>NC_135310.1:108127908-108464336 GCF_048772815.1 Callospermophilus lateralis | reverse complement strand
CCTTCATTTTTAATTCCACCTCCTTGGACCACATGGAGACAATGGAATTTTATCATCAGTATTAAAAAATACAGATGATTTGAATCATGTTCTTCCACCATCCTTCCTTTCCTTCCTTCCTTCACTCCCTTCCTTCCTCCCTCTTTTCTTTCTCTCTCTCTCTTTCTTTTTTTGCTGGTGATCAAACCTAGGCCCTTCTGCCTACTAAATACACACTCTACCACCAAACTATACCTCACCTCAAAAATGTTTTGTTGTTTGGTAGGAGGTTCTATCTTCTGATAAGTGCATGTAGTCAAATATATTCAAGGACGACACTGATAATGAACTATAGAAAATTCTGTCCATTATTATTCCTCAAATTGTTTTCTCTAATGCTTTGAATTCCCCCTAGAAAATTGCTTTGCATTGAAAGTTTGATTTTGATCTTAAGTTTATCTCATCTGTCATTTAAACGCTGACTTGAAGAAGCATCTTTGTGGTAGTGGCATGGCTGTGTTCGATAGGCAGAATGTGGTGAAATGCAAAAGCAACTAGTTATGGAGGCAAAAGGGTTTGCATTTATCTCCATTGACCAAAATCCCAAGGTAGAGATTCTGAACACTCCACTTCATCCTTATCAGTTGGAATACATGAGGATATAGAGTGGAAAGTCTCCAGGGTGAGGGCTTACCTTTGAGTGCTGAGAAGACCACCTTGACAATGAAAACTTGTTCAGCAAAGATTCCTGTACCTGCATTGTTGAAAAGAAGCCCAGTAAGCTCAACATGCCACCAGTACTTTAGACTTCTCTATGAAGGGAAAACTGTCATTGTTCCTACCTTCTGATCCCAGAGGCATCCAAAGAGTAAAATGAATAATCCCTGGGGAAAGAATTAAGAGAAGTAAATTTTAATCATATTCTATTGTCCAGTGAAACAAGAAGTAGTATTAACCTAGTGATAACTGCGGTACTTCTTTCCCCATCTGTGTTTGTAGAATTAATCTAGGACATGACAATGTTAAAAGGGATTTTGTTGGTGCACACTAAGGGATCCTACATGTTGTGACACTGGGAGAATATTTTCTATTTCCCTGTAATTGTGAACTAAATGTCCTGCTAGTTATGCTATTAAATAAAGCCCTGTGTCTATTTTACTCACCTACACTTCCGGGCTGTAATGATAATCTGGGGCATGAGGAAAGATCATTAGCTTCTTCTAACAGAGGGATATCTTGAAGGTCACTGGATAAGAACCTTATGACAGAGCCATAGGCCCAGGAGCAGAAGTTAGGTCCCTATGGTCGTATCACAAACATCTGGGAGCAACCTCTCAACTTCACCTCTGCCCCTCACCAGCTCTTAGGCACCTGCATCCTTTGGGCAGGTATTTCCTTATCTTTAACCCCTCACACCCCACTTATTGGGAGAAACAGAATTAATCCCTCCCTTCCCCATGCACCAAAGGGGCTTGTTTATACTTCTGGCAGAGCTCTTCTAACACTGTTATAATTAGGTGCTACAGGAAAGTGGAGATGTCTTTCCATTTTAATATAATCAAGCAGATTGTGTAGCACGCCTAGGGCATTGCCTCATTCTTCAACAAAATATTTTCAGAGAAATTATGTGATACATAGCACTGATTTCATACAAATGACTTTTGAGAGCCTACTGTGGGCCAAGTTCTTTATTAGGTACCAGGAATTTGGTGATGAATAAGGAAGGTGTGCACAGAGCTCACTGATGTTTCCTGAGACTAACTGGAGACATGACTTGGCTTAATCATTTTCACTTAAGAGATAATAGACTGCACCAAAGTAATCTTGGACAAACAGCAACATCCAGTTTATGGAAGTGACTTCCCTCCTGCTTGCATTATCAGGGCATTTGAAAGAGACTGGCACATGCAACCAAGTTATGATGCAGGGGATAAGAGTTACGAGGTTCCACGGGAGCAAAAGAAGGTATTCTTTTCTATCTCATTGAGTTTTTATATTACTGCTACTTAGGGCTAAGCATTTCTCTGCATTAAAATCCTTCCCCATTCCTACTCCTGTTTATGTTTCTATCATTAGTTTGTCCCAAGAGCCCTGCCCAGCAGAACTGACCTGGAAGGCATTGAGGAGGGTAAATATGATATGGAAGACGGCATTGCTCCCCTGGAACACAGTGGCAAGGCCAAAACCCCAAGTGAGCCCTAAGAGTGGCGTGAGGACACCGATGCTCTTGCTGATCTGAAACAGGCTGCTCCTCTCCTGTTTGCTTGGCTTGTCTCCAATGGAAGGCCTCAGGATCTTGGTGATGACCACAACTGTGATGGTCACGTTCACCACCACAATGATCAGTGCTGGGATCACAAAGGCCAGCAGGGCCTTGGTGTCGTCCCAGTTGAGCCAACAGGCATTCTTCCTCGTGTAGACTTCCTGCGGCTGGGTAGCACCCACGGTGATGACTGAGATGACCAGGGGGCAGCCATAGCCTAGAGAAAAGGCGATCGCCTTCTGAACGGACTTGCTGGCATCGTGCAGAATGAAAACCAGGCGATAGAAGAGCATGAGGCCTAGTGTCAGCATCCAGAAGAAGACGCTGAGGTAGAAGAAGTGGATAAAGAAGGTGGCAGCCACACAGGCCGTCTCGCTGAGTGGGTAGTGATGGTCATGGATGGCAGCGGCCACAATAAACCAGGTGTCAGCAATGAGCAGGGAGGTGGCGATGTTCACGATGCAGGTGTGGCGCATATAGGAAGTCCGGTTCTTGGTCACCGATTTCCAGACCATAGCTTCCACAACCAGACAGGCCGCTAAGCTCAAGATGGAAAAGCCCAGCCCAATGTAAGAGATGATATCTAGTAGTATTTTCAGGAGAGAACCAGGGTCTGGGGAGTCAGGGGACATGAGGATGGAGAACGATGTCAGGTGGTCACAGGTACAGGACACACTGTCCCCTTTGACTTCTTTCACCCGGCACCCACTGCTATCCCACCCGCCAGTGGAGTTGGCGAGACTGAAGTTCCAGAAGACACACTGGGGACTCCCTCCTGAGTGATGGTTGTTTTTAAAAGTCATGGAAATCCTGAACGGCTTGGTTAGATTGTGGCTGAGGGTGGTCGTCATCACCAAGCTGTTTGCAAAATTTTTTTTCTGAATATCCTGAGCAAGGATAGCATGGAGTGTTGGGAAAGCCACCGTGACAATAGATGAATCTGGCTGCAAGTGTCCCAGCTGGCACTCATCAATGGCCACGTTGCCCCAGAGGTCAGAGTCTGCAAAAATAAAATTCTGTTGGTAGATATTCGTCTGGCCAGATTTTATCACCATGCTCTTCATCTGCACATTGGGGTGGGAGAGGAACGATGGGGTGCTATCTCCAGATTGTAACGCCTGGGAAAACCTTTCCACTGAGTATAGTAGCTGGGAGCTCTGGTTGGTCTTCTGCTGCTGTAAAACCTTCCAGGTGCTCAAGACGGACTTACTGAGGATGATGTTCACAGTAGACAGCACATCCTGTAAAGGACACATATGGGGTCAAGCCAAGGAAATTCTTGTAAACATGAAAGTGACAAACATGACAGCTCCCTGGAAATTGGTTGAGTGGCAGAGATGAGGTGGTTAGGAGACTGTGGGACTTTGCCAACCGTTTAGATATAGTGACTGTGAAAGCCACCTTCCCACCACTTACAAAGGCCCATTCAGCAGACTGACAGAGGTATTTATTGTTTGGTTTGGTTTTATATTGTCTGAAGCCTATAAAGATATTTTGGTGGGTGGCGTGTCCCCAGCAAAAGAAAGTGTCTGAAGACCCCCTCAAACCCTGAGCATTGAATGAGCTCTGAGGGTGTCGTCAAAAGTATCTTTGTTTTCTGTGAACAATTTTTTTCCTCATAAACTTGGGCTTGTGGTTTTTCATCTATTCAGAAGAAGAAGAAGAAGAAGAAGAAGAAGAAGAAGAAGAAGAGGAAGAGGAAGAGGAAGAGGAAGAGGAAGAGGAAGAGGAAGAGGAAGAGGAAGAGGAAGAAGAAGAAGAAGAAGAAGAAGAAGAAGAAGAAGAAGAAGAAGAAGAAGAAGAAGTAATTTCTCTTTCTCTCTTGCCTCGTCTGTCCTCTGGAAGTCTGAACCCTATAGTGGGGTGAAGAGTAGCCTCCAAAATAGTATAATACCTAAACGCTGTGAAGGGCTAAGGATTATTTGCTCTTATTTGGGAAAATCAGGACAAATAGTCTTTGTAGATGTAATGAAGTGAGCATCCATCCCACATTTCCTGGGTGGGCCTGACTCCACCAAGGGACAGAAAGGAAATAGACTGATGGAGAAGGGGAAGGCACATGAAGCAGACTGAGACACGTGGGAGCCAAAAAAAAGCCTGGTGCCAACAGAAGCTGGAGGAGGCAAGGGAGATTCTATTCCAGACCCTTGGAGGGAGCCTGGCCTTGGGGACATTTTGATCTCAGACTTCTAGCTTCCAGAACTGTGACAGAATACATTTCTGTCAGTGTAAGCTACTCAGTTTGTGGTAATTTGTTACAGTACCCTTATATAACCTCTTGGGACCTTGTTACCTAGTTTCTTGGCAGTTGGCCTTTTGTTGGTTTGGCCAATAAGAGGCACTTGCAGGTGAAGGGAGGATGGGAGAAGAGAGAAGGAGAAATTTTTTATTCTCCCATTTGCCCCACCACCACCTCTGCTACTCAGCACATCTTTGGTAATAGCTATGGCCTTCCAGGACTATAGGTCCTGCTAAGAGGTCTCTCCTCTCTACTTTCTCTTATTTCCCTGGGAGTATAAATGTTCTATAAATGTTGCTGGTCTCTGAATGCCTCACCACCTATTGATTGATTGGTTGATTAATGGATAAGTTGATTGGATTCACTTTGGCTTATAGCTGTATCTCTTCATTAAAATCTCTTCATTTGAACTCTTGTGAGTGAACTCTATTTTCTCCCCATATTTGGATTGTTTCAAAGTTCATGGTTAATGCTAGACCTCTGAATCCCTCCTTGTACATAGTCTGAAAACCTTTAACTCCTAAAAGCAGATAAGAATTCATACTATATGAGTAAAGAAACTAGAACAGAGATCCATAAGTAAATCTTCTTAAGGTCTCCAAATGAATACTAGAAACACCCTGTGATTCTTAAAAGCCATAGCCGACAGAGCATGTCATGCAACTCTAATATCCAAGTCATTGCTCTGGAAAAGACAGAGAAGAAGCTGCACTGGGGAGAAATTTCATTTCCTAAACAGAAGTCCTGAGGGGTGAGAAGGTTAAAACCCCAAAGATCTGCAAGATAGACAATCTTACCTTCATCATCTCTGGATTCACTTGGGTTGGAACTGTTGAAAGCAAATCAAGGATGTTAATAATGGCTCCCAGGCTCCCTGGTGATGAGCTGATTTCCTGTTCCTCCTTGCCTGTGCTAGTAGAAAGATCCTTTAGGTAGGCAGGGAGCTTTTCATCCTGAGAGGGGCTCTTGATCAAAGCCTAGTAAAACAAAAGCCAACACCAATAATTAACTTGTTAATGAGATCCCAGTGATCATTCATGGCAAAATCTCCCAAAGCTGTAGTTTTTTATTTTTGTTTTTCTCCACACCCTGAAGTGTAAGTATGTCCCATACGACATCCTTATTTTAGTACATCTTATTTATTTCATCTCTGACAATAATAATTTAATCTTATTTATCTTACTTATTTAACTTACATACTTATTTTAGGGATAATTTACTTCTTAAACTCTCTGTGTGTACTCTTTAGAATGGACTAAGACTTTATACCTCACACACAGAAAGGGAAAATTAAAACATATGTCAAGCTGAAAACTAGTGAGGAACAAAAGAGAGAGAGACTTGATTGCTAGAAAACTAATAGGGAATAAAATTATCACTTGGATATCTTCATAGAAGAGCATTTGCCAGCTTTTATTTTTCTCTGCATCACCTGCTCTGCTGACCATTAAGGTGACTGCCCATTCCTGTTTTCTTGGAGCAGTTCTGTTTCTATCTGTTCTTCCAGTGGAAGGAAGAATAGCTTCTTTTATTCTCAGATTATGTCACCTATCTATAATGATCACAATTCAGATTTTTAACTCAAGCTCCTATTTACATTTTCTAAGAAGACTTTGATGAGTGTGCCTTCCCACGAATACATCTTTTTTATTTCACCTGCCTTACACCTGTGACATCTCTTCTCCTATCATCTTGTGTTTCAATTCTAATACCTCTTCAATTAAATTATAAGACCCTTAACAGCATGGGCCATGTGTTATATTTCTATTCTATTCTTCTATTATTCCATAATTCCTAACATAGCACAAGTTGTATATCTTGACATATAATTTATATGCTTAATGAATAAATTAGGTGAAGCATGATAGATCAGTATGGCCCTTTTCCATTGAAAATATACAGAGAATTTGAACTAGGATACACATTGAGTTCAAATTATAAGTTCTATCTTTCTTGATTACAATAAATTATATCCCTCAGGCTTTATCCATCAAAGCCCAACACAAATGCTACGTTTTTCAAGCAGAACTCCTTGGTTTATTTTGCTGAAAATTACCATGTATATAATTACTCAAATGCATTATACTCTTTATCAAATGGGAGGCCAAGTTCTAACTTGACCTCTCTATCTTGATAGCACCTATAATAACACTTTGAACATAGTAGGTATTTTAATCATTTTGGTATAAGAGGTAAGAAGGATGATAATTTGATAAAACACAAATCAGTATTTCCCTCTTTCTCCATTCTCCTTTCTCCAGAGGATTTGAACTGGTTATTCAAAAGATGTCACCATTCACTATAATCCACTAGTTATAGCTCAGGTATTTATTTTGCTGTAGCTCATGGAGTTTTTAGGAGTCTCTAACTTACAGCAGACTAGAGATGGGAGCAACATTTATTTATTTTGAGAAGAAGCAAAGAATTTCCTCCAGCTACATAGCAGTAGCCTTTGTTCTTGTTAAGAGAGGTGGACTGGTCCTTTCAACAGTACAAGAACCTCTAAGGATTGAGGAAATCTCAGACCAGCAAAAGCATAAATCCCAACTACATTTTATTAAATCTTATTTTTTATGTTACTCCTTTGTTTCTGAAAAGACTATAGCTATTAGATTTCCAAATTATTCAAATGAGATAAAATAGAGTATAATACCACCACCTCTTGCAGATATTGGGCACAAGGTCCTGAGAAGTCACCGTTAAGTTTATCCGGCTGGATCTAGTGCAGCACACATACTTTTTTGCCTTCGTATTTGAATTTAAACATTTTAAAGCATCTCTAGGGTTGCATCTTCTTTGAGAGTAGACAAATGAAAGTAGCTTTTGGAGCAACACAAAGCATCCCAAGGCCATTCTCCTGAGAACTGAGGAATCTGATGAGCCAGACAGATGTCCCTAGCAAGAGCTCAGAGTCAAGGGCTTGAAGCTCACCTTGGCCAACTGGAGCAGGCTATTTATTGGAGCAGAGATGCAGTCTTTTCTCTTCACCTTCCACCTCGAGCCTGCACAGATGTAAGTGATGGTCCCTCCAATGGTACGGTCAGGGCTGCTGGGAACGTTGGAGAACTGGCATAGCTTCTGGATGACTTTTCCTGGATGCCCGACACCTATTGTGGGATCCCGGCATGTGATATTCTTCTCTGCATTGGAAACACAGGAATAAAAGGAACAATTGAAAGAAGAAGAAAAAAAAACAGTGGAAATAGGGTCCAGCTGATAGAATGGTGATGTTTGAAGTCACATCTCTCTTTACTTTCAGTTACTTTTTCAGAGTTTACTCAGTTTCTTAATTTTGTTCCTGATTGTCCAAAGCCCCTCTCTGTTTTCCATACAAATCTGTCTTTTGTAGCCTGAGCCTGAATTTCCTAACAGAACTGATTATCTTTATGACTCACCCACACCTCCCATTCCCAGCCAGCTTCTCTTTGCTGTTGGGAAAATCTAAACCATGGAAAATGGGCACTTCTCCCAATGAGAGGTGTCCCCTTTATCAGGAATCTTAAGGATGTAATGCCTTAATCTAGGGATTATCAATGTTGGCATGTTAGAATCATTTGGGAGCTTTGGATATTGCCGGTGTCCAGGCTCAAGTCCACCTGAATGTCTAGACAGAAATTCCAGTTTCAGCAGTGCTTTAAGCTCCCCTGGTCAGTGTGCAGCCAAGGTTGAGAAGCACCACTGCAGTTCAAAAATGTAATTAACAGGTAGGTGCAATGGTGCATGCCTATAATCCCAGTGGTTTGGGAGGCTGAGGCAGGAGGATTTCGAGTTCAAAGACAGCCTCAGCAAAAAGCAAGGTGTTAAGCAATTCAGTGAGACCCTGTCTCTAAAGAAAATACAAAATAGGGCTGGGGATATGGCTCAGTGGTTGAGCGCCCTTGAGTTCAATCTTCAGCAGCGACACCCTCCCCCAACCCCAGCAAAAAATGTAATTAACAGTAGGAATTCCAGGCATCCATGACCTGAATATTCTAAGCAATGGGTTTAATAAGCATTTGTTCCTTCTGGTTTCCCTTAAAGGTGACTCTATTTCACCTCTGCTCATGAGGAGAAAAGAACGAGAAAATGAAATTTGTTGCAGAATTTCTTAATTTCTAGGGGATCCTGACTCTGATGAGTAGAATCCTCCCTTGTCCACATTTTGTGTTTAGTTAATGAATTTTGAAATCTCACCCATTGTATAAAATCTTGAAATAAATAAGTAATTACCTATTCCAGGAAAAAGAAGTGGAAATCAATTTGGTATGAAGAAAGAGAACAAAGATAAGTAGATAAAACACATTGGTTGTGATGAGGAGGCAATGAAAAGGGTCAGTTGACAGTGACTCAGAGAGACATGAAATGCTAATTTGCTTCCCTATATAGTTGTCCAGGGCCCAGTGACCAATAATACATCTGAGAATGACCACAAATCATTCTGTCAACTCAAATAAGCTTAGTGATAGAGCCGTGTGTCCTTTGTACATCAGGGGGCCTGATACTGGGAAGAATCATGAGGAGATGCCCAGGATCATCACATATCTCCTTGCCTCTCTGTTAACTGAGGGTGAACTTTCAGCATGGGCTATTATAGAAATGCCTCCACAGATCATCACTTTGCATCTCAAAGATATTTTGCAGAGGCATATTGACTTAGTGGTGACAAAGGAGGCGAAAGGCAGTTACCTGTTCTTTACATTAATTCTTCCCATGTGGCTTTGTCTCACTCCCTTTGATGAAAGCTCAAAATAATCTCAAGCGTGCACAGATTCTGCCCACTCTTATCTGACTGGTGAACTACCTGGTGGCCTCCCTTGCTCAGCTGAAGAATGATTTCCTGATCACTTTCTCCCCACCTGCCAGCAGCAGAGTTAAACCAGGTGGCCCTTCTGACCACCCACAATAGGCTTAGATTTGCACATACCCAATGTATGTGACATATTTTACTGCATCTGTCTAGCTTTCCCCTAGGACTGAGGCCAGAAAACATGACTTATTTCTCTTCAAATCTACCATGGTTAGTCCACAGCTTGCCACAAGGAAAGTGTTTGACATGTATTTACTGAATGTCTGAATGAGGAAGCGAATGAATAAATGAGTCCCTGCTCTTGACTCTAACATTTTAAAGTAATGTGAAAGGCACTTACCAGGAACCAGAGAGAGCTTCATGGATGGGCTCTGGACTGAATTATTAGCAGCGTTGGTAAAGTGACAAAACACATCAACATTTCTTGAACACGAGGAAACTGAGCTTGTGTTGAAACTGTATTTGTAGCACACTTGTTTCCCATTAACTTCTTTTGCTAAAGATAGAATGATTGAGAGCATGAAGTCACAACATGAGCATACAAAGCATATATATTATCAAGGTGATTCAATGTGAAGACACTTGTCAAATATTTCTCTAGAGTGTGTAACATTCATTTTTAATGTATTTTCACATATTTCCATAAAGATGATCTCTGTTTCCCAGAAGTAAGCCTGCATTTGCATATGTGCCAACCAGAAATTTGCTTCTGCCATTCATAAATCCAAATCTGTGCCCATATGTTTTTGATGGTCACAATCATGCTTTTTCAGCATCCCTCTAGTCCTTCTACTACCTACCATCATGCTCTGTGCATTTTCCCTATCCTGTCTTTACTCTGTAGCATTTTAATCAGCTCTTTGTGGATCTTTCTTCTCCACAAACTCATATATTTTATAGAGGAGACCCTTGGTCTTATTTATCTTTGGATCTCCCAGTACTTACACACACATACACATATATACACACACATATTGACCACAGAGTGCCTAGAACATTTGAAGGTTTCAATATTCAGGTTTGAGCTAAATGCTTCTACATACAGTCTTTTTACAATAATCCAATCTTTTTGGAGGCTGGCATTTCAAAATTTTATTTTTTTCCAATCTATGTAACTTATTTTATATATTTAATGTTATATGCATTCCCTTTTATGGCACAGGCCTTTCTAGATATCAAAATATATGCCTAAATTATTTAGTCTCCTTTTGTTTGTTTGTTATGGTACCTTACAAAGTGCAAATTCCCAAGAATAGTTATGAAAGAAATGAATGAGTTTATAAAACCTTTAGGAAGGTATCTGTGTTTTGAGATTTGATGTTATAAGCTCATGTTTGGTTAAACTTAATTTGTGGGAATCCTGAGGAATTTGAATTGAGGATATATTATACCAGGGAGGATTTACATTATTGTTGTTTTTATTGCCTTATGGTTTAGGGTGCAAATCAATGGACCACATTAAGTCAATCATGCTTCATCTTAGTGATCCTGAACCACAAACATTATAAATTCAAAGCCCAAAGTTCGGTGAGGACAAAACTCTTATAATTCTCAGGGGAAACTTGTTGCCCACCCAGAAATTAGGCCCAACTCTTAACTTAGACAGATAGATTTTGGTTTTCTGGCCTATTCTTTTACTAAGCATATTACCGTTTGACATTGTGCTGGTGGGGTGGGGAGCCTCAGTTACTGCTTAGGGAGCATGGTATGTTTTTTATGCCCTCTGGAAGCCTTTAATCCAAGGCTCTAGGTTTCTAATTCTGGCAAATGCCAGCAGTTAACCTCTAGCATGAAATAAAAACATCATTTCTATGTTCTTTTCTTCTATGTTTTAAGTTCTTGGTTATTTCTTTTACTTTCTGGCATGCTCAATTGTGCATTTAAAAGGATTGTTGTGTCACTTTTATAGCAAGTTATTTGACAGCATATCAGGAAGCATTATCAGAATATTTAGTCTGCCACGTAGGAGGAGTTTAAATCCAATGAAGGTTATCTTAACACTGTCTTCAACAGTTCCCACCAAAAAGAATGTACTTCACCCTCGCAACTCCAAAGATTTTGCTGCAAACTGGTAAATCACCAGGCGCATTGTCAAACAGAAAGTAATGTCTTTGGAATTCTACTCTGTTACACTGTATTTCTGAAGGTTTCTTGATCCCTGCTTAAGAGTAGAATTTTGACTCCACTTATGTAATATGTCCTATCAGTTCAGCACTCTGCATCTTACCTGCTGGAAAGGACAAGGAATCAATCTGGAACGTGACTTTGTAGTCAATATCCTCCTGTATGCAGCACTTGAAGGAATGGGAGTCTCCACATAAGAAACTAGCTTCCAAAGGATCAATCATGATGTTGGGCTCCAGAGGCAGCGGGTGAACAGTGACATCTTTGGTTGCAACACTGTATGAGTTCTTGTATCTAAATATGCAGTGATAGGTTCCTGAGTAGAAAGAAGCAAAAATGAGATCGAATGAGATAATCACTCCTAAAGGCATTTGCTGGAAGGGTTAAGGAGAGTCTAAGCTTTTCCTCTCGAACCTAGATAAGGCCACACCATACCTTCCTGGATACTGAAGGACAAAATTCTTGACCAACCGTTCTCCTGGATTCCCCATGTATTTGAAAGATTAACCAATGACCCCCTAAATATGCATTTAGTTTCAAATAAAATTAAGCAGCTTATTCAAGGTTAGGGGTGATGAAGTTTCAAACCAGATTCCCAATTTCTGTTCCAAGGTTATTTCATCAACCCAGAAAATAAATAGGGATTTTGGTGTGTTCAAGGATGAGGTTTGTTTAAATGTTGTTGATTCAATGGAGCATGATGTTATTTGATGACCCCTTCCCCCATCCCTAAGTGGGCGGGAAGCCTCAGGTTCCAGAGCACCACAGCATCAGAAGAAAAATCACTTGAGAAAGCTGCCCTGGAGAAAATATAGCAAGATTTTAAGGTACCTACAGGTAAATTATACTCTTCCATTTTTCTTATATTCTTTCTCTGAGCCCCAACTCTGGAGGAGCCAGCAGTTAGCAGGCACCAGAGAAAAAAGAAGAAGCAAGAGAGAAAAGAAACACTTTCAATTCCTGTTGGGAGGAAGCAGGGGACTTAAGACTGAAATAAAAGTAAAGTATTGTAGATTCTAGACCAAAACAGATTCTTCAGTACCCAGGGATGGAACTGCTTAATAGTTTAATGTGATGGGAAAAGCTACAGTTATCACCCAGCAGTAGGAAAGAGCAACTGGACACAGCATATTTGAAGTCAGCATGGGAGAAAGATACTACCATTTCCTGACCATGGATTAGCAAGTCCAGAGCTCAAAATAAATAGCTATTTTGGCATCATCATCTTGGCCTTACTTAAAAAAAAAAAAAAAACATAAAGAAGGTATGGGACTCACAGAATCTGGACTGATTAATCCTATAGTTAACAAAAGGCTTCAGAATGAGTGGTTGAGGGTTGCTCACTGGGGCCATATTTGCATCCTGGCTCTGTCTACCAGATGAATAAACTTGGATAATTTATTTAATCTCTCTGGGCCTTGGTTATCTCATCTGTCAAATGGGGATAATAATAATACTGTCTCTAAGGTTCATTGCTTTAAATAAATTAATACATTAATTCATCACATAAAGCCCATCACACAGTAAGGGCTCAATAAATGTTTCCTCTTTCTGTGATAGTTCTGTCTACCAAATTCATTTTGCTCTCCAAGATTTGTGTTTCCTCCTAACATGAACAATGTGTAGAGGTAAATAAAAGTGCTTCTTTCTTCAGAACCAGATATATAAAACTTTTAGCTAGTTTTTTTTTTTTTTTTTTTTTTTTTTTTTTGTACTAGGGATTGAACTCAGGGACCCTTATCCACTGATAAACATTCCCAGCCCTTTTTATTTTTTTATTTTGAGACAGGGTCTCACTAAGTTGCTTAGACCTTGCTAAGTTGCTGAGGCTGGCCTCAAACTTTCAATCCTCCTACCTTAGCCTACACCAAGCCACTGGGATTACAGGTGTGCACACCCAGACCTGGCTACCTCTATTTTTTTATAATACAGTTGGGGAAAATACTCTCAAAAGTCTTGAAAAGCATTTTTAAAAACAATCCTCTAACAGAATGGTAGACTCTAGCATCAGACACTACTTTCAACCCTGGAACCTTCTTCAACTGAAGTTGTGTTGGCTGAAGTATCTTTATTCTCTTCTCTGGGCCTCACTTTCCACAGTGTTGATGTTGGAGTGATGAAATCATCCCCCAGGGGACTGTCCCTATTTTAATGTGATGTGGGCATGTCCTAGGGCAGAGCCTGGGTGGATACTATCATGGAGTGTTCTCTGGGGACCAGGTGGCACCACCCATCCACTGGCCTTTCACTCACCGTTCCACTCCCTGGTTGAGGTCTTCACCGTCAGCACTGACTCTGCTCCATTAAGGTACCTCCTCGTGGTATAAAACCTTTCATATATTTTGATTCCAGCGGAAGTGTTCCAATATACCTCATCGTAGTTACTCACATCGCTGGTGCATTTTATGGAAAAGCTTTGTCCCTCAGAAACAGAAATCAGGTCCGGGGTTATGGTCAGGTTGGCTGAAAGAATGCAAATAGAGAAGACAAAGAAAACCAAACGACAAGCCCAGTGTTTAGTCTTTCTGGTGACATCAAGACACAAGCAAAATTCAAGACAGCGACAGCAATCAGGGACCCTCCTGACTCTATCGGGGTCAGCACGAATCTGTACCTTGCTGCTCCTGGGCTTTACTTGTTTCTAGGCTGTTCCCGGTGGTGCTCTGAACTGTACTCACTTCCATCACATGCCTTAGGTACTCGTGCACTTCCCTTTTGTGGCTGGAATTATCTCCTGATGATCAGCAGGGCAAAAGGTTGCAAACTTAGGGGTGTTGAAGTAACCCAAGCTCCCCTCCAACCTCCTCTGAGACACCTTGAGGGACAAGAAATGACTGGGTTCTTGTAATGACTTCATTTTCTACTCTTTAAAAATACTTTACAAAATAAGATCATGTGGAATCTTAACTTCTGTCTTTCTAGATTTCTCCTTCCTAGACGTGCAAACCCTCAAGGGCGGGCCTTTTGCTTCTGTATTTTTTGTATGTCCAGCATCTAGTTCTGGATCAATACAAAGCCACGGCTTGATAGGCAAAAGAGTGAATTCTGGAACTACATTATCAGTGTGGGAATCATGGCATTTATTGCCCAAATAATCACAATTGGACTGTAAAAGGCAAACTGAGATGTACAGGCACCTTAACATTAGCTATACATAATTATCTAACTAAAATTAAATACTTATATTAACTTAACTATATATTTACTACTCTTTATGAGAAGCTCCAGACTGATTCATGAGAAATTATTCACAGGGAATGTTCATGAGACCATGGCAAACACAAAAGTTATGTGAAAGTCCTACTCTCTCTGCCTCTGCTTCTCTCTCCATTCTCTTAGAGCATCTCATTTACATGATTGCCACTTCAAAATGGTATTGGCTTCAGTCTTCCATAGTGGAACAGCATCATGCCACTGATGCTGACCTCCTTTTCCAAGCAATGTAAAATCTTATTTTTAATCATAGTAAAAAGAAATCAGGGCTTTCCATGATATCCTTTCTAAGCTGGTGTTCAAATGCTCAGATATAGCACCAGAGTTGCTTGGGCAAGGCATACTGGGTCCCTGGCATTGTGTTCCCTGACTGCAGGGACCCAGAGGTGACTTTCTAAGGCTTAGCTGCATCTAAGAGTGGAAAGAAAAGGCATGGAGCCATGAATCTAATTCTTTTGATTCTCAAATGAGATCCAACTGCCAGAATAGTGATTTCCAGCAAAGGTTAAATACATCCTCATGGCCTGCCCCAATTTTACAAATAAGAATGAAATCACAATGAACAACTTGGAGAAGTATTAGGTTTATCTGCACATATTATGGCCCAGAGCATTTCGAGGGTATTTTGGATAGTTTGCAGTTTTCTGAAGTGTAGGTGGTTATGTACTTCCAGTTTTAACTCAAGAGTTGTGCTGATCACGTGGGCCCACATAAGCCTCATCGTGATCCTTGTACCAATGCTAAATTACAGTAGCAGAAAGCATAAATATAGTAAAACAGGTATAACATTCAGCAATCCTTTCTCTGAGTTTTTCAAAAAGGGTCTGATGATGTATCTAAATGGTCCATCTTCATAAGACAGATGGAAAAACATTTTTGCAGTTATGGATAAAATTATACTGCTTTATGATAGGAGGAGAAATGACACTTGAAAGTGTCATTTTAACAAAACAGAATTGAGATATTAAAAATCACTCATTCCCACTTTAAAATATCGACAGACTAATGGATTATTAAAGCTTTCTGTAGCTTGATTTCTAGAATGGGTGAGAGAGAAGAGGAGATGGGGGAGGAAGCTGAGGGAAGAGGGAGAGCCAGGCTGGTGGATCCAAGGAAGGAAGAATGGGGGTTGGGAGGAAGAGGGGAAAAGTCTCAGGGGCAGGGTACACTTATTATGAATTCAATAACAATAGGACCAATCTGATGGCGAAACTACTTCCCAGTCCATTTTCTGCCTTCTCAGTACAATGCAGCTACTTCCTTCCCTACAGCCATTTTCCTATCCCTACCCTTCCCAATTTTAAAAAGATGCCACCTCAATTTCAATGGCAGAGAGGGAAACCTCTTCTACCTCCCATTGTTTGATTTACTCCCACCACAATCCCACTCTAGAGAAAACCCTACTTTCATTGGCCAATGGATATTCCTAGGTGATTGGCAAGTGTAATGGAGTTATGGCTAAAAAATTCTGAGAGAGTTCTTACCCACAGAGGTGAATGTCACGTCTATGTTCTTACTGCCTCTGGCTCCATGTACGCCGATGAACTCACAAGTGTAGATGACTGTTGTTCCAGATGACCCACTTGGGCACTGGGTTCCATTAGCCTTGAGGGTGAATCTGCTGCATTTAGAATCTAGGTTTGTTTCTGTGTTTCCTGCAATGACATACACAATTCTTTTGCTGTCATGACTGGTTGAATTTTTAATTTAGTATCAAAGAGTCAAATCAAAGAAAAGGTTACTATTTAAATTAGATGTTCTTTTAGAATGGAGAGGGGAGAGAGTTTAATGGTTGGGTCTGCAGACTCTGGATCCAGGTAAGTAATAGCAGCAGCTACTTCCCAAGACTGTAAGAATGTTCAATGATACTATGCATACACACACACACACACACACACACACACACACACACACACACAAACACACTTAGTAAGTGCCTGGCTGTAGCCTTTCCCCAACAAAGACCATTAATGGTGGTCACTGGAATGTGAAAAATAAAAAAGAGAAGCAATGTGTTTGGGTATGACTTTAACTGAAAGGAAAAAACACATCAGGTTAATTAGACTACTATTATTTCTGAAGGAACAAATGATTCTGGGACATCTATTCATCTTCTTTGAAAGCACTTTTGTAGCTTGTTCGCTTTTAGCAAAAGCTTTGACATCATGTTTTCTCAGTTACCAGTAGTTTTGTTTGTCACAGTAGCTCCCTTTCCATACCTCCCTTTCCATTCCCAGAAACACCTTCATCCCATCTTCACCCCTTGCCTGGGGTTCTAGGACACTCCAAGGCTAGTTTTTCCCACCACAGTCCCTTCCTTCTTTCTCCTCCCACCATTCATGCTTAAGACATTCTTCCACTACCATCTATCTTTCAAAAATGAAAGAAAAGGAATAAGCTCCTTGATTCGTGCCAAAACAAGTACATGTCTTTTTTTTAAGCACTGGGTAGAGGATCAATGATATTTGAAAAACTTTACTTGACATGCAAGCAAAATTTCTCCCTAGTCCCCAAATGGTTGTTCGAGCCACCCAAGTGATTTCCACCTTCATCCACCATGCAGCTACTTGCATGAATTACTTTCTAGCTTATAGACACGTCTCCCTACTCTCTCTAAGGCTCACCTCTTCACTTATCCTTCGAACAGTCACTTCCTCCAGTTCCTCCTGGACCTTACTGCATCCTTTACTGTTCTTGTCCCTGCATTTTTAATCTTTTCTCTGGTTCCCCCACTTCACCCTTCAGATGTACTCAAGGCTTTGTTTCCTAAAATGGTCTTCCTCAATCCAAAAGCTCCTCTACCCACCAGGGAATTTGCTTCCTCACTGGGTTCCATGATACTTCTATCTTTGCCACCGATTTTTCTACCTGTGCCACTTCCATTTTTTAGCAAATCTTTATAACTGGCCTTTTTCACTCTCTGCTTTACCAAGAGTGTTCCTTTAAGGCCAATGTCAATCTCCTCTTTTCACCCCGGACTGTAGCATGTCATGCTGCCAACTACTGTCTCTCCAATAGGTTTCTCCTGCTTCTCCTCTGTCTTTATCCCTCCTTCTGGGCCTCATTTCCAGGTTCTTTGCCCTTCTATTCCCTTCTTCAGTGCAGATATTCCCAAGGATACTGACCTTTCTGCAAGAGTCCTGATATTCATCTTTCCTCATCTTTTCATGACTCTCTCACTGGGCAATCTCATCTACAGCTATGGCTCCTATTTATTTATTTTTTTTATTTTTTGGGGGGGGGACGGGGGAGGGGTACTAGGAATTGGACTCAGGGGCACTCGACCACGGAGCCTCATCCCTATCTCTATTTTGTATTTTCTTAGAGACAGGGTCTCCCTGAGTTGCAAGTGCCTCGATGTTGCTGAGGCTGGTTTTGAACTTGCAATTCTCCTGCCTCAGCCTCCCAAGCCACTAGGATTACAGGCATGTGCTGCTGTGCCCAGCTGTGGCTCCTATTAAATACTATGCTCAGATGATTTCTCACTCTCTTCTGAGAGAAATACCCATGTTGGAAATTTTAGAAGCAAATGCCCAGGTGTTGATTTGACATCTCAGGTACCTTCAATTCAGCATATGTAATTTATTTATTTTTCCCTAGACAATGCCTGCACGTCTTCCAGTATTTCCTCTTTTTGCCATTGGCAGCTCACCAAATTAAAAATCTTAAAGTCATCTTTAATCACTTGCATTTCCTCACATTGTACTTCTACTCAAACATAAAAAAACAATCTTTTAGATTATGCTTTTGAAACATTTTATAGTCAATCCACAGCCACCTGCTCAGGCTCCAGTATTTGTTGTTTGCACTTGACATATTATTGTAGCTGGGCCTCTGTATTTAGAATTTGTCCCTTGAACCTATAGGTTACATTACATAGATATTTATTTTTATAAAGTTCACTTCAGATTATCTGACTATCTTCCTTTTACCTTTAAAATCTTTCCAATGTGTATAGAAAAAATAAAATCTGCTTAGTGTGATATATGGCATTTATTCTCAGTATAATTTGAATATGCCTCTCCCCTTTTGATCTTGTTCTACATCCCTCTTGTAGAATCTAGGTCACATCCTGGACCTTTGACATGCCCTGCAGGTTCACACCTCTATGCCTGTGTTCATCCTGAAGTCATCTTCCCTCCTCCTCTCCACTGACTCTTTATGGTTCCATATTTTTTATTGGTGCATTGTATTGACTTTTACTCATTCTTAAAGATCCACTCTTTTCACCAAACTAGCACACAAGGGAATAAGCTATGCATCTTGGAGTATATAAAGAAACATACTAAAATAATGGTAATGTGCAGTGGATAGGCTCCATAGGAAACAACTCAGTATATTACATAGATTAAAGGGAGGTATTCTTTAGTTGAGAGACTAAGAATGACGTCAGAAAGAATCAAGATTTATTTTAGGCCTTGAAAGACAATTAGAGATTAACAGACAGAAATGGGACTCATGAGCCTGATGTGGGTTGGATATGTGGTGTGTTTGAATCAGTACTGATTCTAGCGTTTCAATAAGCTGCTTCCAGGGCTGGAGCTGGGTTTAGGATAATCAGCTATGTGAGATCCAAGTCTCCATTCCTTTTTAACCAGAGCAGTTCCATTCTGGTCTGCTGTACACATCAGATATGCTCTCACCTTGGGGCAATTCTGGTTTTCTGAAGGACATTTGGCAATGTTTAAAGACATGTATTGTTCTTGCATCTGTGTGCTACTGACAGTAGTGAGTAGACACCAAGGATGCTATTGAACATCCTACAGGACAGTCCTCACCAAGAATTATCTAGTCTAGAATGTCAATAGTGCCAAGGTTAATAAGCCTTCTGTTGGACAATAATAGAAGATCTTGCTTGGAGAGAGGATTATTTAGTCAAATAAGAAAATGGAGATAAGTAAACACAAAGCAGAAGCACACAGGTCTTAACCAGCGAACAACAGTCATCTCTTGTAGGGAGAGAGTGAACATAAGGCTCCAAAGAGATGGTAAACTCACAAACAAAGTGGAACCCCTGTATTGTCACCATGCACACAGTGCTCCTTGTGATACCCTTGGCTGTGCAAGTCCAGGTCCGCGTGGAAGGTACAGAATGCAGCTAATAGGTTGGTGCTTTGCTTTCTGCAGAAGGGGTGATTTGTAATTCCAAGATTTCTGCTCAGGATTATATAATACCCCAGACCCTCACCTATAAAATGGTGATAATGGTGGCTACCTTGGGATGGGGAGGAGGGGGGAGAAAGAGAAACACACAGAGTTGAATGCATTGAATCTGCCACAGTAACTTTTATGATAATGACAATGCCCTTAAAGAACATCCCTACCCTTTTCCTGAGTGCAATGGGAGAACATCATTGAATTCATTGAATGTTATTCCTCTCAAAGTTAGAAATTGCCCCATTGATCTGAGTGCAATGGCACACATCTGTAATTCCAGAGACTCAAGAAGCTGAGGCAGGAGGATCACAAGTTTGAGGCCAGCCTCAGCAATTTAATGAGGCCCTAAGCAACTTAGTGGGACCTTGTCTCAAAGTAAACAGAAAATAAAATTAAAACTAAAAAGGGCTGGGGATGTGGCCCAGTGGTTAAGCACCCCTGGTTCCCATCCCTGGCACCAAAAAAAAAAAAAAAAGAAAGAAAGAAAGAAAGAAAGAAAAAGAAAAAAGAAAAGAAAAGAAGGAAGGAAGGGGAAAAAGAGAAGGAATTCCCTCATGGCTGAGGACTCACTTTCTGCCTTGCCTGTTTCAGAGGGCTTTGAAAATGCAACTGATTCTGAGAGGAGGTTAAATCTTCACTTCCAAATACTTTGGAGTGAAATCTTTTGCTACAGTGCTTCCTACTGACATTGGGGGAATGGGTGCTAAAAGAAGCTGTGGCATTTGGAGAAAGAGACCTGCAGAGAGGGGGCAGCAAGAGGCAAGGAAGAAGGACAAGGTGCCAGAGCAGAGGCTAAATCCATCAGAGCACTCACTGTGTAGGTCCCCTGGCGGCCAGCACTGGGGCAGGAAATTCATTGTTCTGCAGTCTGCTCAGTCCACACTGGGCATTAGGAATGGATGCAGAGGTGGCTGCCAGAGAGAGGTCCCTGAGTATCTGCAGCGCAGACTTCCTGGTTCCTCTGCTAAGGGCGAGGTTTGTCACCTCTCAGAGTTGAAAGCTTTTCAGTCAGTACCACAGGAATTGTGCAAGGTCTTTCTCCCACCCAGCAGTTCCTTCAGGATGCCTACACCTCCTTTTCCTTAAAAAGCAGGGAAGTGACTAATGGTCCCATGTGTTAGTATTTTCAACAGTTAAGAAAGGCCTTTTCCATTCTCCTGTGGTCTTTAAAGTCAAATACAAATGCTGCAGGTGAAATCAGCTTTGCAAAGTAAATGTGCTCTGGAAAATGTGCCTGTAAATGGATCTTTTTGTTCCATTGTCCAATAGCAAAGGCTTTAGAAAATCCAAGCTCACCACATTAATGATTTTCATGGGTAAAGTCACATTTTAGTTGAAAGTTTCTGGAGAGAAGAGCTAGATGTGGTTTTATTGGAATTCCAGGTGGGAAAATCTTCCTTCCAAACTAGCAGACCAGCTCACACAGGTGCTGGATGATTTAGTTGGCCAAGACAAACACTGTTTTTTTTTTGAAACAAAATCTGTGGTGAGTCTTAATCCTTTTCTTTTCATATTATGACAACCTTGGATAAGTCATTTAATCTGAACCTCAATTTCCTTATTTTTATATTGGTGGTAAAAACGCCAGCTTCAAATTTGTGGTCAAGCTTAAATGTGATTAAAAGCGATCACATATATTTTTTAAATGGGTTAATCATAAGCTGTTATACAAAATGAAGTCACCGTTGCTGCTCTTATTTATTATTACCATATTCATCAGTATAAACTGGAGGGTAGGGGCTTCAAGTCCGATCTCAATAAAACAAAAGCAACCATGATTGGAAACTGTCATGAAGTAGTTGAATGACAAACATGTCTGCAGAAAAAGATAAAAAGCTGGACACACAGAGAAAAGATTGAAGTATATAACTTAATACCAAGAGGATAGACAGAAACAGGAAGTTCCAAGTTGTACCTCAAATGAAAAGCCAACTACCTCCTCCTTAGCTCTTTGCTGAAGGTGAAAAAGAAAGCAAGGAGGGACAAGCTTTTTTTGTGGGCTGGAAATGCTGTGGACCTCAGCCATCAGGATCACTCTCTCTTGGGTCTTCTGTTGCTGAAAATTCATCTGTAACCCAAGCATGACACTCATTGTCTGCATTTTTGGAGTTTTGTTTTAAAGGGCTCAGATGAAGCTGATACCAAACCTAGTGCTTTTTCATAGTTTGAAGATCAAAAATGAAAAAGAGGACAGGCATCTGATATTCCCCCCACTTCCTATCCCATCTCTCATCTTTTACATGACCAAGAAGCAAGCAAAGGCTATTTTCCAAAGAACATCTTATTAAACATTCTTACCTAGAATGCTTATTTTTCCTTCCTGCTTCCATTCTACTGTGCTCCAATTTACGTTACTCTCACTGCAACAGTTCAAAGACACAGGATTGTTGTCGCACATCACCTTCATTTCTTTTTTTGCCAAAATTCGGATGGGTAGCACATCTATTTTTTTTTTAGCCTCATACTCGAAAATATCCAATATCAGTTTGCAAAGATATTCACCTGCACAGAATATACAAAATCATTTATTATTACCCCACATATGTATTGCCTTAGATGAATGATAGTCTTGTCTCATGCAACATGGCATTACATCAGGAGGCCTCATTTTCAAAGCACCTGAGACTTGGTTTAAATGCTCCTTAAGAAATATTTGGGAAATGCTGAGGATCAACGCAGAGATTTCTGATGCCACAGGTACAGAGTAGAGAGTTGTTCTGATTGTAGCAGTCTCATGGATTTTGCTAGTAAGGGATAAGACTGAAAACGGGAGGGAAAAATTTTTGGAAAGCTTTGGAGACTTAGAAGATAGAAAATTTTGACATCTTATTTAACCCTCTGGGAAAATCAGAATTGGCCAAGATGTGATATACCCCATGTGTCAACAGCCTACCTTTTAATGCAGAGAAATAGAGGTGACTTGTTGATATCTGGATTAAAATGAAGAATTAAGACTTACACTCCTATGGCTGCTGGGGGCCGGGGAGACAGGATGGTGGGGACAGGCCAAAGGGACAGATTACTGCAGAGGACAGGAAAATCTGTGGCTGGGGGTGATAGATGATGGGGGTTCACTATCTTGATTCTGATGATGGTTTCACAGGTGTACATAGGTCAAAACTTAAAGAACTTTAAATACGTGCAGTTTATTCCACATCAATTCTACCTTAATTAAGCTACTTTAATTTTTTTTAGAATTTAATTGAAAACTCAAAGAATAAGAACATTCTGCATAGTAAAAAATATAATAACAATACATTCATTAATTTAGAAAATAATTTAAGATCACAGGATAAATTTTCAATTTTGAAGTATTGAGCCTGAATACTTCCTTTTGAAGAGAGCAGCACTGCTAACACAACATAGGGTTTGTTCCTTTAAGAGCATTCTGTTCCTTTCCTCAAACAAAACACTGAGGAAGACTCACCCGCATCACCCTGAGTGATGTTGTGGATGGTGAGGCGTGATACTGAGGTTATGTTGTTGGGCATCGAGGTGTAAATGGAGAATCTGCTGTTGTTCTGGATGTGTCTTTCTCCCCGGTACCAAGACACATTGGAGGACAAAACTTCATTTTCACATTCCAGGGTTACTGTGTCCCCTTCAAAGATGATTTCTGGTACGACAGTGAACTTAGTTTCATCTGGAAATTCAAAGAAAAGGTGTTAGGATCCTAGAGCAAATAAATTTAATGGAATCCAGGTGCCACCCCTGCTGGGGAGTTTTAAGAGGTCTCCTGAGCACCTGGATGCTGCTCAGGGTGGGGCCACATGGCTCCTCACTCCTCTCCCCAAACTGCCTCCAAGACCCACAGAGCTATAGCCTGCTAAGTACTAGGGGCAGAGCTTCTAGTTTGGGGCCTATGTAACATGTGTCATAAGGTCACTCAGGAGTTCCTAATGGTAGTAATGGGATCCCAAAGCTATTTTCAATATTTCAAAAATCTGGTAGAAAATAATGCATTTATTTATGAAAAAGTCATCCAAGCTGATAAGCATGGGATTTCTTTGCTACTGACTGGAATAATATCAACTGCTTCTCACCAATTACTCATATCTTGTGCCCACTGAAAGCTCTAAGTGTATAATGAGCTACAAATGGGAAGATAAATTTGTTATTGATAATAAGTAAAACCTTCCTGGGAACAAAGAAGTTTTTCAAGGTATGATCCCCATGGACCCTTAAGTATGAGAATTTAGTAGTTAGACAGGTGTGGATTTGGATTTGGGTTTTGTTCCACGTGCAGCTGTGTGGACCTGGGGAACCTGCTTAGCCTCACCCAACCTCAAGTCTGTTTTCTGGAAAATGAGAACAAGTGAGAGTCACTTTGGGAGGGGACTTGGGAAACCAGTAGCTATTATTACTGTGATGACAGTAAGTTCCAGAGAATCACTGCATTGTCATTATACAGATAAAAACATCATGTTGGTTATCTTTGTATCCATTTTTGTGGATGCCCTTTCCTTATATGACATGACTTATATGTGTTGAGAAAACCAGAGGAGTGGGGCTTGAAGCCCAGGAAAGATCCTCTATAGGTCATAAATATGGGAATTAGTCACCATAAAATTAATTTGGGGTAGTATGATGTTCTAGTCAAAATATTAGTATCTTACCACTTCTTTAAGACCACTGGTTAAAATAAGATTTCTTTTTTAAAATCTCATTTAACTATTGGGAAGCAAAACCATCTGTGAGTATTTAATGTAGTGCACTAGCTTTGAAGTCATACAAACTTGAGGTACTGGCTATGTGTCCTTGGGTGAGTCATTCACCCTCCATCGACCTCCAGTTCCTCATCTGTAAATGGGAATAATGACATCTATCTCACAGGACGTGTGAATGTGAAATAGAAGTAACTACTCTGGAATTAATACAAAAAGATGTGGTAAATGTCCCTGTTTTCATTACGTTTATGGTTAATAAGTAAAATTCATGGAAATTCCAATATTATATGGTTAAATGGAATTTAATATAAATTTAGCAGGAATAATTAAGAACAAGTGTGCTGTTGTTTAATAAAGTATCACCAGAGGATTAATGTACGACAAAGTAAATGGATCTATTCTAAAGCCTGCCATGTACCTTTTGCATCTTGTGAAGATGGATTTAAAACTAAGTTCCTGATACCAACTCATTCATTCAACATTCTTCTTTCTTGCCGTCTTTCTCTCCTACTCATGCCCACATCATCATCATCAGAAGAAGAAGAAGAAGAATAGGAGGAGGAGGAGGAGGGAGAGGAAAGAGGGGAGGGCGAAGAGGGAGGGGGAGGGGAAAGGGGGAGGGGGAGGAGAAATTTTTCATCCAGTAACATGAGTTTTGGGATGTCTGTGTTCCGGATTAACACTACCTACACTGTGGAGAGGAGGAGGGCATCTGAGTTCCCTGTGGAATTGAGTGTGCTACCAGTTCATGTTTATTGCTCTAGGCTCTGCATATCACAGAATCTGGCTCTGGTCTTTGAGGGAGGACAGAGATGGATATAGACTCTGTGTAGGGGTGAGAGGATGTTTAGTGCCATTTTCAATGACTCCATTGCTTTTTGGAAGTTCAAGTCATGGATGCAAATGCACCACATGAACTGGATTATCAGCAGCATGTGCCCAGATGGACAGTGAGTCCAACCACTAAAACCTGGGCACTGATTCATTTATATGGCTGCCTATCCTCCAATGACTGCAATTTTGGGGAAAGAGAAATCACACCTGCAATTTAACTATGCAAAAATCTGCTACTCTCCTGAGCCCTTGGTATGATGAACAAAAGGAACTCTTCAGGGCAGAGAAAGCACATCTGTTTGTTGGCCAGTTGGTGTTAGGGTCAGGGGAGGGTGGTATTGCTGAGACTGCATCTATGTGAGCCAGATTTTCAGGCCACTTATTCTCTTTTCTTTAATTTTCTGATTTTTATTTATGTTTTACTGTCATATTTAGTCTGAATTTTCATTTTCGCTATTTATCTTATATTACATTCTAACATTATACATATTTCTCATACTTTCCTTAGCTAGTTTTATCACTTAGAACATTTTATGTTAAAAAATGATGTAATGTTTGAAAGTATGTGCAGAGAACATAAACATAGGATATAAACTTTCTGTGAAGCTGACCTGACTCCTGACCAAGGGGCCTTTTCCTTTGTTTGTGCCTACACCATCCTCTCAGTATCCACCCCTATACTAGATTCCGAAGAGCTATTGCCTTTGCTCCAGACTGCAGACCTGAGTTATGCAGAACATCTGCTGGCCGACTCCTATGTTCATCTTGCTCTCCTGGGTTCACTTACTAGCTACCAACTAACAATAGGTTTGTGTCCTTCAGACACACCACAGCCCAACTTTGAACCCCATTTGTAAAGTGGGGAGAACATCTAAAACAAAACAAACAAACAAAAAACAATTTACCACCACATGATGTAAAGCAGTGGCTCTCAAACTTCTTGCTACATTAGAAGGCTTCTTTCAGAAGGCTTTTTCTTGAAATAGATGGCCCTGTTGGAAGTTCCCTGCTCCCCTCTCCCTTATATCCCAATGCAGTGACACAAGCCAAGTTGAGAAGCATTGATCAGAGAGGGGGAGATGGCACATAATCCTATGTGCCAGGAACCAGAAAGTCTTTCTCCACAGAATATATCATAATGATTTTCAAGGTTTAAGCATAACCATCAACACCATTACCATCTAGATAGAATCTACAGATGGGAAAATGTAGCAAGGTTTCACTTACTACTAGGCACCCCTTGAAAGGAACTGTAGTCCATTTTGTAGGTCTGATTAAGAGTCTGCATGACTTGCTCGTTGGCTTTCTGAATCAATCCAGATGGTGGTGTTTTACTCTGGATTTCATATGACACACTCACACTGCCCTTGCTGAATAGAGACACTTAGTTTAGTAAAGCAGCAATTCACCTGGAAGAATCTAGATGTTTGTGATTTATTTGCATGGGAAAACAAATAGCAGGAACCACCTGGGGGCTATTATGCTCAGGAAATCACCAAAAGAAACCTATCTTCAAACTCTGGATGAAAACCCTAGGCAGAGCTTGCATACCTAAAAGTCTGCAAACAGGTAAGACAGGTGAAAAAACTTGCAGGTGGGAATTAATGAACAGAGTCCCACCCCCTGGTCATGGGAGCCAGCCACCAAGCAAAACCTGCTGATGGCTGTCACTCAGGGAGTTTGGCCTTACCAGATACATGGAATGTTAATGAAGCCCAAACCCTGGATGTTCCCATACAGATTCCTGACTTTTTAAGATTTGCAACTAAGTCCTAAAAATAGTGTGAAAATCTACTCAAGGCTACTGGGTACCCAACTCCAAGAGGAACAAGCATGCAACTCTGCGGTCCTGACCGGCTGGCAAGAATTTTCTTGCATAAAGGCATTGGTATATAACATTATTTTATTTTTAAATTTCTAAACTCTCTAGACTGAAAATTTATCTCTTTGCAAAATGCTTGCACACATAAAGTGGCCACATCTTTTTCTGTCCTTACTTTTATATAGGTGTATCTGTAAGGGGTGAGTACTCTTCTCAGTGTCTCCTTTCCCTTTTAACCCCTACAATCTGGCTTTTGTCTTCATGTCTAACAAACCGTTCTTGCTAAGCATTCCACATGATGCCCACTAATGGTTTTCTTTCCTCCTTCACTGACATGCTGATCTCTGCCATCAAATAGAAATGAACAAATTATAGCACTCTTACGTGAACTCTGTCACAGTCACCGATTTGAAGCCTGGTAAAATTCTGTAACCCTCCTGGAACTGGAAAATAAGGCAAGATGAATATCATGTTTTAGAGGCTGATGTGAGATACAAAAGATTTCAAATCGAGTAGAAAGCCCATGTTGCTTATCACCCTGGGTAAAATTTTCTTCTTTATATTTTGGTATTAGTGTATCCTTAAGAAAGCATTTACTGACCACCTATGTCAGTCTGGGTTCTTGGAAAAGTAGACACAAGATTAAATGTGAAAAAAAATTGCTCAGACAGATGCCCAGGAAAGAAAATTATGGGGAGTGGGGAAGGCAGGGAGAGCCATTGGGTCCTATGTGGAAGAGATAAGGAAGGTTAAATAAAACCATCCTAGGCTGAGCCAGGGAAGTCCAAATAAGTCCTTCTAAGGAGTCTCCGTATCTGACACAGGTCACTGAGCTCATTCATCATTAAGAAGAAGCAAATGCCATCAAGGGTACCAGAGAGAGCACTTGGGATTCAACCACATCCCCATGCAGCTGAAGGTCCAGGAGGGACCTATGGGAGACCACCTCAGTACCTGTTCCTCATTTGATGATATTGCTACACTGGTTGAGCTCATATAGCTTTTGATGATGTTTTTATCCCATGTTGTTCCTCTAAACACCAACCCCACAGGAGATTCTATTTGACCAAATTAAATTTACAGGCAGCTACCATATACAAAGAAGTTACATGGTAGGAATGTAGGGTACCTGTGTGGATGAGATCCAGAGGTTCACATGTAACCCTCACTTTGGTATATGAGAAGAGGGCTTCCTTCTATGTAGAATTATGACATGCCAGATATGCAAATCAGAGGTCCAAGCGTTCTTCTGGGTAAGCACTCCATCATGGCACCCAGGGAAAATGACAATATTTATATGGCCCCCTGGGTGAGGCAAGAGACTGCTTCAGGCCCCAAGCAGGGATTTGGCTGCCCTGAGAGTGATGGAAAGTCATTACCTCAGGCCACCTGAATAATCTGCACTACACCGGTTGGGAAGCTGTTTCAAGTGAGTTTAACTCAGAAATAGCATTAAGGTTTTACAGTTGATCTAGTGCAAAGCACTTTAGAAGAGCATCTGGCAGTGGATTAGCATTCACGGGATATATCCTTTTTTACAAGATTAAATTTAAATTGTCTTTTTGTATGAGTGTCTAATGACCTGTAGCATAGAGAAGCTTGAAGCAGTTTGAGCTTGGTCTGAGGTTGGTCTGCTCACCAGATGTTAGGATTCTTATACATGTGGTGTGTGAAGAATAGAAATGAAACAATTGATGTTTCTAGACCAGGGCCTCTGAATAGATTTTAGTGAATCAATGCCACCAAAGCTTATCTGAATCACATCCACCCTGAGAAGAAGTTCTCTACTTATAGGTTAAGCTGATTTCTTGACCACAATGTCCACCTGAACACTGATTCAAATACTTTTTAATTCACCATCCAAGATGGATATGAAATACTTCTAATTCATATCATAGATTACTGTCTACTATGAATAAAATGAACTCAGTTCTACACACACACTTTGTTGGTTTAAGAATTTCCTGGGGCCAAAACGTACCGCTCTTTCCAGGTCGGTCTTGTAGGACCTATAGAGGGCAGAGGATGTATTCTTAAGGTCTTCTGGAAATTCCACATTTAGTCTGACCTTCATTCTCAGGATAACATCTGCTGAACAACACAGAGCAATACTTGAAAATCTCATGTTGATGTTTGAATACAGAGAAACATCTGCCTCAGCTGAAGTTGAATCACTCAAACAATACTTATGAGAAGGTACTTACCTCCCTGGAGCTGACAGAAAGGTCCCTTTGAAGGAAGTCCTCTAAGGCAACTGCAACGGTGCCCTGGGAGAGAGCTGCCTTGCTCTTGACAAGTGGGACTGTGGAGGCACCTTTCCTGAGGCCACCCATAGCCTGTCTCGCAGGAGCACCAGATCTCATTTCCAGTAGGCCTGCATACTAACATCAACAAGAAGGGGGAGGACAGAGAAGGTAGTCACCACATTTGCCATTTATAGACTGCAAGTATCCGTACTTGTAGGAAATCCTAACTTGACTTCACATTGCTCTTCTGGGAAATTCCATAGGATTGCACAAGTTCCTAAACGCACATATCCCCCACAATGCCATCTGGCATGGCCATCAGAAAGATGGTGCTGAAATTATTGAGTGACTGTCGAGTGACTGATGACTGTAGAGTCATCTTCTGGTGGGTCTTGCCTAATAGAAAATGACCATCAGATGTCTATGATGATAAACAGATTCCAGGACATAGTCGGTGGGAGCCAGCCTCCAAGGAGGCCCCTGCCCACCCCTTTGGGTAGTCACACTCTTTTCCAGTGCTCTCTTCTACTGTACAAGGGTGGCCCTATGTGACCAATGGAATATGGTAGAAATGATGGTATGGAGCTTCTGAAATTAGGATATTAAAGACTCCAGATTTCCTCTGGCTTGTTCCTCTCTGTTTCTCTCTCTCCATTTCCCTGGGGGAAGTTGGCCACCATGGCATGAAGACATGTCATGAAGAGGTCCATGTCGTAAGGAACTGAGATCTTTAGCTGACAGGTAGCAAGGAACTACAGGCTGCCAGCAACCACATGAGTGAGCTTGGAAGTGGATTTTCTAGTTCCAGATGACTTCAACTCTAACTGACAGCTCAATTACAACCTCATGAGAGACCTTGAATCAGAAGCATCCAACTAAGCTGCTCCCAGATTTCTGTCAGAAACTTCAAGATAAATAGTTCTGTTGGTTTACAATGCTAAGGTTTAGGGTAACTTGTTATGCAGCAGCAGATAACAGATATAGAAGGCAAATAAATTTGAGCCTTTTACATTCAAGTGTGAACAGGGCAAATGGACTCTGATCTCAGCGGGAACATCAAAAATGCTGTGAAAACAGAGTGCTTTTAAGTCGGTTTTTAAAGCTGGTCCAAAGTCCTCTCATTGGAAGCTGTCCATTCTGCAAAGGATAACCTGGCCAAATCCTATGCAAATGAAAGCTATCAAATAGTCATTTCTGAAATAGGAAGGACAGGCAAGTTCCAATTATTCCTTGAACACGACACAATCCTGTCTCCCAGCAGTAGGTTGGAGTTGGCAGAAGTGTTAGGTACAGAAGAAATTATATGTGGGTGGCAGGCAATGGATGGGGGTAATTTGAAGAGAACCAAAAAGAATCTCTTTGTCAAAATCTCTTGTTGTCCTGAAATTTCACTGCTAAAGTGTTGTTTCTTATTTTGGGGAAGAAAAGGGATGAGAAGAAATACTTGAAAGACTTTAGACACCTGTATACAATGCAATCATGGTTTTGGGGAATGACAAAGCTGTCATTTCCAAACCAACTACTACTATTCTAGGTGTTGTTTAGTTGCTTTAAACACACTGTATAGCCTTAAACATCCTTAGTTATTCACTATTAATAAAACTGTATTTCTGGAAAGAATCATAAGGAAAGCTGTTATATGGGAAGAGGACAATGGTTCTCAGAAATCAGTAGCAAAGCCCACAAGCCTGACCTGAATCACACACTCTCCCCATTCCCTTTGAGGTGAACTCTCCTTGGCTGTTCTCTGCTGGTCCTGAGGTTCATGATTCTCAGGCTGTTTCTGCTCTGTTGAACCATGGTTGTTTTTTGTTTTTTTGTTTTTTTGTACTGGGGATTGAACTCAGCAGCATATAACCACTGAGCCACATCCTCAGCCCTATTTTGTATTTTATTTAGAGACAAGGTCCCACTGAGTTTCTTAGCATTCGCTTTTGCTGAAGCTGGCTTTGAACTTGGCAGTCCTCCTGTCTCAGCCTCCCAAGTCAGTGGGATTATAGGCATGCGTCACCGTCACCGTGCCTAGCTGAAGCATGTTTGTTTGTTTGTTTGTTTGTTTGTTTTGGCAGATCTCCTTCACAGTTAGATGTCAGAAAGAATTCACTCTTTAATGTGTGCATGACCAGTCTTTCTGGAAGGACAGATTACACTTTCCAAGGGCAATTGCATTTTAAAAGGGAAACTTATTAATTCAAGTTTCCAAAATTGTTTAAATTATAAAGTCCTTTGAAGTCACATCAGCTCTAATAGAAGAAAAGAAACATGAGACAGTTTGCTCATATGTTTATAATGAGCACATGTGATATGAACTAACCTACTGACCAAGTGTCCATGATCACAAGGTATTTGATTAAAAATCACTTATTTATTGGATATCTACTAGTCTATTTTATTTACAAAATTTGCTTTATAGCACTACAGACACCAAAGGTTTTCATAAAAAGTTGGGAAGAAAAATAAAAGTGTTTAAAAATCTATCCAGTATTTAATTTTTTCCTATAAATAGAAAAAATAATTTCAGAGGCAGAGAATCTGTGTTGAGCAAGAACACAGAGGGGTGTTTCCTATGTATGTCCCAAAGAGTTTTATGAGCTATTCTATAGAGAAAGAACTCTGTGCACAAATTCATTTGGGAAACAAAATAAACTCACCATTGCTGGAGGACCCACATATTGACATCCAATCCAGAAAACCACTAACTCAAGGAAATTAATTCCATGGTAGAATTTGTTGAAACATGGTATTCAAAGGGGCTTTAAGGGAGCTATGTCAGATTCCATTAGCATATACTTAGAATCAAAAATGAAAAAAGAAAGACCTTTATGGGGATTGACATAAAAATGAGAATTGAAAAATAAGAATTTTATTCTTGTCTTCATTTTAGAATAATAAAACCCAACATCTGTTAGTGCTTTCCAGTTTACAGAGCAGTAACATATTTAGGACAATGGGCAGCCTCATCTCATGGCCCCTATGGGACACTAAGTCTCTGGTGATGGTTCCCTGAGACACAAAGGAGATGGCATGACTTTGGAAGTGAGTCAGTAACCAATCCAAGGCCTGAGAGGTTCTGCTTAATTCCTTGCTTCTGATCCAGATATGTGTCTGGCTCCTATTTCCTGACCTATGATTCCAAAAGGAAAGGAATTTGATACTTATTAATATCCTGAACCAGTCCTTGCTATACCCATTGATTCTCCTGGGGCAGAGGGTCCGATAGTTTATCATGAAGGATCTGGTCATATCTTGGAACTTCATGGCAACCATCAGAGAGACTACCAAGCAAACCACTTCAAAGAAGGAAACTCTGGCTGCAGAGTTTACTGATAGGAGTTTATCCTGGGAGGCTGTGAAGTCATAAAATCACACCAGTAGACCTGTTGAGTCATTTCCCTTGCCTACTAAGTATAACATGCCCTAACAATAAGGACCAGTTAGCTTTTCTTCTGATACACCCAACCATCCATTCTAAAGCTTTGGGTATCTTACTCACCAGTTGTCAGCTCTATGCTTAAAATATCAGTAGCTGGGTCAGTGTTGTTTCCTTGAATTGGAAAACTGAGGCTGTTCAAGCGAGCTCTGATAGACTCCACGAAGGATGTGTTTTCAAAACTGATCTCAATATCAACAGTGTACTCTTCCATGGCAGGACTACTTGTGGCAACTGAAATGCAAGCACACAAAGGTTGTGAGGACTTCCCACAGACATGGAGAAAAATCTAGACAGATCAGTTAAAGGTATGTATGGATGTGGGCACATCAGCCCATGAGAATTTCTAATGAACCCACTAAGATAAAAAGATGAGTTTGTCTACTTTCTACTAACTCTGGATCTTGGCGTCCAAGGTCAAGGAGCATTGTGTGGAGAGTGAACCATGACGGGCAAGAATGGAAGCAGGAAGAACCACCAGGGAGACTCTGGCAACAGTTTAGATAATGAGAGTCCCCATCCTGACCTGCTGGAATGAGCCAGTGTGTTTCCCGCACCTTTCAGTGGACATACACACATTCTAAGAGTTGAACCATACATGAAGACCTCTGGGAAAGGTCACCTTGCTAACTTCTTTTGCCTTTAGCCTATGCACACAGAACATCTGCTCTTTGTTCTTCCTTTGTATATCTCCAATGTCCAGAACACAATTGGCAAAAATCTGGCAAATTGGAAAAGTAAAAGAAAAGAGATTTCTAGTTCTTCATTGCTTCCCAGAATTGTCTCCAGGTAGTTGCCTGCTGGCATTCTAAAGGGATCTGTTCCCCAATACACACCCACTCCAGGCTGGACAGACTATGTATACAATGTATAATCTTAGAATAGTTCTTTGTTGGTTTCCTATATTACATCATGTCTCAGTCATTAGTGGTAAGCTTCCCAAGGGCAGGAACTGTTTCCTCCACTTCTCATGACCTTACTCACCAAAAGGGTCTGGAGCTCACCAGCTAATGGGTACACACCCAATCCTTATGAAGTCTGCTTCTCTGAATCTACTCATAGACTCACCTCTCTGTTACCAAGAAAATCTTTGACCCTGTCTTGGCTATAATATATAACTAAACAGAAGCTATGGGCTCAGCTTGTAGTTTATAAAGAAAGTCCAAAGAATAAGACTGTTTCACACACATGCATTGAGAATATTTTAAAACGAGGCGGGGGCAGCAGTAATTACTTGCAAAATTATTACTTTCAGATTTACATCAAAACTGAAAGCATGGTATGTATTTTGCCATAAAATTAAAATTTGATATCTCCTTTCTAAAAGACAACATTTTTTTCCCATAACATTGTAAGATTTGTTTTGAATAGTCTCAGGACTATTGACGTGAAACACTATGAGAAAGTTTATTATGGGAAACTCCAGTTGTTAAATGTTTATTGCAGAAAGCTGCATTATTTGTTCTGCCTTATTTATTCCCTTGGGGTTGTAAACTATGTTTATCCTAGGAGGTTGGTTTTACCCATTGACTTTGTTTAGTATTATTTCCTTGGGCATCACTGAAATCTCTGTAATTAACTCAAACTATAGAAAAGGTCTGTGCAGATAGATGTTGTAGGAATGCATTTTATGATATATTTGTATACTTATAAAGATGGATTATACATTTTAAAGCAATACAGAATCTCAGTCTGTTGGGATACTACAGTATTGCCTCCAATTTCCTGTTTTCTTCTGGATGTTCAAATGGTTCTGTAATGAAAGTAAGCTTCCTGGAAGAACTGCTAATCATAATTTGTGAGTTTAACCCTGGTCACATTATGTTGCCCACTGGGAACATCTGCAAGGAGGGAGGCTGCCTGATATTTACAAAGCTTGCCTTGGAGCACATTCTTTTTCCTAAAAAGTAATGCAGTGATGTTTATCCCTCGCTAGCTTCAGGATCCTCTTTGCTGAAGCCTGTCCTTCTGTGAGTATAAACAGGATTTCCTGGACAGTGGCTGTTTGGGATGGGTGGGGTCAGTAACAATTCCTTATCACACTCTTCATCATCTATCTACATGGCTGCATCGCAGAGTTGAATCTCAGCACATTATCAATTCCTGGGTCCTGTGCAGCCCTCTTGTGCCTGAAGGGAGCTAGTACCTACTTATCTTTTCCATCACCCAATGATACTGGACAAATCAAAGGCAATGACAATAACAGTAACAATTACAATAGAAGGTGCCATCTGTTTATCACCCAGCAGTCTCTGGGGCCACAAGGACAGTGTGCATCTACTTCCATGTTGCAGGTTCACAGAGTTGAAGGCACAGGATAGTGAGTGGGAGAATGAAATTCACAAGTACAATTTTCTGAATCCTAAGCCCGTTTTCTTTCAATCAAAACCTACCACAACTCTAATGAAGAAGATAACAAACATAATCGTTGTATAAAGTTCAAAGTAGTATAAAAATATAATGTATCATTGTTAAATATATCCTTAAAGGAAATTAAGAATTCCTAAAGTAAGTTATTAAATAAAATCAAGCTCAAAATGAAAAACTATAAATGGATGAACCATGAAAAATTTTGTTCATGTTTTTTCACCATAATAAATCTAGAAATCCACAGTCAGAAGAAAAGCATCATGACCCACTGTTATCAATGCACGTGGATTATCAGTAAGTCTTGCCAGGTTTATTTATTTTTTCCTTGATTTATTGATTTATATGTAGTTATCCTACTTCTTGGGTGTCCATTTCCTGGCAATGTGCTAGGTGCTGGGAGCATTGGGTTAGTCAAAGACGCAAAGTCCTGACTTGATGAATCTCTCATTCTTATGCTGGGGCCAATGATTAAGTTTGCATTCTTACATCAGGCAGCTCTGTAGGAGAAAAATAAGGAAGAACAAACAGACAGAATGACAGGGATCATGGGGTGGGGAGTTAATTTTTGTAGCATGATCAGTAAAGACCTTCCTAAAGTGGTAAACTTTGAACACAGACTCGAAGTGAGCGGTGAACCTGAAAGCCATTGGGAGAACATCACTCTCAGGAGGGCAAAGGAGCAGGAAAGTCCTGAGTGGCAACCCTCTAGGCTCATCTGAGGGCTAAAGAAGACATGCTTCCTCTTTGGGTCATTCCTTCTTATCACCTTTAGACCTTAGAACAGCATCAAGGACCCAGGAGGACCACCTGTATGTGTAGGAGGTAGCCCCAATGCTCAGGGGTCAGCATGCCCCATGTGGGAGGGGGTCAGCAGCACACTGTCTCAGTCCCCTCAAACAGGCCCAGAAACTCAGGTTAGAAATGCCAGCCCCTGCTTTCCTATGCTCTTTCAACCCAGGAACTTCCAAGCCTGGAAAAGTGATGCTCCTTGTCCTGTTCCAGGCTGCAAAGGACCCAGGAAGGACAGAGAACAGCTCCCCCACTTCTGCCTGTGTATGTTAGGTGCCCTCCACCCTCCTCTGCTGCTGCTGACAGTTTAGTGTGTGTGTGTGTGTGTGTGTGTGTGTGTGTGTGTGTGTGTGTTTTCCCTCAGTCTCCTTTGCCCCCTGTGTTGTTTGTCTGACTTTTTCTGGCTCACCAATGCCCTTCAGTGGAAGGCAGCCAATCCCAGGGGTCAGCAGCCACAGACATAGGCGTATCACAAGCCCAGGAGGCACAAACCTACCAGGATTTCCCCTCTCCTTTCCCATAAGTCACTGCCAACCTCACACCACTTATCTTAAAGAGACATTTCTGGAAAATTGGCCACAAAGGGCAACAAGCAGTTCTGTGTCTTAATCACAGCTGTTTAAGCAAACAATACTACTTTTGCCTAGCAACGCTGGTGGGAACAGTGGCTTCTCAGAATCAGAGCCTCAGTAGATGCATAAATTAATCTCCTACCTGCCAATGAAGGAAGCTTGCTGACTTCACCCTAGAGAAAGGAGCTTGGTGACCAAAGGGACAATGCTTCTTTATCCTGATAGAAGGTAGTGATTTGACTGCAGTTGTCTATGTCACACCTTGCCACCAGCAGATACAAAGGATCTATTCTCTTTTGGGTTTTAGAAAGGTTTGTTCACACAAGAAGGAAATGCCAGAATTCCAGTCTATGGTTTACCTAGCAGGTGTGGATGGAGGAGGAGGTTGGCACAGTGCATCATAGAACCCTGGATTGTGAAGTCTGGAGCTGATGATCAAGTCTACCAGCTAGCCATGAACCCCAAACATCCAAGTTAGCCCCACATAAAGTGAGAGGATCAGACCTAGTGGGCTGAGACAGATTTGCAAGGCCTTTTCCCTCTACAAAGCTGCCCTGAGAGTCATGAAATGGGACCGCATCGGCAAGAACCAGAACCACATGTTGAAAACTGTACTTTGACTTGTACTTTGGAGCTTCAGAGAGCAGAATGGAAGGTCTTCTTTCCTGGGCCACTTGTTTAAATTCTGTGAGCTAAACTTTGTTCATCTGTAAGTTCAGGGTAACATTTTCTCAACAGGATGTTGTTAAGGAATTGGAGTCCTACTAACACACAATAAGAGAGGGAAAGAATTGAAATTCATTAGATTAGACAGAAGAATGAAGGGGAGTGGGGATGGGAATCAGAAAGAGTAGAATGAATCAGACAGAACTTTCCTATGTTCATATGTGAATACATGACCAGTGTAATTCCACTTCATGTACGACCACAAGAATGGGAAGTTATAAAACAGTCTTAATATTCAATGTCAAGCTCCAAACCAACACACACACTAGTCAGAGAGCCCAGAGCCTTCCAACTCATTCTACCACCAGAGAACAGAACACCATGTGTTATCACAGGAAAGATGATAGCCACGGAAATCCAAACCCTGTTCCTCAAACTGGGAAATGCTCAGCATTTCCTGGCCCCACATCAAAAAGGGCCAGCAGACCCACACTGCCAGGTCTACTGAAAAGTCAGGATTTCCGTATGGGCAGCTGGTGACCTGATCTTGTAGGGACCTGGTTCTGACTGAAAGGTGAAGAAGTGCCACCCAGCCAGTACAGGCTCTGGGCATCCTGCCCCCCTCAGGCTGGACTCCACTCACCCTTGTCCTCTGTTTCCCATCAGTCAGTCCTTGGGAAGCCAAAGAAAAAACAATGGGGAGTGTCCATACTCATTTCAAATAAAATAGATTTCAAGCCAAAGTTAATCAAAAGGGATGAAGAGGGACACTACATACTTCTCAAGGGAACCATACACCAACAAGACATAACAATCATAAATATATATGCCCCAAACAATGGTGCAGCTATGTTCATCAAACAAACTCTTCTCAAGTTCAAGAGTCTAATAGACCACCATACAATAATCATGGGAGACTTCAACACACCTCTCTCACCACTGGACAGATCTTCCAAACAAAAGTTGAATAAGGAAACTATAGAGCTCAATAACACAATTAATAACCTAGACTTAATTGACATATATAGAATATACCACCCAACATCAAGCAGTTACACTTTTTTCTCAGCAGCACATGGATCCTTCTCAAAAATAGATCATATATTATGTCACAGGGCAACTATTAGACAATATAAAGGAGTAGAGATAATACCATGCATATTATCTGATCATAATGGAATGAAATTGAAAATCAACAATAAAAGAAGTAAGGAAAAATCATGCATCACTTGGAGAATGAACAATAGGTTACTGAATGATCAATGGGTTATAGAAGACATCAAGGAGGAAATTAAAAAATTCTTAGAGATAAATGAAAACACAGACACAACATATCGGAATCTATGGGACACATTGAAAGCAGTTCTAAGAGGAAAATTTATTGCTTGGAGTTCATTCCTTAAAAAAAGAAAAAACCAACAAATAAATGATCTAATACTTCAACTCAAAATCCTAGAAAAAGAAGAGCAAAACAACAGCAAAAGAAGTAGAAGACAAGAAATAATTAAAATCAGAGCTGAAATTAATGAAATCGAAACGAAAGAAACAATTGAAAAAATTGACAAAACTAAAAGTTGGTTCTTTGAAAAAATAAATAAAATCGACAGACCCTTAGCCACGCTAACAAAGAGAAGAAGAGAGAGAACTCAAATTACCAGCATACGGGATGAAAAAGGCAATATCACAACAGACACTTCAGAAATACAGAAGATTATCAGAAATTATTTTGAATCCTTATACTCCAATAAAATAGAAGATAGTGAAGGCATCGATAAATTTCTTAAGTCATATGATTTGCCCAGATTGAGTCAGGAGGATATTGACAACCTAAACAGACCAATATCAATTGAGGAAATAGAAGATACCATCAAAAGACTACCAACTAAGAAAAGCCCAGGACCGGATGGGTATACAGCAGAGTTTTTCAAAACCTTTAAAGAGGAATTAACACCAATACTTTTCAAGCTATTTCAGGAAATAGAAAAAGAGGGAGAACTTCCAAATTCATTCTATGAGGCCAACATCACCCTGATTCCTAAAACAATGGGGTCTCTTCAGGGCCAGTCTCTGAGACATGCTTCCCAATGAAGCTCCGAGACCCAGGGTGAAGAACTTTTGCAACTGACATTTATGCTGGTGGTAAGCAGTAAGAAATGCCCACTTTCAGTCTACTGTGAAGATTCCCCTTTAGACTTAATTTTGAGCTTTTCTGCAGACCTCTACAGTAAGCCTTTCCTTCCAACGCAGGCCTCTCTCTGTGGCCTCCTCAGCACACAGGGTCCCAGATTTGTGCTCTCCTGGACAGTCATCTGGACCATTGCTCACCTTTACCCCCAGCCAGTCATGTTTGACTCCAGCCCTTTGACTCCATTTCTCAAATGGTCTTAGGCAGGTGTATCCCTTTCTTTTTTATCTTTCTCCATAGCCAGGGACCCATGTCCAGGCTGCTGAATCTCCTAGTTGGTCTCTCAGACAATAATTTCTTCATCTAATCCATCCATAATCACTGGAATCATGTGGCTTTTATCAGTCACTCTCTGTGCCGCCTCTCGGCCAGCAGGGATGCACTTGCTGATGTAGCTCTTCAGGCTTCCACACATGCTTGTCCCTCTGCCCCCACCAGCCACACTGCTCTCACAGGCTGTTCCACACTTATTCTTATCTCTGGTCTTTGGGTTTGTATGCAGGTTTCTATTCCCAGTAGCATTGGGAAAGAGTTTTCCCCAAATGCTATGTCCTGTGTCATGGCACCCATTTTTCCACATTCAGGTAGTGATCTAGGACTGATCAGGATACCCCTCTGTGCTAGGCCCTGCCAAATGCAGCATTATACATATATATATATATATATATATATATATATATATATATATATGTAATACACACACACACACATATATATATATATATAAATTGACTTTGTTTTTAATTTTAAAAAAATTATTAAAAAATGAAAATAAACCCAGATAATTCTATTAACATTTCCAAAGTAGTATGTACATAATAACATCTTTTAATCCTCTCAACAACTGTATAAAGAGGTGGGCACAGTGGCACATCTATAATCCCAGAAGCCTGAGAGGCTGGGGCAGGAGGATAGAAAGTTCAAAGCAACTTAGTGAGGCTCTTAGGCTCCCTAGCAACTTAGGGAGACCCTGTTAAAAAAAAAAAAGGCAGAGGGTGAGAGGAGGCTGAGGATGTGGCTCAATGGTTAAGTGCCCTGGATTTAATCCCTAGTACCAAAACGAAACAAAATGAACACAAACAAAAGCAAAAAACCCTGTAAGGTTATGACTCTGATAAATTGTGTGGGTGTGTGTGAGATGCCAATATATAACAAATATGTGACATATATATGTGATGTATTTATGATATGTATGTGTGTGTGTGTGTGTGTGTGTGCCACGCACGCGTGTGTATCTTAGAAGGCCAATGAGACTGTGCAACTGACTTAGGTTGAAGTCCATACTATATTGAAAATAAATATAAATTTATTCTACCTTTAAATATGATTTAATTCCAAACTCTAAAAATTTGGTCCAGCAGCTCAAAAGAAAATTCTTGACCTATTTTCTTTCTCTTGGAAACTTAATATGCTTGTGTCTATCATGAAGCCTTCAGAAGGAGAGAATATATATATATATATATATATATATATATATATATATATATATATATATATATATACACATACAGGAAAGGGAATGCCACTCAGGATTAGAGCCCAGTCCCAGCACCTCACTTTTTTGGCACCCCCAAAAATCAGAGACACCTTCACATGGCATCCTGCTAGAGGAAGCGCTCCTGTTCTTTCCTTTCGCCACTGTCCTGGAGAGCCAGGCTCTTTGTTGCTACTTACATTCCTGATTTGGGGGGCCTTGCAATGAGCCTTTCTATGGTCATTTCTTACTTCAGTGATTTTGTAAAAGTACCAAGTCCAATCCATCTTCTGCAGATGATGGGCTGACTCATTAACACTTCCCAAATGACTTGAGAGGCCCAAGAGCTCAGAGGACCATGTATAATAAATGGAAAACATATTTTCAGGGTGATTTATCATTGTCATAATTGTTTTTAAATGAAAGCATGCCTGGAAAAGTTTTGGAATGTCAAATTCTTAGATATGGAGGTGGTTTCCTCCCCATTGGCTGCCCCTCCCCCTTCCACAGTGAGTCCCATAAACATCAGGCTCAGGAGCACAGGGAAAATTACCTTTTGCAGCTGTGGGGTAAAACTGCTCCTGAGGATGCCAGCAGCCTGAGCCCTGGAAGAACTTGGTAAAAAGACAGAGCTGAAGCTCACCCACAAAAGAGTTTAATTAAGGGGCTGGGGTTGTGGCTCAGTAGTAGAGCGCCCGCCTCACATATGCGAGGCCCTAGGTTTGATCCTCACTCAGCACCACATAAAAATAAATGAGTGAAATAAAGGTATTGTGTCCAACTACAACTAAAAAATAAATATTGTTTAAAAGAATTTGATTAATAATAATAATAAAAGTCTTTCAAGCTAGGTGTGGTGGGTCACAGCGATAATCCTAGTAACTCAGGAGATTAAGGCAAGAAGATTGCAAATTCAAGGCCTGCCTCAGCAATTTAAGGAGACTCTGAGCAACTTAGTGAGATCCTGTTTCAAAATAACAAATAAAAAAGGACTGGGGATGTGGCTCAGTGGTAAAGTGCCCCTGGGTTCAGTTCTTTGTATCAGTAAAAAAAAAAAAAGTCTTTTAGAACCCCAAATGGCACATCTCGGGCTCTGGACCCATCACAGGGTACAAAAGTGCTCAAGGGGTTGTCAGAGGGGAAGGGGCAATGATATCTGTGTCAAAGCACAGTAAATTCAAGCTATGACAGGCCACTTCAGGGAAGGAAAGGACCCTCTGGATTATGCTAGGATTACAGAATGAAGGCTAAGTGAAGGAAAAGTAAAGTAAAGGATCAGAGAGGAGACAAAGAAAGGGAAGGAGAGGATGGGAGAGGAGAGAAGGGACAGGACAGGGAGAAGAGGGAGGGTATCCCAGCAGTGTTAGGACTTTCCCATGAGCATTTTGAGGGTTTAATAAATTGTGGTCCATTTCTCATTTCCAGCCCTGAGCAACAGTTGGGTCTGGCTACTGACACGTGAAGGGCTTTCACAGACACCTGTGTTTGACCTCAGGGCTAGGCTGCTCTCTTTTGCATTCTTGTGTCTGTTTTGGAGAACAAAGCTAAATAAATCAAGTTCCAATAGCCTAAAAATGATTGAATCATAATGGGATAGGTTAAGAAGTTTCATCTCCTAGAGAGGAGGCACCACCCCTCGGCCTGCAGACATTCACCAATAGGAATTCAGAAAGAGATAGCTAGGGCATACACATGTCAGCTCTTCATTTGTTTGCTCATTTTTACCAAGGGAGGAACTAGGCTCCATGCTAGGCTACAGAGACTGAAGAGGTCGAAAGGAAGCATCCAACTACTAGGGATGGCAAACAGGAAGTACAATCTTCACAATGGGCTGGGGCAGATGCAGAGATAGGAAATGTTTCAAGGGCGATAAGAATCCAGGGAAAGCATCCCTGACAGCCTGGGGAATGGGTGGATGGAAGGTCTCGCCCAGCAGGAGCTCAGGAAACTTGAGATGTGAGCAGGAGTCCTTCAGCCAAGCAAATGGAGATGACAGGCAGCAACTGTCCATGTGAAAGGGACTAGAAGTTGATCAAATGGGGAAAGCATTTCAAAAGACCCCAGGAACCAAGAACAGATGATTGGCTTTTAGCTCTAAGTCACTCCCAAGCTCATGAAAGCCCTTTATGGAGAGAAATGACAGGTTCATTTCTCTGAAAAGTTTATTGGATGGAGATGGAAAGATCAGGGCCCCAGGAATCCAGCCTGTAGATGTGCACATGATCCTCTGCAGGGTCATGCACTTGGGACCAGATGCCAAGTGTTATGATTCAAATGTGTCCCCAGAAGTTCACGTGTTGGAAGTATAATCTGCCTATTTAGATGTTAATGTTATTTAAAGGTGGTGCCTTTGAGAGACAACTAGGATTAGATGAGGTCATGAGTATGGGGGTCCTCTGATAGCATTAGTAACTTTTTAAGAAGAGCAACAGAGACTCAAGTTAGCACCTTCCTCTGTCTCACCACGTGATGCCCTCTACCCTGTCATGACACACAGGAAGCTACCCACCAGATGCTGTGCTCTCAGACTTGCCAGCCTCCAGAATCGTGAGACAAATAAACTCCTATTCTTTATGAATTCCCTGGTCTCAGATATTTCATTATAGCTACAAAAAACAGACTAAGACACAAAGATCAGTGTTTCTGTCTGCGGTCACAGCTCTCCCTATCCCAAACTCTCCAAAGGACAGAGTCTTATATCCAGACTACTTCTTTGCAGTTTAGTAGAAAATTAGAGTGGGAAATAGGAGAAAGACTGGAGTCTAGTGGTTAGTTAGGTTGGTTCACAAAGGGTTGAACGAGAAAAATTTTTAAAAGATGAGAAGAAGAAGTTGCTGGGTTGGGAGGACAGAAGCAAACTTTTGATTGGTGCTGGGGGACAGTTGAAGAGAGCCACAGGGAGGCCCTGGGGTTAGGAAGAGGTCATAAAGATGGGAAAGGAAAAGGAATCAAAATGTGTTGCAATGATCCATTTATTCATTTGATCAAGTAGAAAACGGAGTTCCTTTGGCAATCAAACTGCACTGTTTGACTCTGATGTTCTTAGAGACTGAATTATGGAGACCATAGTGTTTTTAAAAAGTTATAACACATTTCATTTGATTGGACTTAACAAAAGAGAGCACCATGCGAGCCAAATGTACATACCTGCTCGTTTTTGCCTTAGTGGTTCTACAGCAGCTAGTTCATGTTCCTGGAGAATCTGAAAGAAAGTTGTCAGTTAACAGTAAGAAGTCTTTTCATTTGGTTTCCTGCTCATGTGCCCCTAGGTATCTGAGCTGAGCTTAAGGCTGCAGATTTGGCGTCAGCACCCTGCACCCAGGGAGCACAGGCAGACAGGCAGCAATGGAATGATCAGGAAAACCACGAATTCACCTCTGTAGTGTGACCTAGGAGTGCACTTTCTATAGACCATTCTCGAGATCCAAAAGCAAAAGAAATCAATCATCATAGGTGAGTTTCTCAGTGTTTCTGCAGTTTGAGTTCTGTCAAGAAAGGTAAGTGATGATGTTCTAAACTTGTGTTCTTCCACCTAAGACTTAAAGCCTGAGTCATTCCACTGCCTTATAAGACAGGTCTAATTCTCTTCTCAGCATCCAGGCTGGTCGCACCTTGACATTTCTGCTGTATTAGGGTTTAGGAACTATGATTTCCTCCTCTAGTCCTTTTTCTCTTAGATGATTCTATTGGTATTTGTGGTAAAAACTAGGAGAGCTGCTCTAGACTCAGACTGCCTGCACACAGAGCTGGGCCACTTTACTAGCCATGTGAACTTGGGGAAGCTACTTATCTTCAATGAACCTCAGCTTTCTTTTCTCTAAAATGGAAACAATAGTGCCAACTTTCACAGGATTGTTATAAGAACGAAGCAAACTACAATATGGAATATACTAAGCTCTTAGTACACTTTAGTTATTATCACCTAGTTACAGTGGTTACAAGCAAGAACTCTGCAGATGTTCAGTTCCAAGCCTAGCTTCATTATAAAATGGATCTGTGACCTTGGGCATATTCCTTAACATCTCTGTGCCACAGTCCTAACCAAGAGTATGGTCTACTTTATAAGGCTATTGTAAAGATCCAATGGTTACTAAATGGAAAGAACTGAGAGTAGCTTTGGTTACATAGTAGGAGACTGGATTTGTCTCAATGAGGAAGTCTTTCTTGGCTCAGCAGGAAATTTCTCTCCTTCTTCTGCAACCTCCTTCTATCTCCCTCCTTTTCCATGAATAGTTGTCTGGCTTGTCTCCCTGCCCTTATTAAGTTACACTTATTAGATAAGGCCCATTCACAGCTCTGTGGGAGGTTTTGTCTTTCCTCTCCCTTATGCCCTTGGGAGACTCAGGTTGAAGGAAGTATTAAAGTCAGTAGGAAGTGGGGTGGGACCCTGTACCTGGACATTCATAATTGCCCTTGGAGAAATAAATACAGGCTTGATGGATGATGATTGGAATTTGGAAAGCCCAGTCTCTGCTCTTTTGCACTGAGGTTATTTTAGAAGTACTTAAGTATGCAGGAACTGAAGGCGCAAAGTCAATGTATAGGCTGGTTCCTGCTGGCTTCCTCTGGAGCCTGCTTTGGCCCTGTGCCCAGGCAGAAGGAAGGTTCTTCCGGACATTCCTGACTTCATCCTCCTGGGGGCCTGGGGGCAGGGAGCAGGTGGCTACCAGGAAGCTTCTCTGTCTGCTACTTGTGGGCTGTGGTTGGGGGACTCACAAGCCCAGGAGAACGTGACTTTCAGAGCTTACATTTGGAAGCTTTCCCAGATCAAATTTTATTGTCCCTGTTTTCCAAGGGGGACTTGCTACTGCCTGCTAAATGTTACAATCAAGGTCCGTTTTGGTTCTCTAATGCAGAGTATTTCAAATCCTGGCGAGAATGAGAATCACTTGCCTCTTCTTCCCCCAGTCTGATTTAATAGGTTCAAGGAAGGTGACGAAAACTGGCCTTTTAACCAGCGTATTCCTAGGTGTGAGGCCACCTTTTTGGGAAACACTGCGTTTTGAAGCTTTCTTGAGTCTTTTTGGTGATCATCTGCAATTCCAGCACACAGAGTGTTTGCAATTTTCTTTGCAAAGTGCTGCTTCTACATCCCTGTCACCTCCCACTTTTGTAATCAAGTGACAATTCACAGCTTCTCATGAGAGGAACTCTTTCAGTTAAGCCTGCAGTCATCAGAGCTAAATACAAAAAAGGCCCCTGATAGTAGTAAAGCCTCAGGGAGTTGGAGGAGGAGGTGGTGGTGGTGAGTAACCCCAACTGTCTCAGATTTGAGAAGGTACAAAGAGCTGGACTGCCAGTCATGGGACCTGGATTTGAATACAGAGGTACTAGAGTCACACCATGAACTGATTCTCACGACTTCAGCTCCCTACTAGCTGGAAAAGTCATTTACTTCTTCTAAGCCTCATTTTCTCACATTATGAAAAACAATCTGCGCAGAGGCACGTCATTCATGAGGGAGAACAGGTCCCCCTAGGCTCAGAAGGCTCAGCTGCATATTTACTTCAGACTAGAAAACAGGGCTCCCTGTCACCTCCCCCTGCATGTTCTGTGCAGAGGGACCCAGATGAGGATCTGAGCCACAGAGGCCAGCTCTGTCCATCCGGTGGGGATTTCCTGATGGCTGAGCCGGAAGAGACAAGGTCACCAATTCCAGGAAGCGCCCCACCTTTCAGACATGATGACTTTCCAAATAACTGAGGTGGAAGTGGAGTAGGGTGGCCTGAAGCAGGGTGGGCAATTAGTCAGGAATGAGAAGTGGCTTTGAACTCATGAAAAAGAAAATCCCCAGGGAACAGGATGGCAAACAAGGAGGTCACCAAGCCCCTGCCCCTGCATTTCAAATCACAGTCCTCCTCCCCGGAGTCCACCACCTGCTCCTCTTCTTTTTGACCTGGAATCCCAAGTTAGCATCTTTGCTCCCATGTTGTACAATTATCTCAGTAACAGACTTTTAGAATGTCCCCTTATATAAGGATATTAACATAGGGATTCATTTGTAGCAGAATATTAAAAATAACTACCAATTCAGAAGCCCTGGTGCTCTGAGCTAGTCACAGTGCTAAGGCATACATGTCTCAATGTTTAATCCTCACAACAAACCATTTAGGGAGATACTGTTGAGTCTTATTTATGGCAGGGGATTAGCTTCAGAGAGATGAAAAAACTGAATGAAGTCTCAGAAATTAGTGGGAGTCAAAGTTGGGCTTCAACCCAGACCTGCTGCCAATGAAGAACATATATAGGCTTGCTACTTCGAGGGTGGTCACTGGAGAAGGCACCTCTCCAACCCCACTCTGGGCTTACCCTGTTGAAATCTATATCTTAAGAGGGCCCCTGGAAGAATTTGAGTTGGAGAAGCAGCAGGCTAGACTGTTGCACTTGACAAATGCATCTCTCAATTCAAACCCAGCAGTCTTATTCCCAGTAAGCAAGAGATGGAACCAGCCCAAGTGCCATGGGTGGATGATGAATGAATAAAACATGGCACAGACTTACAAGGGAATTTTATCCAGTCTTAAAAGAGGAGGGAAATTTGTCATAGGCTGCAACAGGGACGAATCTTGAGGACATTATGCCAAGTGAAATAAGCCAGACACAAAAAGAGAAATATTGCATGATTCTGCTTATATTGTACCTAATGTAGACAGTAGTCAAATTTCATAGAGACAGAATGTAGAATGGTGGTTGCCAGGGACTGGGGAGAAAATGGGGAGGGTTGTTGTTCATTGGGTGAAGTTGTAATTTTGAAAGGTGAAACAATTTATGGAGATTGACTATGCAATGATGTGAATGCATGTGAAACTACCAAGATGTTCATTTAAAACTGGTTAAGATAATAAATGTTTTGCCATATGTATCTTATGTGGGCTTTTTTTATTGTTGTTGTTTTAAAAGCCCAGGTGTTGCACTTAAGAAAGTAAAAAGTCAGCTATGGGAACTGGGCAGCAGTTTATTGTAGTATAAATTGATCAGGCTAAAGTGAATCTCTCCAATGGGGCTCCTCAGCCTTTGGGTTATATGAAGACAGTGTATCTTTAGGGCAGATCTAGATGGAAAAAGTGGGAGACTTTGGGGTAGGCAAGCACTGGAAGTTTCCAGAGAGACAAAGTTCAAATTCCACCAACTTCCCTAAGAAGTTAGGTTGTATGCCTTGAGCGCCTATGTCACCTGGCAATGAAGGGACTTTTTTCAGACTGTCACTATAAACGTAGATTTGAAGTAAAGGGAGGAAAAAAGAATCCTGAAACAGAAGAAATCTAACCATGTTGCACAAATCAACGTAAGCTCTGACTTTCTCTCCACATACCTTGAATAACCACACTGACCCTGTGAATTCAAAAGTATAAAGTTTCCCTCCTCTATTTCTATGAGCAAGCTGCCACATGACATTGCATAGATTATACATGAATACTGGAGGCTAAGAGAAGACACCCCATGTATACCCTCAAAGTCATAAGTTAAAAAAAAAAGTAAAAAAAGACCAAGAAAACTAGATTGAACAATAAGAGACCTAAAACAGAAAGAACAATGAGAAAAAGCTCAAACATATTTTGTTTATAAGAGAACCATTAAAGCAGAATAATACACTAAAGGCTAAACAAAAATTAAAGGACAAAAACCAAGCAAACAGAAATAGAGAAGAAGGATTGACAATTGGAATAGAAGACAAAGGATTGCATCAAAAATAGCCACGTAGAACAAAGAGACAGATTTTGCAAAGCTAAAATGTACCACTGAAACTCTAACAATAGTGATAGAATAAAATAGAACTACAATATCTGAAACAAAAAGAATCAATAGGAAAATATAGTATTCCAATGTGAGGCACAAAAATAGCTAATACTGCTGTGCTCTTTATTATGTAATGGGCTTGAATTTAAGGCCTCTTCAAACTAGTTCAAATCTCATAACTATCATAGGAAGTCAGTACTACTGCCAGCATAATTTTACAGATGAAGAAACTGAATTACAAATCTTCCAAGATTTCTCAACCAGTTTCATACCCTGTCTCTAGAGCAGGGAAAAACCTAAGCATGGAATAATCAATAATTCCCATAAGGAGTAAGGGGCACTTGGTCACTCCCTTGATTAAGCTAAAATCTGTGAACCTTCCAAAAGCAAACAACCTGGGCAACTGTCACAAAGTTCTTAGATGATATCCATGGACTCTCAAGCTACAGCAATCTGTGACCATGACATGCATGCAAATCAATGTCTTTTGAAATATGTACTAGTCTGATGCTCAAGAGGAATCCTCTGAGGACATAAAATCTGTGCTTGGTCCTCCAAATTTGCTTTATTGTCATTGTCATTGTCACTGTGTGGAAGCCTAGAGGTTATGACTGAGTTAAGGTGGCCATCCTGGGAGATCTGTCTTATGCTGCACTTATGTTCCCTTGATACCACCACCGATTTCAGAATATGGCAAGATGTGGCCCGTAAATACACTAACAACCATTAACATCCAGTTGTCACCTCATTTACAACATTTTCTCAAAATCCCTTCCCAATTTCTTTGAAGAACCTGTCTGTGACATTCCCAGGAAATCCGAGAAATGTGACAGGAAAATTATAGCAGACATGGGTTTACTCACCGAAGGATGGACAGCAGACTCTAAGTTCAGTGTCGCTTGGGAAGAATAAATCACAGCAAACATGAAGCACAAAGTGGTTCTCCTCTGGGATTTCATTTCTTCACGTTCCAGTTGTTTTGCCTAAAACGGAAACAGGATGTCTTAGAGAGACCAACTTATTTATTACACAAGGAAAGAAGTAGCAAATCCTGACCTGAAGGTACAAGTGAATGTGAGAGAGTAGTCTCTGCCTTAGAACCTTGGGTGAGGAAAGATGGAGTGGGGCAAGGGAAGGCAGGTGGGCCCTACGCATGAGCACAGGATGGTAGTGGGTATCTGGGTATGTTTCCTACATACATGGAGAGAAGAAAAGAGATGGAAGGACGAAGAGAGAAAAGGAAAGCAAGAAAGAGGGAGGGACTACAGTAAGAAACGCCTTTCCTGTTGTGATCCAGTACACAGGGCACATGCACAAAAGGATTCAGAGAACACTACTCACTTTGCTACAAGTGGTGTACGTGGATATTTTCAACTCTATTCCATCCTATTTTGCCCTGTTTTTCTTTTAATTCTGGTAGGAGTCCATTACATTGACCTAATAATTTATATTAATAGGCTATGACTCATTATTATGAAGACTCCCGGACTTAGTCATAAAAATATAAGTTTATAACATGGTAACATATTCAATATAGAATACATAATATTAATATCACAATATAGCTCAGCTGATGTACTTATTTTTTAAATTGTCTCTTTATAATGCTGGTGGTGAAAAATGCACCATTTTTGGTAACCAGATTAATTATTATTACATTTAAAAATCAGAGTATTGCATGGAATCATACCAACCCTATTACCTCTGGAGACAAAGACAGTCTACTTTTGGCAGAATACTTTTCTCACTGGCCTTTTATGCCCACGTATTCGTTCAAAGAACAGTAGACTCTGAGACAGAGGATGTGGGTTAGGATACAGCATCGCTATAATTCACTGTGTCCTTAAGTAGTAGGTTACTTGTATTAGCAGAGTCCAAGTTTCCTCACCTGTAAAATGGAGGTAATTATACGTAGGGATAATATATCTCTAATTCTTTCACAGAATTTTCTGAGGTTCTAGAATGAGATTAAAAATCATGAAGAGCTCCAGAAATGCAGGCTGCTGTGATCACCACTCTGATGATCAGTGGAATTCAGAGGGTGGACATCAGAAGGTAGTCAATGAAGGGCAACCTTAGGGCAGTCACCAGGAAGGGCAGACCTTGGCGAGGACTCAGGGAGCACCAGGAAACCTTGGCCAGGATAATGCACTGGTGTTGGCCAAGATTTACATGCCAGAGAATTGTATTTCAATCACCAGCTGCTGACAGCCTCCTTTTCCTCTTCCCCCATGAAAAGCAGGGGAGCAAGGGGCTTTGGAAAACTGACCCAATTAGTAAATCTGGCTATCAAATACATTTTTTAAATTCTGCAACTCAGTGGTTTTGGGAAGATGCTCTGCAATTTTGGTTATGGGAAGAGATGTTTAACACCAGGTGTGTCTGCTGTAGGGAAATCAGAGCAATGAGTTACCAGGTTCTCCAATTAGAAATTTTCTCTACCTTATTAAAAGATTAAAAGAGAGTAGGCTCTTGTGGGTAAGGATAGTCTTTAGGAGGCAACTTCATCTTTTCAGGCCCCAACTTAGTGCAGGTTACTAGTTGGTTCCATACTAGACACTTAATCAAAGGGATGAGACTGCATAGTCAATGAACCTCCTAAGTACCCGACCCACAGAGAGGCACTCGGGTCCTAAAGGGACAAGAGCAGGCTCTGTATCTTTCTTTATTTCTTTTTTTTTGTGTGTGTGTGTGTGTGTGTGTGGTGCTGGGGATTGAACCTAGGGCCTTGTGCATGCAAGGTAAGCACTCTACCTACTGAGCTATATCCGCAGCCCTGGCAATGGCAATGTATCTTTCTGTCATTTCTTTATTTTGGTGGTACATTCCACTCCCCCCGTGTTTTTTTTTTTGTTGTTGTTGTTGTTAGAATTACCCAGATTTATACTGTCCCCAAATGGTCATGTCTGGTCCCTGTGTACAGGCCAATGGCCAATACTGTTCCATTTTCCCCTTCCTTTGGTATCCCCTGAGACAGTTCTTGATAAAATCAGCATTCTTTTTTCTGTTGACTCATTTGTTGACTTCCCCCCACCCCAAAATCACAATTCCAAAGAAACAGAGATAAAGAAAGGACCCCACCAAGGACAGGGGCTTGTTGTCTGGATCAGTTACACAGTAGGGTGAGGGGTTCTCCACTTGAATGAAAAGAGAATGACGCCACCACTTTTGGGGGGCTGGGGCAATAGTCACAATATTTGACACCAGTGTGGCACATGACACAGTTGGAGATTACTTCAGCTTTCAGAGTCACTGCTACATTTGGGGAGAGGCCTGAAGAAAAAGCTATAATCTTACACACACCCTCCAGCTCACAGGTGTTCTCAACTGAGGAAGCCAACAGAGATGTCAATTCAGCTAATGAGAAGAAAATCCGTAATCTTCTAGTTAAAAACATGAAGCATCCCTGCCCACATTCAAGGCAATTTGTCCTCAGTAGGGTGCCTTTGATAATAAGTCCCCTACAAGTTCCTATGTGTTCAAAGATTTCTGAAGTATAGGGTGACAAAAGACTGAGAGAGACAAAGAAAGGCAGGGAGAGAAAGAAAATTACCTGGCGGTCATTTCCAATCTCTTTCTCTTTTTAAATTAAAATACTGGACACTACTCAAACTTCCTGACTTCTATAAGCTGGCTATATCTAGGAAAAGCTGGGAAATATGATCTAATCCTCAGGTTGGCCCTGTGGAGCTGAGCAACTTCCTGGTCGACTCTGACTCTGTTTTCCTGTCTGTAAAAGAGGGAGAGCAAAGAAAGCGCATACTGACGTCACATGCCAGGAATAAGTCATGGGGACTCTCAGCCGAGCTGCACTTGGAGGATGAGGGTTGACATTCCTCTTCGAGGTCAGGAATGACATTCTGCCTGGTTACCTCTTAGGAAGCATCGCTGTGAACTTGGTCTGTTCTCCCAAACCTTACACACCACCAGTGCTTGAGAACTCCTCACTAGAACCTTTTGGCATCCTGACCCATGCCCATGTTATTTGGGGTGAAGAAGTGACCGTGAGAGGAGGTGAAAATAAGAGGGTTTGTGTGCCTGCAGGATCTGAAGCAGGGAGCACGTTCTCAATGTGGCCTCATTGACGGGGTCTGATGACTCAGAGCCCTCATGAGGTCACCAGGCCTAGAGGTTGCCAGCACAGCAATGGTGGGAGTCTTTCTGGAAATGCGTGGCTTGCTAAGCTCCACATGGCTCCTCCTCCCTGTGTCCTCTCAGTCATTCCCACCTCCTCGCACCCACACCCACACCCCTCTGTTTCTCAGATGGGAAAACTAAGCCCCCTCTAGGGCTGAGTGTCTCAAAGGCAGACGGGAACTGAGTGGTCTGAACTCCAGAGATCAGCAGTGATTCTGAAAATTCTAACTCACAATATTGTCCGATAATCAGGAAGACTATCTCTGATGGAATTATGAATAGTGTTGGTGGAAATGATGATCACAGACCCCAGTCATTGTTAAGTGGGCACTGCGTTCCAGCATGATGTGAGGTGCTGAGCTCTTTGCAAGGACTGTCACTCAACCTTCTCCATGATCTTACAGCTCTTCTAAATTATCCCCACTTTTCAGATATGAAAATGGGAGCTTTGTGAGTAGCTCACTAAGGCCACACCGCAGATATATGGCAGTGGCAAAATTATAAATTAAACAGTTTTAATCTCCTGGAGAAAGGTGCCATTTGAACTAAGAGATCTTCTTGTTTGGACATCAACAAGAGTAAAAAGGAATATTTTTCTGTATATATAAACAACTGACTAGGAACTGGAAATACGAGTTCAAATCTCACTTTGCCTCTAAAAGCGTGTGACATGGGGCATGTCACTTCATCTCTTTGAGTCTGAGTTTTCTTATTGTCAAAGTCGGAAACTTGACTGAATTCAATGATTTCAAAAGTGGGGTACAAGAGCTGGCCTTTGAAGGTCCCATTACTGTTCTAAGAGTCTAAATTCCTTACAGTTAATGCAGCCTCACCTGGGTTATCTTCAGGGCCTCACTGTAATTATCTCTTACATATATTCAACCCATCTGTGACTACATCGTCCTGGCCTTCCATGCCACTCATATGCACCCTGGCAATAGTTGTCATCCTTTGCCTCTTTGCCGCATCTCTGCATGGATGCAACACTGACTTTCAGGAAACCCTCTTTCCCCAGGTCACTCCCTGTCAGTTCCTTGCTGCTTTCAGAATAAAGACAATCACTCACTTTCTAGGCCTTCCATGACCTGAAGTTTATTTTTTAAGAGTCAGCAAACCAATAAGCATCCATCACATTTTTCTTCCAAAGTTCGTTGCTTTTTTCAAAATCTAAAATACTGCAAGAGATTTTTTTCCCATGTGCATGCAAAAGTGAAAAAACAAAAACTGATCTTGAGAATTAACCATGAAGAAAGAGAGAAACAATTATCATCAAACTACTGTTTAGTTAGTGTGTGGTAAAAGCAAAAAAAAAAAAAAAGAAGACAAAACAAAAAACAACAACAACAACAAAAAAACTCCTAACATTTATTTGGCACTAATCTCCTTTCCTTCTTGTCCCCTCGGTTCAGCACAATCACTGTATACACAAACTCTACCCATCCTTCAATGCCCTGGTAAAAGCTACCCCCTAGACAAAGGCTTCCTATCTGTGTCTCCACTTTCCCTAACACCTACACAGACTTAATGTAGGCCTTCACCCTCCTGTTTCTATTATGTTTATTGATGTAAATTTTCCATGAAGAAAACCTGTTTATTCCCTCACTTATCTATTCATTTGTAAGTTTGTTCACTGAACAAACATTAGTTAAGTCCTGCTAAGTGCCAGGTGTTCCACTAGGTGCAGAGGAAATAGTAAACAGGGCAATGATCCCTGTGTCCATGGAGCTTGGAGTCTAATGAATTATTATTAAAGAATGAATTACTCAATTTTCTACAAAGGGAAAGTGCTTCCAAGGAGAAAAATCAAAATACTAATATTTCTGGATAACATATTATGCACCAGGAACTCTGGTGAGCACAGACTGTTTTAACTCACTTAACCTTTACCACACCAAGGAAATGGTTGCACTATGGTGTCTAACTAATAGTATGAGAGAAAATTAACAGAGCCTCTGAGTGGTTAAATAATTTGCCTGAGCCAGAAGTTCAACCTAAAATGTCTAATTCAAGGACAATGTCACTCAGTCCTCTCCATGATCCTTTTAATCACTGAGCTGAACTGTCTAAAAATGCTTATAAACAACTGGAGCTGTAGCTCAATGGTTGAGCACTTGCATAGCATGTGCAAGACCCTAGGTTTGATTCTCAACACTGCAAATCAATAAATAAGTCACCTACAACAGAGGGATGTGAGCTGGTCTTAGAAGTGTGAAAGATGTGCTAGAGGAAGCATTTAATTGAGATGAACATGAAGCATGAATTGGAGTTAGCTGAAAACAAAAGGGAGGTTGGCAGGAGGGGAGAAAGAGGCTTCCAGGTGGAAAACAGATCACGGGTAGAGGCCCTGAGGTGTGGGAAAAGCATGGCACTTTCAAGGCACTGCAAGGAGTTCTGGGTGGCTGGAACACTGAAAGGAAACAGAAGACCAGTTTGGAGTGAGGAGAGCGGAGGCCAGAGCGTGGGAATTGCAACCACAGGCTTGGTCAGATTGATTAGGAAGACAGTCGAGAGAGTAGAAAAGGTGGCCTAGGACCCAGTTCCACATAATTCCAACAACTTTTGTCCAGTTAAAGAAGATGGTAACACCACGATGTTTGGGAATGAAATTAGAGAGGCAGGCAGTAAAGGAGGTGAGAGGAGTCATGAAGCTGGGAGGGTTGAGTGTCAAGAAGGAAGGCATGCTCAACTGTATCCAATGATGCTAAGGGGTCCATGAAGGAGGGACTGAGATTGCTTATTGGGTTTGGAGATATGACATGTTCTTATCAAGGGGAAATCTCATTGGGGTTTGGGGTGGGAATCATATTGGGAAGAGTTGTAAAGTGGGTATGAAATGGGGACTTGGAGATGGTGAGCCCATGAGAATCAAAAAACTTTGGTTTCAAGTGGCAGAGAGAGCAGAGGTTCTTCCCATGTGTAAGCTGCTTAGCTTTCATCTCACACACAGAGGTTATGTTATATCATAGCTTTTCCTTTAAGAAAGGAACCAAGGGCTGGGGTTGTGGTTCAGAGTTACAGCGCTCGCCTAGCATGGATGAGGCACTGGGTTTGATCCTCAGCACCACATAAAGTAAAAAATAAAGACATTGTGTTCACCTATAACTAATATATAATATATATATATATATATATATATATATATATATATATATATATATATATATATAAAGAAAGGAACTAATTGTAATGCATGCTAGGATAATATCAAGGGAAGCATGCTTTGTACCACCCCTTGGCCTACTGCTGGCTAATTAGACATGCTATTTACCCTTCAAAAGAAACCAAAGACCTGGCTCCTTACCTCCCTCTACCCCTATATTCTAGTGTATAACCTGCACAGGCAGCTCTTTATTTAAACACGTACTTATCAAAATAGAGACTAGGTTAAGAAATTGAGAATAGATATGCACCTATACCATTCTACTGTTGGAGAATAATTCAAAACAGAGTTGCTGATGGTGGGTGATGGATTTTAGTACCAAATTTCTGGAGGATGGTGTGTTTGTCTGATTTTTGTCACTGTGACAAAATATCTGACAAGAACAACTTGGGAAGGAAAGATTTATTTTGACTCCTGGTTTCAGTCCATGGTTGGCTGGCTCCAAGGCAGAAATATCATGGTAGAAGGGCACAACACAAGAAAGCTGTTCAGCTCCTGACAGCCGAAAGCAGAGAAAGAGAGAGAGTGAGAGGAAGGTCTAGGGGCAAGATATAGTCCCCAGAAACAGACTCCTCAGGATCCACTTCCACCAACAATGTCCCACCTGCCTAATTTCCACCACCTCCAGTAGTCCATTCAGATTATTAGTCCATCAAGTGTATTAATTCACTGATGAGGTTAGAGCCCTCATGATTCAATCATTTCCTAAAGGTCCCACCTCTAAATGTTGCTGCATTGGGGAACAAGTCCTCAACACATGAGATAGAAGGGACATTCCAGACCCAAACAGTCATTGCAAACTTGTTCGAGGTTATTACTTTTTGCTCATTTCCACAAGGCTGCTGCAAAAAGGATAGGGTGCCATCAATAACCTCCCTCCTGAATTGTACAAATATGGATTAAAAATCCTCAAGTGCCTTCACCAGATCTGTATTTCCAACTGTAGAAATGATAAGGCTTATCTTTGCAGACCTTATTTAATTAGATGATTCATTCTTTGCACATGCAGAACTACAAGCTAAATATTTATTTAACACAAACGTGAAACACAATACCAATTAAAGAACTGTATTGAAGTGGGTTTTTTTTTTTTTCCTATTTAATTTTCCTTTGCCTTGAAATAAGGTTCTGTGGCAGCATTGTGTCAGAGCGGCTCAGCACTATCAGATTACAGAGGAACATTTGTTTGTACACAATGGGATCAAGTTTTCCAAAACACACTGCACATGTGGGCAGTGTTGATAACCTTTTATCCTTCTTTCCTTGTTGTAAGTCACTAGGGGATTTTAACCTTTAAGCAAAAGATTGCTATCGTTAGGAAAACACTAAGTTCAACTCTGCTCCTATCTAGTCTATCTTGTTGCCTTAATTTATCACGTGGAGGGGTTTCCCGATGCCAGGCAAAACAATACTAGGCATGCATTCCAATTGCACATGGAGGGCAGCCCAGTACTTGGCTGCAGGGATGGATTGACCATCAGAGGGCCTGGGAGTGGGTTCAAGCTTTACCATGCTGTGGTTCTACTGTTGTCTAGGTGGGAATTTTAACAACCACAACAATAAAAATCAATCAGAAGAGTTTCTGGCCACCATTCAGGAGCAGAGACCTGGGGTCTGCTGCTGGGCCAGATGTTAGCAATTCTATTGCTGACCAGTGGAGAGACCTAGGGAGGACCCAAGTGGGAAGAGGCTGGGTGGCTGAGACAGAGATTGGGAGAAGGGTACACTTGAGGCACCCTGGGGTCTTAAGCCAGAATTTATTCACATAGTTTAAAATATTTCAACATTTTAATCACTGGAAGGACCATCTTAGCCTTCTATGGCTCCTTGCTATATATCCCTTGGCCACAGCATCTCCTTGAGACCTAACATGGCTATCTTTGGCTCTGGCTTTACTTCTCTTAAAATTTCATTTCTCCCTTTAAGGATTTTGTTAGACTTTAATGATAAGGCATGAGCTACTCAACATGGAAAAAAAAAAAGTGTGACTTTTTTTTCCCCTGAAAAATACAATACCCCTACCTTTCCAAGATTTAATTTGATCAATCTGACTTCAGTCCTCATTATGAAAAGAACTTTACAAAGCAAGTTCACTAAACTACTTCCCTAGTTCCCTGTCCGCCATCCCTGTCCCCCTGGATCCTGCTGGGTACTGCTGCCATCCTTGGCCTCCTCCTCTCTGCCACACCTTCTTCCTTTCCTGTTTCTCCCATTGCTCCAGTTTCTGCTCATCTCCTCCTCTTTCCACCACTCCATCCACCTGACCTTACAGCCACCACACTGTGAACTCTGCTAAATATCTCTCCTTGGTCCTGGCTTTTTTCTCTTGATTGCCTTTCTCTTAGGGAGCTTGTCTACTTTCATATTTTTAATTATCAATTTATGTGAGCATTCCCAAAACTTTATTTCCACCCTGGCCTCTTTGCTAAATATTAGACACCAATCTTCCACTGTGCTACTTTCCTGTGGGTCTAAATTGGATTCATCTAAAGATGAACTTGTCTTCTCTCTACCACTGTCTCTTGACCCATCTCTCCCGAGACTTGCCAACCACCAGCTTCATTCTCCAGGTTCCCAGCTCTCAGCTCCATGGGGCTTCTTGGACACAATAAGCAAGGGCAGGAGTAGGAGCCCCCATTCAACCAGTCACCACGTTGTCAAGGCACTGTTGCGGGCACTCTCAGAGCTCTCGTTCTTCTCCAGGACCAGCCTATTTGGCTTGGATGTTATCCCCTCACACCAGGATGGATGGCAGCAGAGATTTCCTGAATGGACCCCTCTCTTCTTTTCCCCCTGACACATAGTCCAGCACAACAGCAGCTGGCAAATCTACCTAGAACACTATTTTCCCTCGGTAGCCAATATATCCTATTCAAGTGCTTTAAACATTCTCAAATACCCTGAGGATGTTCAGACTATTTCCTGAAAAGCCTGAACCACCACTACCTAATGTAAAGCCATTAACCCCTAGATAGAGAACAGACTAACCCGCTACCAAGTTTTTTTTAATTGCACCTTCTTTTGCAATATATTTTATAAATACTAACAATAACTATTGTTTGAGGATTGCTACCTCTCAGCTTCTTCCCACGCTGTCCTCAGCAAGTGAAATGCTTTATTCTTTCTTTCTTAGCTTCACCCATCATTTCAAATCTTGCTTTTCCACTTTGTTAACAACAGTAAAAATAATTTTATGCCAGTCATTAGACAAAACACTTTGCAGGTCCTAGACTCAAACCTTATGATCTTATATTGTGAGAACTATTATTACCCCCATTTTTCAGATAAGGAAATTGAGGCTTAGGTAAAGTAAGTAATACAGCCCAGGTCACACAGCAAGTAGCTGAGTTTGCTGCCAACATGTGAATGTTTAACTTTTATAGCATGCCGTCTGTTGTCTTCTCCAGAGATAGATAATTCTCTGAACTACACTGTATTTCTCTTCTCGGATACTTATTGGGCTGCACTGTTGTGGTCTTTGTAGCATGGCACACAAGCATACAGACTCTGAGGTCAGACTGCCTGAGATGGAATTCGGACTGTACTGCTTCCCACAGCATTTACCTCAGGCAATTGACTTAACCTTAGTGTGTTCCCTTATTTCTAAAATAGGGATGATAATAATATCTGAGGCACAGGATTATTATGCTGGGAGCCATTAGCCAAGTAGGTATGACAATTTCCTTGCCAGCGCACCCCATGTTAATTGTGGTAGTGCTGGCATATCTTTGCTGATGGTGTCACCAGTCAGTGACGGGTATGATCCAGTTGCAGTGGTATCAACCTAAGACAGGAGGTTGACGCCTAAAGGTCAGTTTTCCGATGACGGGTAAGAACCATATGTTGAATTGGACAACCTACCAGGCACGGTCCTTAAGCCACATTACTTGTTGTTTAATTAATCAGAAGGGGGGAGATGCTGGGAGCCATTAGCCAAGTAGGTATGACAATTTCCTTGCCAGCGTACCCCATGTTACTTAGTGGAAGGACTCGTGGAAATAGGACATTTTGCAGTAACACTGCATGTAAGGTGACCTTGCTCAAGGAGCAGGGTGATCCGGGTTTAGGGCGGTTCCAGGTTTAAGATTATTCCTGCTGGGAATAGGGCGTATCCTGCTGCCTGAGTTCCCCTTGAGTCTCTCCCGGGACTCAGAGAGTTTTTGGGAGGCAGAGGAGGTGGATTTGGGCAGAGAACATGGATTTCCCCAGAACGTGATTGTAGAGTGTCGGTGTGAGATCGGGAATAAAGAATTGCTGTTTGAATCTACAAAGCTGTGAGTGGCTCGTGATTTTGTGCCCAGCCAGACTGCGGCATTATTAGAACCACTAAATTAATAAACAATCATTGCAAAGTGCTTAGCATGGTATCTACCACGTAGTAAGCACTCATCTATATCACCTATCATTAGAATTCTCAGTGCCAGCACCTTGTGTCCCACGAGGCATTTAAGCTAATCATAGGAAAGTATTTTCCGCCTTTGAAATCCCACAGCATTTGCAAGTCTCTCTACTGTACATAGTTTCACTAGGCTGTGATTTTAAAGGTTTCACTTCTGTGATTCTCTTTTAGGAAATAGGCAAGATTCCAGGTTGTTTTTTTTTTTTTTTTTTTTTTTTTAACCATCATGAGCAGAGTCATACGATGTGATTTGAAGTGCTGAGCTGGTAAATAACTCATCAATTCATGGTGTACCAGTAGACAATGTATATACTTAGTAATCCTTCTAGGAGCACCCACTCTGTGCAGAAACTCATAGGCACTAGGAAAAACGAGATCCATACATAAGAGCCCCACCCCTGGTGCTGTCTATAACAGAAACAAACATTATGCTGACCAGCATTACTAATTTGAACTATATCGAGAAATGTCAAGAGAGGGAAAGGAACATACTTTATGATTTTAAAAAACAGCCCTGATTTATTGGTTATTCACATTTAATTCAATCCAGAAAGTGTCAGATCCTGCAAAGAATAATTAGTATTTCTTATTTCCTTCTTCTAGGTATTGGGACACAACACAAAGTGACCTTGAGTAAAATGTATGAGCCCCATAGTCATCTGGCATGAGAAGAGCACATTCTGTTTGCCTGGTACATTTCACTGGATTCTGTAAAATCCACAAGTAACAGGGAGTCACTGTATCTGCAATGAAATCAATTCAAACTGTGTGGAGCCAGGAATCTCCTCTTCATTCTCACACACAGCTGTGTCTGTTCCTCAGATAAACAACAGTGGCCAGAATTCTAATACCTTTCCAGAATCATGAAAGGTAACGCTTCTGCTTCTCAATTTAAGCACTTCATCTCTTATAGCTAGGACTCAACCCCAGCTGCATAATGGAATCAATTTGGGGATTAAAAAACAAAACCAAAAAAACAACAAGCCAAGGCCTCTTCCCCCCAGAGATTCTGGCTCAGTTTCTCTGGGAAAAATGTCTGGACATTGCTTTCTTTTTATGAAGCTCCTGGGATGATACTAACGGACAGCAGGTATTCAAGTCTACAAATATCTAAAGCAGGAAATAGTTTGATGTACCTTCAAGATTCCCAGCAAAACATCTACCCTGTTGCTACAAAACATGCAGAATCCAGCCAATCATTGATTCTCTATTCCATGTAACTTTTATGCTCATATTACCAACCAAGAGTGGGGGTGAAAAGCCAGTGATCTGAGTGTATTTTCATCTCAGTGCCCACAAAGATTCATTGTGTGAACCTGGGTAAATTAAATTAAGCTCTGCACCTCTAATTTTTGTATTCCATAAAGTAGGAATAAAATGCATGCTTTACTTGTGGCATAGTGAAAGGAGAGGTATAAAACTATTTTAAGAACTAAAAAGTTGCATATAGATACAAGAGATTGATTTTTTTTTTTTTTTTTTTTACAGGAAATTGATCAGCCTTACCAAGCAGAGTAGGTGTGACCACATGATAACTTTTGACTGCTATGGAATGCCTCCAAGTACCATGTGGTCCAGTGTGTGATATTACTATATTATTGCCATTACTCAGTAAGAGTCATACTCGGTGAGTGCAGGATTAGACCACAAGGCCTCAGTGGGGCTAACACTCTTCGTTGAAATTATTAATCAGATTAGTCACTGGTCTGGAGAAAAGACAGGCAGACAGCTTTAACAAGATAGTGTACGATAGAATCTCTAAAACCAGCAGGGCCAAGTGGAGAAATCTTAGGGCAAACAAACTAGCAGTGGATATATTTTGTAGTTCCTCTTGGGTTTCATGTTGCTGCTTGGTACCAACTCTAAAATCTCAGTCCATGACCCATATTATTATTATTTTTTCTCATTCACTTGTCTCTTAACAATATACAGGAGATTGGGGGATCTAAAAGGTCACCTTCAGTGGGATGTGGAGGTGTTTGCCTGTAATCCCAGCTATTCAGGAGGCTGAGACAGGAGGATTTCAAGTTCAAGGCCAGCCTGGGCAACATTGTGAGACCTTGTCTCAAAATAAAAATAAAAAGGGATAGGGATGTAGCTCAGTGGTAAAGCACCCCTGAGTTCAATTCCCAGTTCCACAAAAAAATAAAAATAAACAAAATAAAATAAAATGCCACCTTTTAAAAGACTGAAAATGATGAAAAATGAACATCTCTTTTCAATGCATTTATTATCCATTGGATAAAAAGGGAATCTCTCCTACCGTTGTCCCAGTTTCCCTATGGCAGCCACTTTATCCATCCATCCATGTACCCATCAATCTATATAAATCATTTCCTTAAATTTTATTTTCTCCCCTTTCATTTCCAGAATAAAGCTGTCTCTGATGTTTTTTAAGGAAAAGCCCAAACCACTAGTTGGCAAATCTAGAGCTTTGTCATTGAGAAGTTGTTATTAATATCAATAATCACCAAAATCAAACCAAAGCAGAAGTAGCAATGATAAAAATGAGTGAAACTCTCAGACTGTGCTAAGTGTTTAAAGAGCTACTTGTGTCCCCCCTGGGTCATTTTAACCTTTCACAGTGTTGTCATGGGTCAGCACAGGAATCTAAGAGAAAATATTGTGTTCCTGTACCCAGCTTGTCGTAAGAGCTGGGAAGAACGGGGGGGGGGGGAGCCCTTTTAATTGGTAAAGCAGCAAAGAATTGATGGGATAATCTTGGGGGTATGCACATTGGGAAACATAGGTCTTGAAAAACTAAGCAGTCTTTTAAAGTAAGAATATATTTATGTATTACTAATGTGATTTGAAAATGAAAAAAAAAATCAACTGCATTGACCCCTTAAGAAAGGAAAAATAGCTATTGTGAAGGTGCGTGGCCTGGCTTTATAGAAAATCTAAGAAAGCATAGTTTAAAAAGCAAACCATACATTATAGAGTTTTTCCTTCTTTCCAGGATGTTCAAAATAAGTCTGCCCAGATCTTAAGCCCCAACACTCTCACTAACCTTCTTCCCTGCTCTGACCATAAGCTCTCGTCCCATCAGACATGGCTAGGAGTTCTCCCTCACCCTGACCCTGGACTGGGAGCTGAGAGAAGATGCCAGGCTCCTCCTGCTATCTAGATGCAGTATCCCCCTTCTCAGAACAACCACAATGGCTACCTGGCCATGGAAACGCTCCGGGCGGGACAACAGTATGCTAGTTCACAGACGCCCTAGTCCTGGTGGTATTTTCTGGCTCAGGGATGGGAGAATTCATTTTTAAAACAGCCAACAGTCTATACTAAAGAGAAAATCCAACAGGATCCTGGCTAGCTGTCTGACCTCAATCTTCCTAAACAGAGTCTTATCACCTGGACCAATGATGTGCACAGTGCTCTTGACAACACACCTTCCCTTCCCAGCACATGCCACAGCTAAGAAAAAAAAAAAAAAAAATCAAGCAAAGAGAATTAAACTTGGAAGATAAGCCTTAAGAGGAATGCAGAAGTGACTCAGGTCCCTCAGAGGGCTTGCTTCAATGGGAGACAGACCGCAGCAGGAGAAACACTTGTTACCTGTGCAGGACCGAAGTCCCCAGACTGGCTCCTTCTTCTGATCGGACGTTGAAAAGCTTTTCCTATGAAGCCATTTGCCCTGTAGCCTCCTCAGGGACTACCTCACGCCCAGTGGAGAAAGTGCCGAGCAGGACTCATGGTAAACTTTCAGCAGGACCGGCAGCTCCTGTGCCTCAGCTTAAACCTCACTGGGGTCTCCCCTAGCTGGGATCCTCCAAGCCTCTCAGAACCATCCCCGAGAGCCTTGCTGCTGTTAAAAACAAAATGTAATTTCCTGATCCTCTTCCCCCGATGGCGTGTGCAGTTTCCCTCCCGCCCAAGGGAAGTCCTTCAGATTCTCTTATCTGGAAACCTCTCCACCAAGTGGACAGACTTGTTTGGCCAATGCCCCTTATTCTTGCTTTTCTTTCTCCGAACAGGGAAAAAAAAAAAAAATCAGAAAAACGAAACCAGTGCAAACCAAAACTGGGTTGGAGCTAGTGAGTGGTGCTGGATGCTGGGTTTAAAACTTCGAAAGATGACCACCAGCTTAGATTGCGTGGGGAAGATTTATGTCATCCGTGAGCTCCTCGCCTCCAGCAGCGTCAAGAAGTCAGAGAATAAAAGAATCCCCACAGGTTGGGAGACCTGACCCTGGGTTTGAGGAGGGCTGCACTTCACATATGCCACATCAGGGGAATGTCTAGTTCTCCTAGGTGTCCTGGGAAACTGAACATTTATGCATCAGGTTACACATTCAGTGACGCTTTAATATCATTTCGATAACACTGATATTTAAAGATAAGGAGACATGGAAAAGGTCCATTTGGCAAGGTGCAGTCAGGTGGTTGTTTTTTTCTGAGCTGGAATTAACCCTATCCATCCTCACTTTACAAGTCAGGTCACTGAGGTCCAAGGAGAAATAGTGGTCTTGTCAAAGTCAGACTATTGATGGAAAGTGATAGATTATCATCTAATTGTTCTTAAACTTTTTTTGCGGGGGAATGCTATTCAAATGCTGTTGGATATCTAGAGCTCAGCCCACAAAAAGGTTGATGAACGAGGTGTGGCCTGGAGTGCAGGAATCTGCATGGGAAATAAGTCCCCCAGGGGAGCCTGATGCAGGCAGTCCCAAGATGGTATTTAGAGAAGCCCTCATAACATAGGACTGGGAGTCAGACTGTAGGGATTCTAACCGCACTCCCACCCAGATCTATTTATGTGGCCTTATGCACTTCAGTTGACCTCCTTAGGGTTCAGTTTTACCATGTATGAAAGTGGGATAATAATCATGCTGACTTCATCATAGGCTCTGGGAAGCTCAAGAAAAACTTAAGCAAGGTTAGTGGTTATCTGGCTCTACTGCCTCTGAGGGTATATCTGTCACTGCTCCCACCCCTGTCCTGCCTCTCTCTGACCTTGTTCTCTTTCCTTTCTTACCATCTGAAACTAGGGTACAGCACCCATAGACTAGAGACAAAAGTCAAATATAGGCATCCCTCAGGGATTGGCTTCAGGAGCCCCAGTACACGCCAAAGTCCACAGATGCTCAAGTCTCTTATATAAACTGGCGTAGTATTTGCCTATAACAGCTTACACACATCCTCCCGTGTAATTTGAATCATCTAGGTTACTTATAATACCTAATAAACCAAATATGGTGTAAATGCTCTGTAAATAGCTGTTCTATTGTGTTGTTTAGAAAATAACGACAAATAGTCTATACATGTTCTGTACAGATGTAATTTTTTTCTCCTAGATATTTTCAATTCAAGATGGGTGGGTGGAATTCATGGATACTGAACCAACAGCATGTGGAAGGCTGACAATATTTGAATAAAGAACCTTTTGAACCTTCAAAATTTATTTTCCTCTTCTAAGGTGTTGATTCTCAATTGCATTCTACAGAACAAATTGGATATATTTTGCCAGAAAAAACAAGCAGCTGTCAGAGTGAGCCCCTGGCAATGCTTCTTCTAAAATGCTCCACTTGCACTTCGGTGGCTGGGTGCAGTTGGCTTCCTGACATGGAATGAGGCATTGTCAAAGTGGTTGTCCCTTCCCCGAGGAGCAATTCCTCTCACCCGCAGGCTCCTGCTTGTTGCTAGGAACACTCTGTGCTCCCTGCACACACTTTACAATGAAAACAAACGCAAATTAAAAAAAAAAAAAAATAGAAGCACCATATGGTCTCGGCTGCAGCCCAGAATAAACTGCTGATGGAGAGACCTTGTCCGTCACAACGACAGCTGGAATTGATTGATACAGATGTCCTTCTTTTGATTTCTAAAATGTTGGAGTGGGTGGCAAGTTGAACTCAAACTCCTCCAAGTGAAATGCCAACGCAGCCCAAGTAACTAATTCCCTGGTCATGTTACCCATGTTGGTTAGTAAGAAGAGTCTTGCACAACTTCAGGGTACAGCATTACTAGAGACAGAGTTCCCACTTGCTCAGACAGAGATTTCAGCACCAAACAAATACCTATTTCCCAGCATGTTCCATTTCCCTGCTCTGTTACCACTGCACTCTCCTTGTTTGTTCTCTTTGCACAGATTTTCTGGTGACAATTCCCTTGCCTCCTTTACACTTTTTCTCAAATACAACTTTCTTAACCAGTCCTTTGCTGACCACCATATTTCACATGTCAGCTCTTCTGATTCCCCCTTAATTATTTTTCCATATCACGCATTACCTCCAATAAACTCCAGGGCACCATTCTACTTTAGGCTGTCAAAAGCTGCCACTCCCCCACTAGAATGGAAGCTCCCTGAGGGAAGACATGACCATTGGACTGATTTGAAGGTGTAACACACCAGTAATGCCCCAGCCGCAGAGCAGCATAAGCAAAAAAAAAAAAAAAAAAAAAGTACATAATGATTCAATCTAAAAACACTCCCACATCCACATCTTGACAGGGTAAGTTCTTTGTTTGTTTCTTCTTCTTGTATTTTAAATCCCCAACCAGATGTTGGTAACCCTTTTGACCCAATGTCGCCCAGGGTCAGCTCTCTTTTTGGTATTTCTATATCAAAGCCAGGAAAATTCTTCATTGGCACTGACCTGTCCTTATGCAAGGAAGGAACCAACAAATAATTGGGCAATTTTATAGTATACAAACGGTCTTATTCTTATCTCCTGTGTGTGTATTTTGGCACAGTCTCCACAAATGGGATTGGTCATATCTGTGCTCAGCTGCAGGTTCCCAGGTTTAGTTTGCATTGTCCACTGTTGGACTGTGTCCTCATGTCTTCTCCACGTACTCATCTTTCAGATATAGATGCTATTTGGCTGTGGAGGGTCAGAGTCTTCTGCCATTTGAGCCAACTGAACACACCTGACAACTTCTTTCTATCACTGATTATGCCTCCAGTGAGGGCCCCAGCCTCAGGCAGAAATCTCACACACATTCCAAGTGGAACCTTGTTTTGGACTCTCCTACCTTCCTCATCTTTTCCTTGTACAGAAAAACTTAAGATATGGCTCCGTAGAGATGTCAACAGAGGTCAACAGAGACATCAAAAGACCTTCTCTTTATTGACCTTTTTTTCTGGGCAATTCTGATTCTGTTCTTCAAGTGCCACCTTCAGTTCTTAGAGATGAGAAGCCAACCATGAAGAAGAAGGTGCTTGCTAATGCCATGGCATGACATGTGTCACCCTCATGATGCACATGATGTCATAGTTATTGATTGACTGAATGTGTCATTCAATGCTCTTTCTCTACTCCTCCCTCTCCTCCAGGATCATGCAAGAGAGCAGAGTGTTTAAGGATGTGGGCCCTTCTTGTTTTGGCCTGGAAGGGAATCTGCAAAGAAGAAAGCTGCCCTTTTCCTCTTAAAGCGTACATGTTCTTTGGACCATGCACACTAGGTGATCAATCCCCTGCTAACTTCTGCTTCTTTGTTGGGTATCCTGATGTGGATGCTCTGCACTGGCAGATATCGAGAACTGCAAGTGGAAGCAAGGGTGATCTGCAAACATTTGGTAGGTCCTGGACTTGAACCTGCAAGGCCTTGTCTTTGAGAGCATCTCCGATCCACATTCCATTGTTCTATGCTGTTTACAAGGCCTCAACATTCCCTATGACCCTAAAATACCGTCCCCTTATTATAAGTCAATTTCCTCAGAATTTACCAAGGTGATTAGTGAACAACCATATTGACAAAACTATTAGAAAATATTAGCTGGAGAGTCATCCATGCCAGGAGAAAAATCAGAATCAAGCAATATTTGAGTAAATTGGGGCCAGGTGATTATATGTTCTAAATCCTTAGTGTCAGGCAAACTTGAAAGGTTTAACTAAAGTGACAACTCCCACTAATGTGAGAGCCAGAATAAGAATTTAGGTCATCCACTTAGCCATGCAGTCCTCTTAACATTACATCTTAGTGTCTCCTTCCCTCACACACATTTTCCCATCTCTAATTTCTTGGAAGGAGAAATGGTTCTAAGTAGAATATTGGCACCCAGAAGTCAAGTCCTGTAACACCTCTGCACTATGAGAATAATCAAATATCTGCCAATGTTTATTCATTAAATAGAGATGACACTTGTTATGCAAGCCAACAACAGAATTCCCTGTTAACATCATCATTGCCACAGTTAAGCAGTCTCTCCTCCAACAACTCCCAAGATCCACACACTTTCTTAAGTCCCACCTTTAATTGTAAGGGGTGATAAAGGCTGACAACTTCTGACAATGCCAATAAACAAAATTTTCCAATTAACAACGCAATAAGCAAGCTTTATTCCAGAGGTTTCTTTTCACCACACTCCAAGCCAGGCTAAGATCAAGCCCACATCATGCTATCTGTCTGTTTTATTCAAAACAGAAAGAATCTCTGGCTACAATCTGGCTAAAATGTTTCCATTACATTCTCATCTGATTCTAACTAGAAAGATGCTGTAAAACAGGGTGATCACCACAGTAACACATGAGGGATGGAGCAGATCCAGGTTAGATTTGGTTTCAGAACCAAGCCTAACCCAAATGTTGTCCATAGATCCCTGTCACTCAAAGATCTGGATAAAATTGCTCCATCCCAGTTTATGGAAGTTCAGAGTGCTTCACAGAACCCCTGTGAACTCTCAGGAGTGTTTCTATCCTCCTGATGTACTCAAACCATAGGACTCCCACTTTGCATATATGGGCATCCCAGATGCCCCAGGTTGGTGCAAATGAGAGGCAGCCTCTTCTTCAAATTCCATGAAACACACACACACACACACACACACACACACACAAGAGAGAGAGAGAGAGAGAGAGAGAGAAAATGTAAACATGAAGATTTAGGGGTAAGGAAGTCAAAGACCTGCCCAAAAGCTGTGACTGGAACAGTGGACATCACTGCTGCCAGGTGCTTTTCCACCCCTCCACTGTGCTGTTCAACAGGCCCCGCCTTCTCTGGTGCCAGCTTCTCTAGCCTTACAGATGGATCCCCTTCTTCCCTGCAGTCTATTCTCCCATCTATGGGAACAAACATTATCCATTTCTCACCTGAGGCATGAAAACCTCTACTCTCTTCTAAAGGGTCTCAGGGTCTCAATTGTTTCCTAGGTGCTTGTCAAAAGATAGCTCCCTCTCAAGGAAGACCACTAAGACAACTAGCACAATCACTCCTCCAAATTGGGACAATTCGACAGCTGGAGGCAGGGAGGTTATTCATATCCATCTAATGTCTAAGATGGATCAGGGATTTCTGAGTGGAGACAGAAACAATACTAAACTTACCCTTGTAGTTTTGTCTTGTTTTTTTCTTTTTTCTTCCCCCCACCCCTTTGCAGTACTGGGGATTGAACACAGATGCTCAACCACTGAGCTACACCCCTGGTTATTTTTTAAATTTTATCTTGAGACAGGGTCTTTATAAGTTAGCCAGACTGGCCTCTGAGTTGTGATGTTCCTGCCTCAGCCTCTTGACTTGCTGGGCAGGCATGCACCGCTATGCCTTGCTGGTAGTCTTTTCTTTATGATTCTTGATTCATGATTTAATTAGAGGAAACAAGGACATTAATATAAATCAACCAAAAATTTCCAGGGCCCATGTTCTTCCATGAACGAATATTAAGTGATTATTTTCCATATTAGAATGCAATTGAAAGCATAGTGAATGGCACCATGGTGGTCTGAAAAATATGCCAGGTGACATAAGAAGTATAAACTGTCACCATTATGACAAATACCAAACAAACAAACAAAAAACTCCTATATCCAATCGCCCCTAATTCCTGAAATCATACTTTTAGGGAAAAAATGGTTTAAATAAAAGAACAGCCTCTCCTCTGGCTCAAATAGTTTTGAAAAGTTGATATTGTGCATTTCCATTTCCAGTGAGTTGCATATTAGTGTGAATTAGTTGAAGTTAGAAGTTAAAGATGTTTTAACATGAAAGAGCAGAGGAAGACGAAAATAATGAGGTTGAGAGGAGAGGGGAGCAATGGAGGATGGATTTCAGAGCATCCTTTTTTTTTTTTTCTCAAATGAAAAGCACATATTGTTATATCTACAGGGAGAGGCAGATTCCAATACAATAATAATTATGGACTTCAATACTGGTTTTCATCCATGGACAGGTCAGCCAGACAGAAATCAGCAAAGGAACTTTGGAGTTCGATGATACTATAGGCCAATATGCTAAGGGATCATTTCTATAGTTCGTTACTAGGGAAGTTTCTCTGTAGAAACCATGAGGAGGAAGTGAAATGCTCTCTCCTGAGGATGAAGCTGGCTCTTGGTATCGCTTGGTGAAAACTGCCATTAGACATTGGTGATCATTCTTTTCCCTTTGCAAGGGTGAGAGGGAGGTAATGCTTTCTGAGTGGTTTCAAGTTAGTTAAGATGATCACAGCAAGTGTTGGTGAGGATGCAGAGAAATTGGGACTTTCATACATCACGAGGTTAGTTCCACAGAGCAGTGGCTCAGTGATTTTCAGAAATGCTGGCCACAGCTCAGGCTGTCATAGTAGAGTACCACAGACCACGTGACTTAAATGACAGAAATTTATTTTCTTACAATTCCAGAGCCTCAAAGTTCAGGATCCAGGTGATCTCAGGGCTGTTTTCTGGTGAGGCCCATTTCCTGACCTGTAGAGGGCTGTCTTCCTCCTCTGTCCTCCTGCTGCGTCTTTTTTTTGTCATATTTCTCTGGGTCCAGCACTCTGTCTTTCCCCTCTGTTCTTCATCAGTGTTGATGGTTACCAAAATCAAAAACCTGGCTGGTCTTCTCTACAGTCCTTAGGGGTCCTGGTTACATCCATCCATCCCTAGAGATCTCCCCTTCCCTGTCCCCCACTCAGGGGTTTCTGCTGTCCCATGTGGATGAAACTGAAATGGCGAGAGACAAGAGTGGCCTTTTTCAAATGCTCAGAGCAATCCTTAAGGGCGTCTGAGGCCGGGCACACAGCTCACATATAACCATCATATTGCTGATTTGATGGACTTGCAGTTCTATGATTTAATCAGATTCATCCTCCTCACGATGACCATCACACACCCCCTCAAAGAGCTGAATGAGCAGATTCTGCCCCCAGCTGTTCAGCCCTTCTTCTGAGCCCTCAGTGTGAGACTAATCACTCTTCTTTCCCTAGTCCTGGACATTCAAAAGCAAAATCACAGCGTGGTTTTGGTTGCTAACATATCTACACAGGCTTTCTGTGCACATCAATGCCCCCTGGAGCTCACCTGTTTGTTCCTAGGAATTCAGCAAACCCCTACATATATAGTGAAGTACTCTACTATCTTGGCCAGAGTAAAAGTAATTTCTGAGGAAGAGTCAGAAATCTCTAGCACATAACATTTGCTTAATAAATTTTTCAAGACCTACAAAATAAAAGTAACATGAATAGTTCAATACTACCTTCTGGTCAACCAGAGAAGAGCCATCCCTGTGGTCAAAATTGCCATCCCCCAAGTAGCATCCCACCTCCCTACCGAGTCCCTGCTGTTGGGCCCCTGTTTTATGTCCTAGAGTTATGTCCCTGTACTAACACTCTCAGTTCCTTGAGGGATGGAATATTCTTTTTAAAAAGCTCCTTCAAGAATACATAATATATCAGACACTTTCTCACATATGGTTGAGAAAGAAATCAGGACAAAATACTGGCCAATGCCTGTGTCTATGAAGAAGGACCTTGGCTCTGACATTCAGCCCCAAGGACAGACTGAAAAGAGGCTCAGTGGGGAGAAGTACAAGGCAGAGTCAGCAGTGGTGGGGACAGAAAATGAAGCACAAGTGAGAAGGAATCAAAATTTCTGAAGTTCCGCTCCTTGGGGAAAAGGAAGAATGTTTCTTTTAAAAACACAGAGATGCAGAATGTTGAAAAATGACAGAAAGTCACAACTGAGCTTTGGGAAACTGAACAGCTAGCAAGGTCTCAAGAGGCCAAGAACAACACTTTTTTATGTTGCCCATAGGGAATTATTTTAAAGAAAAATAATTCTTCTATGTGAGGGCACATAATCTCTAACACATTACTAACCTAACTTGCTTTCTTGGGGTATTAGCTATTTCTACCAAGTAGCTAGCTATAAATCCATTGACTCCTCAGTGCTCCAAACCCAAGCAGTGGGTGTTCATTGGTCTGTTCTGCTTCATACCTAAGGGCAAACTCTGGGAGATGAACTGACTTTCTCCTTGGCCTGGTGATGAGATTAGTAAACATGGAGGTGAGTGGTCCTGGGCTCCAGCCCATGCATCCTAAGATTTTCAGATGGGAAATGAATGGTAAAGGTGTTCACAGTGGCTGCTACTGCTCTGCTCTGCACAAACAGAAGCCTTACTCCATGGAAATCACCAGCCTCCCACAGCTCAGTCAACGAGGGGTCTAGGTTCCCAAATTCCAGACCTTTCCTAATTACACTGCCTTCTATGTATCAAAGTCTGCATCTCATGACTGCTAAGTTATTTTTAGACCTGAAACACAGTACACAAAACACAGCTACACATCAACAATTACATGATTATTCCAGGCCCACACCCCTCTGATTGCCTCATCTGACCTGGAGCATTAAGAGAGAGAAAGCAGGAAAGCCAGATATATTTTTATTTGCTTCATACACATGCACTTACACATGCACCTACGCCACACACATTCACTCTTCTCCATGTTGCCAACTGGAGTAAAGAAGGCAGGAGCATCACCTCCTCACCTGCATTCGGGGCCCTTCCCAACATCCCACCCTGGCATCACCAGTTCCAGAGTGTGTCCTGAACCCTTCATGCCAGCATAGGAGGCCTTTGTTCTGCAGGTCACCTGATCTCTCTTCACTAGCCTTGTCTGTCTTCGCTTGGAGCAATCCTTTTAGGATACAGGTGTAAAGATGGTTGTGGAAGGACCTGGCATTGCCAAATGTAAGTGGAGAGAGAGCCCAGGGAGAAGGAGCCTCAAGACTCACTAGGCATTTCCCATCTTCTCCAGGGGGAAGCTAATCTTGCCTTGCTACCTTCCCAAGCCCCCCACCTGCTCCTGATTAGCTCCATCTGGAAACATCTCTCCAACCCAGAGGAAGGAAGGCATGGGCGATTCTCTTTCAGTACACTGCCAAGCCCCCCGGCCACCTGAAAAAAAATAAGCATGGTGTGTGGTGCTGACCTGGAGTCAGAAGGGAAACAAGCTTTGGCTCCACTCGACCCTGAAGGAAGGAAGCAGGAAGCCTTGCTGGGGGACAGGGGTGAAGCAGCCCTCTGGGACAGGCTGTCCTGTTACCTTCTGACCTTCTCCCTAATCAAGAATGTGGGATGAATGGCTCCGGTGCGGGAAGCAGAGCCTCTGACATCAATGTCCACCCCTCTATCAGATTTAAAGAATTTATCTTGTATGAGAAATAATCCTAAGGCTGCTACTAACTGTTTACACCATGCTGAGCACAGCGTGCCAGGTCCATATAAGATCCCGGGAAGTCTCCCAGGGAGGAGCCACCAATATCGCATTTCAGAAACCAGAGCTGCCCCCTCCTGCCTGTGGTGGGGGTTCACTCCAAGTTCAAAGCCCCTGCGAGTCTCATACCTGCAGAATACCCTCCTGGCCTGCTGACCTTCACAATTACACTGTTGGGCATGCAGCACTTGTGTTCTTGCTCAAATCTATTGTTAGCAAAATCCACCAGGTCCTACAGTATGACGCAGAAATCCAGCAGGTCCTACAGGTCCTATAGTATGATACAGAAAACTGTAAAGCCAACTTCCCAGTAACGTGTAATCTAGATGTCAAGTGTCTTCTCATTTTTTTCCTTCCAGATCTGCCTGCAGTGCTTGTCCCCTCAAAACATCCTTCACATGACAGTATGGTGAGCAAGACGACATTTAACTGAGTACGATAATAGGGACAGTATGGGGTTTACATCACACCCTAGGAAACAGCTTAACTCTTTGTTCAGCAGGCCTCTTCTTCCAGGACATACATGCATTGATTTCATCACCAAATATGTATTGAACATTTATACACCAGATGCTGTTCTAAGACCTGGGGATGAGTAGTAACTCAGTAGCTGTCCCCCAGGAGGATGGCTGGCCTCAGTTTACCCTCCAGATGCACTTCTGCCCTTCCCAGCCCTGCTCAGTGCCCCAAGAGGCCAACCCTGCATCCTGAAGCACCTTGTTCTCTGGGAGGGCAATGGGAGAGTGGAGAGTGGGAGATCCCAGCAGGAGATTGCAGGGTGGAAAAAAACGGGGAGCCAGGTGTCCACACCTCTGCTCTTCAGCCAGACTGCAGTTTGGGCAGTGGCTGTGTTCCTCCTCCCACAGTCTAAGATTGTGGGGGAATCCCCCATCACCCACAGCCACAGACCTGGCCAGATTCCTCTGATACTATCTTCCTCCCCAGGATTTTTGCCCCTTTGTGGCTGAGGAGAGGAGATCTCTGGTGGCAGCTCCCCATGCTACTGGCCCTCTGTTGACTAACTACCCGCTCTCTTCTGTTAATCTTGAAGAGTGTCTCTTCTTTTCTTCCAGGACCTTGGCTGATAGAGTAATATAGACAATAAACAAATTTGTTGCATATCAGATGAGCAAAAATGCTATAAAGAAACAAAGCAGGGCCAGGGCAATAGGATGTGTGTGTCGGTGCAGGTGGCACTGAGCTCCCTTTCTTCCATATTATTGCAAGTCCCCCTTCTGACCCTTAAACACCACTACCCATCATTTGGTTTTCTACCTGCTATTGAGTTTTCTGCCAAATCCTCAGTTTTTATTATCTTTGAATAGAGCAGTTCAGGCCATCTAAGTGCCTCTCTTCTAATGTGCTCCTCAGTGTCCCAAGCAATGTGCCCTCCAGTAGTTACCGCGCTAATTCCAAGACAATATTAAGAGTATCAATAATGAGAAATGTTTTCTATCATGAGTTGTTTATGAATAAACACGATTTGTAGTTTCATTTTATGTGTTTGGGAAACGCGCACTCTTGAATCCTGGAAACAAGTTCCCAGGCTGGCCCTGCACAGGCTTTGTTGGCAGAATGAGGATGTTCCAGTGCCCTCTAAAACATTCCTCACTCTTTCCCTTTCCATTTGCTGGCCTCACAACCATCATCTCCAGTCTCCTAAGCAGAGAATCACAGCCAAGTGAGAAGGCTCCCTCCCACCTTGCTCTCACTCTTGACAAATGCTGCTGACTTGGCAGGTAGCACATCTATTTCTGTTTTTTCTTGCTCTATCGTCTAGGAAGGCAATGACAATAACAAGCTTAGGGTTGCTTTCAAAAAGGAAACTGAGGTTCTGGTGGTTGAGGCCCCTGAAAGTGAGAACTCCTCTAAGCAACTGATGACATCTCCAAGCCCATCTCCTCTTCCCACCCTATGAAGGACTATTGTGGTGGGTGGGAATCAGCATCTTGGACTGGATCTCAGTAAATCTCCTGGGCAGGCTACTTAATAAGCCTTCAGGGAATCTGTTGACCAGAATTTCCAGGCCCTTTCTGTGACCTTCTCCCCAGATCTCAAGATGGAGTCCCAGAATCTTCACCATTAACAAGCTCTCCAGTTGACTCCTGTGCAAACAACACTCTGAAACGCACTTCTCTGGAGATCTGCTCCAATACGTCACAGGGAGCCCTCCCCTCTCTCCAAATTTGCTTTATTTTCCCTTCCTTTAAATTTTTACTGATTATGTCAAAGCAACAGTCCTGGGGACTTATCCTTCCTTTAATTAATGACCCTCTTCTACCTGCTGGAGTGAAAATTTGCTTTCACAGGGTTGTTGAGAGGCCAGCCTCAACAGAGCAGATCTGGCTGGAGCTAGGTGGAAACCAGGTGGGCTGACAGGTGCGGAAGGGAGGGAGGGTACTGGCTTGGGAGGATTGTGGGGAGTCATGCAGAAACAGCAAATAAATAGACCACCAAATTGGTGCATCTGAGTTACTTCTTAGTTGAAGTAAAATTCCAGAGTGAAAATTAAACCAATGAGGGGAAAGAGCAAGGTAATGAAAGCTTATTGTTTCTCGGGCTAAATGAAAGTAGTTTTCCATTTATTTCCTTTTTATACAATCATGGTTAATTCGAATTATTTTTAGTAACTTCCCTTTGAACTCATTGTTTCAAAACTCAGAAGTGACTTTCAGTAAGGGTTGAATTTTGTTTGTGAGGAGATGGAATAGGGAGCACCATCTAATTCCACTGGTAAACTAAAGGTGACAAATTGTGTAGGAAATCTTCAAACTTACATTTAGCCCCTTCCTTTTATATGAAATAGAGGTGGTGAATGGAATTATATCCACCTTGGATGAATGAGGATTTCTAGGTGCTTCTGGACATTTGGAATGGTGTTTGCAGGTTAATACTCTTTAGTTCAGGCTGCAGAGCTGATTATGAAATTTAATTTCACAAGAAATTTTCTCTTGTAACTTGCTGTTTCTATCAGATCCTATGGGCTTCACCCTGATTCTTCACTTACTTATGTTATTGAAGATTAATTCTGCCACTTATTTTTCACATAACTCTTTTCCCCTGAATGTTGAATGTGAGTGATTTCATTTGTGACTGTGATATTAGAGAAGATGGTTGTTTTTTGTTTTTTGTTTTGGTAAACAAAGAGAAAATAATCACACAGGATCCCTTCTTCCCCACCCATCTGTCCAGTTGAGTTTGGATTTCCCAGCCTCTTCCTGCCTTATCTTCCAAGGAGGAAATAACAGCCCTTAGGATATATTTAGGTCTTCCCCAGCTGACCACACTCAGAGACACAGATCTTCCATTTCCATGTTTGTGGCCCATTCCATAGAGACTCAGATTCAGACGGTTCTAGAATGTAGAGAAACATGCTCCAGAGCAACAGATCTGAGGTCTCCAAAAGAGCAAATGCTTGGCTCAAGTGTTTGTTCTGGGCAACAAGTGGCTTTCTGCTTAACAAACTCCAGTTTCAGAGGACTAATATTTTAAATTCCAAAGAACCCTACAAATTACCATATTCTGATCTGGGACAAGACCAAATTGAACCAGAATTGTCAGACATATTTGGGTTGGATTTTCTTAAACTTCAAAAATGTTAGTAAGAGAAGCATTGACAGCAAAGAAGATAAGAGATTTAGTAATTTTTTCTTTCTGGATATTTCAAATTTTAGTGTGACTGAAGAATTGCCCACATAATCTTAGTTCAGTCCCTGGATTTGCCCTCCAAGGTTCTGCTAAGTGTGAACTTTCAACAAGTACCCTTAGCACCACCTGGAAATTTGTTAGAAATGCAAATCCCACCCAAGACCTTTTCAAATCCAAAATGCAGGCAGTGGGCTCCAGGAACCAGCGTTTTGACCCTCTCTGGGTGGTTCTGATGTTTATGAAAGTTCAATAACCTCTGAGATGCAGCATGATTCTTTTTATCATAGTGGTTCTCACTTTGAAAACAAAATACTGATCGCTAGTCCCCAGGCCTAGCTCTGCTGGATCAAAAGCTCTGGAATCACTTAGAGAAATACTGGCAGGTAGGCAAGCTCTTGGCCTCTCCCCCAACACACACACACACACACACACACACACACACACAATTGTCTTCAGCTAAAATCTTTAATAATTACAGTTTCTGTATCCACAGCCAGCTTTGCCTCTTCCCACTCCTTTTCTCCCCCAGCTTTTTTGAGAGAAAACTGACAAATAAAAATTGTTTACGTTTATGTTGCCTAACGTGATGTTTTGGTATATGTAGGCCTCCTGAAACAGCCACCACAATCAGGCTAAGTGCTGCTCTTGCCTCAACACACCCTCCCCTCTCCAGACCTCCCAAGAGTCCCACCGTCACTGTATTCTCTAGGTCCCTGCCTAGAATTTTCTACTCTCTCCATTTCATATGTCTTAACTCCCACTGTCCTTCACAACCCAATTCAAAGTCATTCCCTGAAAGAAGTCTCTTCTGACTCTAGTCCTATGTACACACCTACGCAGTCCCTCTGATAGAGCACTTCATGAACTGCCTTCTAAGGATCTATTTATGGGCTCTTCTGCTGTCCCCTGATACCACTATCCTTCCAGGACTTTGTTTGTCTTCTGTCATTGGCCCAGTCCTTAGTATAGTGGGAGCACAGAGGAGGCCAATGCTTATTGCAAATGTATCACATGACTAGAGGTGCTAGAAGAGATAAGAACATGGGGGCATGGTACCACATTTCTGGGTTAAAGTCCTAGTTGTACCATATATTAGCTGGGAAAGTTTGGTAAATTACTTACTCTCTCTGTTTCTCAGTTTTCTTGTCTGTAAAATGAACATTAGAGGTGCAGTTATGTTAATCTGAATCAAGTGCTGAGAGCAGATCCTGGTGAATATTAGGGCCTCATTGCGAGTGACAAAAGAACCAGAAAGTCCTAAGAAGTTTCTTAAAAAGCCTCCATATAGGGAATTTTAAAATTCTATTCTCTCTAAATATGTGTGTGTGTGACTGTGTGTGAATGTGTGTGTGTGTTTCTTTATCTCTCCAAATCAGCTTGTTTTCTCTCTAAACTTCCAGTGTTTCTTTCTCCTTCTCCTGATTCAGTTCCCTACAAGTCTCCCACTAAGATTGCACGTTTGTACCACTATGTGTCACCAGTGTGAATCTGTGTCTGTGTGTATGTGTGTACCTGCATGTTTACATGTTGTGGTGTGGCAGTTCAGTTTTGAGATAAATAATAACTAGGATATATTAGCAAAATATGGAAATAATTATTAATCAATTCCTTAATTGGAGGTTTGCTTCTTTGAAGGCTAATCCAGTACAATAAATGAAGCTCATACAATACTGAAATTTGTAGTTTATGAAATGATTTACTTGATATGGGTTACGAGTAAAAAAAAAAAAAGCATTCAGATTATAAGTTACATTAATTTACATTAGACACAAAATTTAAGCATATAAGCAATGGGCAGAAATACCTGATAAAACAAGTAAGGAGAAATTACAGACAACAAATGGGAAAATAGATTAATTATGTAGAAAGTTACTAATTTCTGTTACAAGCAGCCCAGGTTCAATCGCTAGTCACATGTCAGGTTATGTTAGCAATCTGGTTGTACATTTTTATTTTAAAAACTCCCATTCTTTTTACCCATAAATTCATTCATATTCCTGAATGTCCTATTTGCTACTTGGACAAATGTTTTTGAGAACTACTTTGTGTGGAACTCTGTCTTAATACTTTAATAAATAAATAAATAAGGTTGATGCTGGCTGGAAAGTATGGATTCTGCAGGACTTCTGTCCCTCTTGGTGCCAACCCACCTCCCACCAACATACAGTTTCTAATTTAGTAGGTCCAGGGAGCCTGGGAATCTGCATCTTGAGCAAAACTCGGATAAGTTCATCTACTTCCAGTCTCTAGACCACCCCTGGACAAACCATGCTTTGCATCACCAATATCACCTTTGTCATTTGCATTCTCTTATATTAATATTCTATAGACATTATTATAAAAACCCCAAATAGAGATTTCAAAGAAATTAGGCTTTTCTAAAATTAGCAGGGCACATGCTTGTTTTATTTTTCTCATAGCCAAAAGGAGATGTAGCATCCCACCCATCACCCAGAGTTGGATGAGTCTCTGCCCTGCCCTCTAACACCCCTCTCTGCCCCTCAGGCTCCTGGGAAGGAAGAAGTTGGATGGATTCTCTCGACTGCCTCAGTGCTCAACTGTCACCACAGTTCTCCTTCAGAAAACGCAGCAATCTGTATTTTGGAAGAAGATAGGACAAGTCTGCAAGGTGCAGCTCTTGAAAACCTATGCAACGTCACCATCCACGGTGAAGCAGCAGCCTTGACATAATGTTATTTCTGTTACTTCAGGGCACCACACTTAAGGTACATGAATAAATGTACAGTACCATTCACGACACATTCATAGATTCTCCCTGAGTGGATATTGAAATACAGCATGAGTGGGGTGCAGTGGCATATGCCTGTAATCCCAGTGGCTCAGGAGGCTGAGGCAGGAGGATCACGAGTTCAAAGCCAACGTTAGCAAAGGCGAGGAGATAAGCAACTGACTGAGACCCTGTCTCTAAATAAAATACAAAACAGGGCTGGGGATGTGGCTCAGTGGTTGAGTTCCCCTGAGTTCAATCCCTGGTACCTCCGCCCCCCCTCAAAAAAAAAAGAAGGAAATACAGCATGAAATCCAAGCTGTTTTTCATTTCTTGCTTTTAAACAAGGATTAAAAACTCAGATAATAAGTGTTCAGAATTGATTCTGATGTTCATAAAAGGTAAGACTTCGTTAGTAGTCTAAACAGGAATAATTTAAATATTACATTAAAATTAGTTGCTAATGCAACCATCCAGAAACAGTACAAGATGTTATTTTGTTAGGATTAAGTCATTTGTGAAACGACACATTTGCATTCCTAATGATCAAACATTTAATGAAAACCTAACATGCCAGGTATAATGCCAGGGACTAGGGATAAAGACATGAATCTGATGGCACTCTGTTCCTGAGAACTTGCCCTGAGGTTTGAACCAAAAGCACTGGAAGTGAGGTGGGGGGAAAGTGCCACAGAGGCCAGTTCTGCCCAGAGATGGGGAGATGTGTCAAAAAGAAGCCGGTGACATTTAAAATAGGCTTTGAGGAATAGTTAACCTGACAGAGAAGGGAAAAAAGAAAATTCTAGGCAGAGGAATGTACTTCAGCAGGGCCACAGTGAGACGGAGAAGAGAAGTTGGCCCAGGTCAAGTTCATCAGGGAATTGAAGGGAAAGCAGAGGGGAAAGGAACCTGCACAGAAAACCAAGAAGTCACAGCCAAAGGAGAAGAAGGAAGGCTAGAAAGAAGTCTGTGGCATCCCAGGAGACAGTGACAAGACCAGGGGACTTGGTAGTCAATGGTGACAGATGCTGTTGATGATGAACTGAGATGGATCTGAGGGCATAATGGTCAGAGAGAATCTTGACACGGGTGGTCACTAAGGTACACCCAGGATCAGGGGCACGGAATGGAGTGAATGGTTGGTGATGAGATGAAGACATGAACATGCATGATTCAAGAGTTCTGTGAGGGGAAAGGCAGGTGGAAGAGCAGCTAAAGAGGAACATGGGATGGGAAGAGCAGCTTCTATTGTCTTAAGATGTGAAGCACCTAAGCATAATTCTATGTCAACAAAAGGGGATATACTGAAGCCACTGGGAGGGAAGGAGTGGCTGAGGGTGAAGTTCTGGATGTTTAATTTGGGGCAGGAGAGGACGACCAAGAGATGAGTGTTGAGACTGAAACTAGCATGAAATTGGTGTGACAAGGCCAAAGAGTTCCTTCAAGATAGCAATTCCCTCTCCTAAGAGCAAGGTGTGGATTTGTGGGTGTGCATGTGGGCACTATCCTGTGCTGGTACTTGGAGGGTTGGGGACAGTGTAGACACCATGAAAATGTCCCTGGAGATAATCGAAGACTCCCAGGACGGATAAGGGATCATTTCTCTTTTCTAATCCTTCCTGTCCTTAACCCACACAATTTCCTGGCTTCTTTGCACCCTCCTAATGCACAAAAGTTTGCATCTGGATATATGTATTATTATATCAGAGGCTCTGGAATTTTTCTGGAGGTAGGGCTTCTGCATTCCCTCAGTGCTTAGTAACATTTAGGCTCAATAAAATATTCTTGATTGATTGATAGATATTCCAACTCATCGTGTCCCTGTTTTAGCCGATAAGCAAACGCTAAAGGGGAAAAGCAACTATAATACTACAAGGGTCCTGCCTTGGAGATAGGGAACTGAAATTGAGTCAGCATTTGTACTAGGAATGCAGATTGTGGCAAAAGAAGGTAGATCTTTTATCTGATCTGATCAATGAGTAAGTGCATGTTACCACACTGAGTGAAAAACTTTTTAAAGGAAATGTTTATTCCATATTGCCTATTTCCTCTGCGCACATGCGCACTCACACACAGACATACACAGGTACCTGCACAGCTACAGGTGCACACACACGACTGAATTCCAAAAATCTTTTTGCTTCTTAGCCAGCTGGCAGTGTAATTTTTCTGTGATGGAGTTGTAAGAGCCCAGAGCAAGAGAAAGGGTTAAGTAAGGATCTCTAGTAATGCCTCAACATGTTCTTTGAGGAATAACAAAGAGAGGAAGCACAGCCTTTGTGGAAGGAAATTCCCAGGCCTCACTTTGGACATTCTCAAACTGCCCCGTGAACCCCTGAGGGGTGTCTGATAATAAACACTTGCAAACAAAACAATCCATAAAGGCATTTTTACTAAGATGCTTGCATTCTCACCAAAGGGTTAGAAAACGCTTTCCTGCATCTGGAATCCTGGAGGTGGCCTGGACTTCCACCTGCTGGCAAAGTCCAACAATCCTTCCCTGATGGCATCTGTACGTGCAGGTCCCCCTTACTCCTTGAAACTTTGATTGTGCAGGAGCTGGAGCTGGAGCTGCTGGAATGCAGATTGCAGACTCATCATGGGTCAGGGCAGACCTGAGACCCTCTGCATTTCCCTGAGACCCCAAAACACAACCTGGCACATTGCAACTTTGAGTAACAAAGCAGTGACTTTCCTTGGGAGTGGAGAGAGCTTGACAAAGACATGAAGGCTCTGCCAGTTCTTTTATTGCAGTAGCAAAAAAGAAATAAACAAAAACTGGAAGTGTAATGCTAAATATTTTAACAGAGATTTCTTGCCAGGAACTTACAGCATATTAGTACCAAATTACAAAACCTTAAGTCAAGTCCAGTTTGGATTTGATTACTTGTAGCATTGTACCTTATACCTTCCAAAACTATTACGATGGGAAATCTGTTTTACCCGTTTTGTAGATGAGTAAATAAAAAATCAGTAAATGACTACAATAATAGAAAAATTCAGGGATCTGATAATTGCTTTTACAAAGAACAAGTATGTGTATGTGTGTGTGTGTGTGTGTGTGTGTGCATTTATTGGAGCTGTGTTTGCTTTTATGACTTTTGTTTTTACTGTGTGTGCTTTTATGACTTTTATTTAAAACTGCTTTGTTAATTGCAATTCAACTCAGCATCCTCAAATGGTGTTCCTGTTTCAGGAGTATACAAGAATCCACTTCATAGCACCAGGGTTAGATACTTGACTACAAATAGAAAGCAGAGCCTTTGTTTTTAAATTGCCATCACTAATTTCTGAGATATTTTTAGATAAAATAATCATCCATGTATACTCATTTGCATCTGCCCAGAATCGAGACTTCTATCTTGACTACCCTACATTCCCATAGCTGCATTCAGAATCACAGGGACTAAGGGGATGACAGGTCCCAGATTTCACTCTAGGCGGGGTTGACAAGAGCCTCCACTCCGGCCTCCTTCTGCCCTTTGTACTGCAACAATGGGCGGAAACACAGCCTTGTTAGAGGAAATTCCCAGGGCCATGCTTTGGACATGAGACAGTTGCTTTGCTATGCTGGGTAGGCTGATGTGCATCTAAAAATAAACACACCGGTCTGCAAGGGTTTCTGTGATTTTTGCCCTGCACAGTTGATTATATTTCAAAGAGATTTTTTTAATATTGTTGTTTTTAAGAAAGCAAGCCTAGGTAAACAGAGAGAATAAAATAAATCAAGGCTTTATTTCGATTTGACAAATAGTGGCATTTGCTGATACCCACTTCTGCTTGGTACTTCTGAAAATGTACCAAAACACAGCAATTTTCCATCAAATAGAAATGTCTTTGCAGCACAAGGAGTAACCCACAATCAAGTTGGAGAGTAACCCAAGAAGAGTGGTTTGGAATGAACTTTTCCCTCCTCATTGTTCTCATTTCATTTTCTCTTTTTCCTGGAAGTCCAAACTACCCCATTGTTGTTACAAGGATTTATTTTAAAATTACTGCAGCAGAAAAGTAGGACTAACTAGCGGAAAGTCACCCTCCCCCTTCACTCTACTCTAGCCTGGTGGGGTTCCCCCCCCCTTTATTTGATGGCTTGGGCTAAGGCACTGACATCAGGAGACTCTGGGTAGTGGGAAAAGACCTTTGAGGTCATCCGCCAGACCACACCCAGCACAGGCATTGCTTGGGAACACCCCGGTCTCTGGTCTTCCAGGGTGATGGAACTTTGCCCAGGACAGGACGTTCACCACGCCACAAGGCAGCTCTCCTGGTTCTAGAGCATTCTGATGGTGGGTAAATCCTTCTGCACATTCCGCTGAAATCTGTTACACTATCATTTCCATTCATTGATCTGGTGGCCTTTTCTTTTCCCACTCAAAGCCACTTTTAAATATTTGAAAGCAGCCTTCATGTGCTGCAAGACTTACTCCTTCCTTCAAATGTCCCCTGAATGTTCTTGCAAGTATTCTTTCTGCAGGTGATATTTCTTCTGATTTTCATCATCTTGGTGAGCCTCCTCTCTTAAGATCTATTTCTTGAAGTAATGTATTATGCAGTTTCACTAACCAGTCTTATCTGCACTTTGAGTGCTACGTATTAGCAAATATTTCCAGAAATAAAAACTAAGAGGTAGTGAGTACACTTGCTTACTTAAGGAAGTAGCCAATGAGGAATTTAAAACTAAGTCTGCCTCTTTCTAATCCACCATGTGCCTCTGGTTAAAAGAAAAATTTTGAGCTGATGATAGCCAAGTTTGGTCTCAGATACAGTCTGAGATCTGTTGCACTCCTCTAAATGTCCCCTCCATGCCAGTTAACCTCTCTTTTGTTGCTACAACTTGTGCTCATTAATAGAGACTAAAGGGAATTTGAACAATTAGGAAATGACCAGCAAGCAAGTGCTGCTGAATGACCACATTGCCACCCAATGTGGTCATGCAGGAATTATGGAGATAATAAGATGGATACGCAGCAGGAAGTAAGAAAGAAAAATTCTAGATGTCCAGGAGGTATTTCATCTGGAAGCTTCAGAAGATGGAGGAGTGAGGAAAGAGTTGAAGAGAGCCAAATTGGTCACATGAGACTACCTAAGCTGTTCATTTCTGCCTAGGCCTGCAGGTTGGGCCTGGAGAAGAAAAAAGCAAGTATTGGTTTCCCAGTAATCTACACACCTTACAAGAGCACAAGGCTTTGGGAAAATGATACTATGCTCTGCCCCAACGTTTGATTCCAGGCAAAATCTGGCTAATACACAATCCTTAGGAAAAAAAGGAAAATCCCACATGTAGTCAGAAAGGGAGCCCTGTGCTACAATGAGGATCAACATAATAGGACTGGTTCTGTGTCTACAGGCTTCCACATTTTCCTGCACCACTAGGTAAAGCCAATTCCTTTCTTTCTGTCTGCTTTCTAAAAGCAGAGGCTGCTTAAGGATGGTACTGCCTTCCCATTCAGCTTCCCCACTTCAAGCCCCCAAATTAATAGCTAGGAGATTCCTCTATGTCACAGGACATGCTCCTGAGGAATCATTGTCGCACTGTGCTCTGGGGAAATGTACCAAAGGACAACATTAATATCTATAGCTGAGTACATGAGCGTAGTAATGAAATAACTTCCCTGAGACCCTTTGCTGCTCGGACACAGAGAACTTCAGAGAATTGTCTTTATATTATCATGCTGCATGAAAGCAGAGGTTCCCTAGAAAAGCAGAGTTTCTGCTCTGTGCACTCCATGAAGTCAAGGGCTTTTTTCCCTGTAGCTCTGTCTTGTTTACTACTTGAAAAAAATCGAGGTTTGGGAAAGTTTGTGGATTCACCTACAGTCACCTGGCAAGAGAGTTGTAGGTACCGGAGCAAACTCAGAGCCCCACAGTTCAACTTTTTCCTACTTTGCTTCTGATGTCTTTACTTGGATGCATCAACACTTATTAGAGGGCAGGCTTCTTTGGGTTTTCATTAAGGAAAAGCAGGGTAGAGGATGATAAAATGTCTTCCACATGGGGAGTTGCATGGAGCAGGAACCACATCTGTGTCATTTGCTGTCACAATCCTAGCACATAGGAATCTGCCTAGAATGTGCAAAGTGCACAATATTTATTTGCTGAAAAGCTGATCCCTGACTTGGAGTGGTGAAGAAAGGGAACACTGATGGGAAATCACCCAAAGAGAGAGAGAGATGCTACCCACAAAAACACGGAGAAATAGATTCTAAAAGGTGTGGCACATCACAGGTACTCAAAATATTTGGTGGATAAATAATCTGACAAAGCCTCAGAGAAAAAAAGTGAGAGCAAATGTTATAGGGATCAGGAAGCTCCTAGAAACACATAGATCTCGTTCTGATAATCAATTCAGGTTCTTCAGGCAAGGTACACATTCGTTCATTCATTCATGAATTCAAGTAACATTGACTGAGCACAAGCTATGTGGCAGGCATTGTGACAAGTGCCACAGATTCAGAAATAAGAGACCAATAACTCCTCAAGGAAGAGAATAAATACAGCAACTATCATTTAATGTACTAAGGGCTATGACAGAAGTATTTTACCGAGTGCCATAAAATCACAGACCTGGAGGGTGCTCAGCAGGCAGTGGATAAAGGGTAATAAGGGTACAAATCAGGCTGTAATGGGTAATTGGGTGGAGAAGATAAATGAATGGAGGTATCCAGGCAGGGAGAACAGCATGCCCAGACATGGGTAGGCAGTAGAGTGCTCCCTTGCTGGGAAAATGGAAGCATTTAGTACAGTTGAAGATTCAGGTGGTGAGAGCTGATGCTGGCAGAACAGAAGAAACAGGCCTTGAAAGTCTCATCTACCCTCCCTCAAGTCAGTGCTTGATCACCCAGGAATCTGGGTAAAATGTACATCCTGTAAATCTGGGGACAACAAGCTCCCAAGCAACACATGAAGCAGTGGGTCCCCTGACTACAGGTTAGGTACGTGTCTGTAAGCAATGGAATACAATGACATATTTCACTGAGAAAAGTGACAAGATCTAAACTGCATTTTCCCAAGAACGCTGTAGGACATGGAAAATGGACTACAGGATAGGTATAATTGGCTGATATTCTATGAGGTCGGTATAAAATATTTCTCCCAGAGGAAAAGCTGGTTATGAGGATAAAATGAAATAAAAATAAAATCATAAGGCCATTCCTCCCAAAATCCAAAACAATACCTAGTGTTATTGGAATACGTGTTGACCTTTCTCTAGGTCTCAGCTAACACATCACCTCGAACAAACAGTTGCCAAAAAAGAGCAGCCAGATAAAGGATGGGTACTATCTTTGCAATCAATTAACACAACAGAATAAATAAAATCAGATTTCTCAGCCATTACTTATAACAAATTTCAGGAAACCTTGAGGAGAACAACTATTTCACAGAAAACTGTGGAAAATAATGCGAAAGTCCACCATATCCCTGAACAAAGTGCTTTAATTTTACTTGTAACTCATAGGTACCCCTAATGGGAGATACCTTTTTAAAATTTCTATTACCAAATCCTCTTTCAATTTTAATACATCTTTAACTAAAAAGCTCAGAAATCAATTTAAAAAATCATAGTAGGATTCTATAAAAAAGGAGTTGTCAAACTTTTACCCCTTTTGTAGAAACCAAAAATACAATTCCTAATGAGATTTTTCCCTCCAAAGAAAGTAAAAATTGTCTTCTCTTTGTACTATGTTGGTTGGTATTCTTTACCCAAAGATGTACAAATTCAAAAACCCAAATTTCATCTCCCTTTCGCCATTTTCCTTCACATTCACATAAATCAGCAAATCTCCACAGGATACATAGCTTGAAAACGCAAAGCCAACTGAAAGGGCTACATTGGATATTCACAACTAGCTCAGAGCAGCTTGATTCACATTCCACAAGACAAAACAAAATTGCGCAGGTGCCTACCTTTCTCTTCTGGGCTTTTTAGGCTTTTGAAATGCAGTCCTGTACTGGAGATCTTCCCCAAACCCTTTAGTTGAGGTGAAACTTAAGAGCTCCCCATTCAATCACACAACCAGAGAAGGATGTAAGTTTCACAAGACCAGCCTTCAGATACTCAGGGCTTGCAAGATTCCAGACCTCAGAGAGCAGAGGTGAACTGCCTTCTGCTCTCTGCTGCAGGAAAGAGCAAGGAGACACAGTGTGGCTGGAGGTGGGGGCGGAGGCTGGGAGAAGGGAAGTAATATGGGGACTGTAATAAATAAGAGATCCTCTCCACATGACTTCCTGTATTTGGTGCCTCGTGCCTCTCTCTAGGCTCCCTAGAGGAAATAAGAAATTTAAACTTGTTCTTTGACCACTGCAAAGAAGAGAATAAACATGCTGAGAACCATGAAAATGAGAATAAGCAGGGGGAACAGGCGGGGAGCTGACGGTCAGCTAGCTTTACCTTTCCCCAAGTGCTTTCTTCCTGAAGTTTCTCCAAGTGTTTAACTCTGCAAAAGTCAAGAATGCCCTCATCCTCTTCCACAGAACAGAAGCATATTCTGGCTATGGTCCAGATGTGGTTTTACAGAGCAGCTGGTAAGAGGCAGGTGAGAATAGGCTGAAGAAATCAGCTCCCCGACACCTCAGGAGAGACCCTCTCTGCTCTATCTTTGGGAAGTCTAGATATGCTGCTCCTAATCTTGGAAAAAAACAGCAAACATATTCCTGGGGCCATTTTACTCGAGGGTTTAAAGAATTATTGGATGGCTACTATTCACAGATTGTTGGAAGTAGAACCCTCTACATAATTTGTAGGACTTGGTATAAAATGAATATGTAAGATCACTCATTCAGAAATTTAAAATTGCAAGATGGAACAACAGGGCATTAAACAAAGGGTGGGGCCCTGCTGAGTACAGGTCTTTGTGCAACTGTGCAGCATGTGTACCCAGCATGTGTACCCATGTGAAGCCAGTCATGGGCACAGGAAAAAGAGGGGATCCTGGGGTGCATTGACTTTAACAGGCTGAGTTGTCAAGTGACCTGGACTATCTCCGTTTTGGTCTATGGGGTAATGATCAATATATTTGGAGACTGGTGCAAAGTGGTGGGGGTGGGGTGGGGGTGCTGAGCTATGGCATAGCCTGCAAATGCATCACTGACTTAAAATCACTCCATTTGGTCTTGTCAATGACTCACCTCCAGTCTATGGTCCTCCCAGCAGCCAGGGTAATCTCTGTCAAGAGCTGTCTTCATGATTAAGAGTTCCATGCTTAGAATCTTCTATTAGCTTAAGGATAAAAGCCAAATACTTTAACAAGACATGAGACAACCTTTCCTACTTCACCTCAAGGTACCCCTCCACCTGTTCTTTCTTCAGTCCCCTTCACAGTTCCTCCTTCCCCATTTATGAAAGAAGAGTGTTCCCTAACTCCAGCACTCAGTCCTTTGACTCTCACATCCTCCAGAATGCATTTTCTGATTTCTGGGCCCCTTTAGCATTCTTCCCTAGCAAATCATACTTATCTCTCTCATCACACTCAAAGCCAGGAAGCTTGTTTGTCCCTCTGCCTCACGGGCTGTCACTCCATGAGGACTTGGACTGAATCTGTTTCAGTGTTATAGCCGCAGACCCAGAGCCCAGAAGTGTTTGATTTGTGTAAATTCAGGCTTAGTAGGAGGAACATTGTTAATTACAGTCACCTATGAACTTTAGAGGAAAGAAAAAAAATAGGAAAACACACATTTGTTGTTAGGGTTTTATAGCTGAAGCTCTGGCTGACAAAGCAGAGCAACTTCACAGGGGACATTGTTTTAATATTTGCTAAGATGCCGCCATTTGTCACTTGCTGTACATTACTTTTCTCATGTAAACTGTTAAGAGTAGGTGATGGGCTCGGTTCAGAAAATGAAGCCTCAGGCATGCCCACAAGAAAGAGCACTGAGGTTAGTAAGGGTGAAGGAAATGTCAAGTTGTTGGAGGTGAGAAGACAGGGGAGAAAGAAGGGAATATCAAATGGAAGAGTGAAAAGGGAAGAGGAAAGAATAGGGGTAGAAGAAGGGGAAAAGGAATAAAGGCAGGAGAGGCAGGAAGAAACACAGGGTGGGCAAAGGTTAGAAAAGAATGAGGTAGTGGGGACAGGAGGAAAAGCAGCATGGATGGCCAGAATTTCACCTAGAAGCCCTGTACCAAGGCAGGCTCAGCAGTTTCTGATGAACTGTCTGCACCTGTCCCAGCTCCCAATGAATCAAAGTGCAGAAGAGGGTTTCAGGACACATCACAGTGCTGCTGTTACAACACAGAAATTTGCATCTGCCTTTTGCTTGAACCTTAAAACATCATTAAAGCCACAGCATCACTTGTCATTTCTCAGTTTTTGAACACTTCCATAACAGGGTGCCACTAGAAATTCCCAGCAGATGTTCTGATTCCTTCTCTTGGTTCCCCTGAACCAAGGGTTCATTTTGTGTGTTCATAAAGGCTGTACATGGCTGAGAAGCTCCACTTGAGTCTGCCCAATTGAAGTACCAGCTTCCATAATAAGACCCATGTACACCTCTATAATCAAATATGTGTAACTCTGAACATTTTGTTTTGTGAACAGAACTAAGGTTTAATACATGCATACATCTATAATAAAACAGACATATTTATTAAATCAGTTATTTGAATTTTCTTCATGATGTCTATGGGTATTACTTCTATTGGAAATGGAAATGTCAGGCTTTGGAATGGAAATAAATAACTGATTATCCTGTCCACAGGGTCTAGCAGGCCCTTTGATGGAAGCTGAATCTATAGGAGTGTATGCCTTTAATTATCTTTGTCTATTTTATAATTCTGAAAGATGCAGAAAGTAACAGTGATACAAATGATAATTTTCCATAGAAAAGCAAATCAATTTTGTTTGGTAGAGATATAAATGACTTTCAGTCTGTATAAATTATTATTCCAAACATTATATTTTAGTGGATTAAAAGAAGTTATCTAGTTTTGCATCTATTAGCAGGTTCCTAGTTGTCTGTGTATAAAATATAAATATGTTTGCTTTTGGAGAAGTTTTAACATCATACTCTCCCTTTATTAATTCATGAGTTAGATAAACGCTCTGTTGCATGCTTATTTCATATTTGTACCAGTTATGATTTCATCTTCTTAAAAGTGATCTTTTTACACAAGGCAGGTGATATACAACACTGATAACCAGTTGTTTCAGGAATTTGAAATGGCAGAATCATTTTATTAAATTTGATTAATTGTGTATGTTCCCTGAGTAATTAAAATAAAAACCAAATAAAATAAACATGTTGATGATCAAAGTAAATGATGGGAGGACAAGACTGCCAGATAGAGGTGCCCAGCACTCACCTTGTCCTCTCTAAAGAGGAACCAAAGCAACAGGTGTATAGCTGCATTTCAAGGTGGGGGACTGTGGCAGAACACTGCAGATCAGCAAGAGGATAATCAAAACTTGTGAAACTCAGACACCTGGAATAATAGCACAGAAAGAAAAATCCTATCTACACAGCCAGGGAAAGGAGTCTCCCTTTAGCAGGGGTAAGGATCAGAGAGAGAGTCCCCAGAAAATTGTCAGTACAGATGTTGGCAATCGTAGTTAATGTAAAGTCCAAGTTCACGCAGGCTTGCAGCCCAATTAGATAAGTAACCTGAAATCTACACAGTAGCCCTGCTTTGGAAAAGGTTCTCTCAGGGAGCCTGCAGGTTGCTGTGGCCAGGAGTCATCTTGAGCAGGAAGACTGGATGGCTTCACTGCTAAGTTTCACCAAATATTTAAAGGACAACAAATGCCAGTTCTTCTGAATCTATTTTATAGAATTTAAAGGAAGGAAACCCTCCTAAGCTTCTCCTAAGCTTATTCTATAAGGTCAGCATTACCCTGTTGCCAAAATCAGACAAAGACACACACACACACACAGAGAGAGAGAGAGAGAGAGAGAGAGAGAGAGAGAGAGAGAGAGAAAACTATAGACCAATATCTCTGATGAATATAGATGCAAAAATTTTCAACAAATCAGTAGCAAGGACAGGTTCAATGGTGCACACCTATAATCTTAGTGACTTGGGATACTGAGTGCTCCATCAATGTCCACTTTTGAGAAAAAGGAAACTGGACTCAGTAAAGTTGTGACACCCTTGGCCGTTTGGTAAATCCTCCAGTGTTCACGCCACAACCCTTGATTCCACACATCTGGGTCCTCTTCATGGGAACATCTGGTCCCTCTTTATGGGGACATCTGTGGAGCCATTGGTGTAGGAGTCAAGGTTAAGTGGTACTCGAGAACCTAGGGATCCTTCTGATTTGTTCGAGGTACTCATCTCTGTGTTGGCCTTGGGTTTGGAAATTCCCTCTGGTTGTCTGTCTGTGTTTTTGTTTTGTTTGTATCTGTTACTGCCCCTTGGCCAATACTGCATTGATACTATAGATAGTCTCTTGGGAAAGATCTTGGCTGGTCAATTTAAAGGTTCTCATCTGTTGGCCATGGTTTTGAGGATCCTCTCAGGTTGTCTTTCTCTGTATTTTTTTGTTATACAATTTTGCAATTGGAGTTGTTCTGTCAGAGGAAAAGTTAGTTGAAAAGCCATCTATAGGGATAAGCCTGTGTGAGATAATGTTTCACAGTAATTATCTGGCTTCTGAATAGCTTTCTGGATTATTATATTGCAGTTGGAGTTGGTCTGTCAAAGGTAAAGAAAGTGGAATGTGCAGGTCTGTCTGTTTTAAAGGCTCCCATCTGTTGGCCCTGGTTTTGGTAATCCTCTCTCATCTGTGTGTTCTGTATCTGTTACTGGCCCTTTAAGACATGGACCATGCTGTGTTGATCTGACAGGTAGTCTCTTGAGCAGGGAGATTTGACTGAATGAGTGGCCCGTAGTTATAAGCCCATGAGTGGCCCATAGTTATAAGCCCATCAGAAGGTTGGTTTAGTTTAACACAATCTGGCCTTTGGACGATTTTTCTGGATGATTATATAGTCTTGACATTGAAATTGGTCTGTCAGGGGTAAAGTATATGAAAGAGATTCTGTTTTTACAGACATTTATGCAGTTGCATGAGAAGGGGTCTAAACGGTCAGGAAGTCAAAGGTGCCAAAAGGCAGTGCCTCTGGTGTGCAAGGACAGCAGGACACCAGAAGAAAAGGTTAAAAAGATTTAAATCTTTTAAACCCAGTGCTGGCACTCGCAGTACTGCCCCTCAGCCTGGCCCCAGGCAGTAGCAGATCTCTATCTCACTGTGGTCAACAACACTAGCCTTAAAATGAAAAAAAAAAAAAAAAAAAAAAAGATCTCAGAAAACCTGCTTGGGCTGTAGAAAAATGGCCAAAGAGAACCTGGTCTGTTCTGCCTTCTAGCTCCTTTTGCCCAGGAAGGGTGGAGGCTGCTGGCCACAAGCATGTGGCAGTAGGTTCCAAAATTGTCAGTTTATGACCTGGGAACAGAAATAGTCTACCCTTTTAAGATCTTACAGGAGACCCCATTTGGCCAGGGGGTATTCATCACTGGGGCAAAGCAATTTTTGCTGTCACAGTATCCCACCATTGTGTCTGACATAGAAAGAGTCGCACTGTCATTTGAAGACCTGTCTAATATTTGTTTGTTATGACTAAGTCAATTTCTGATCATTAACACTGTTTCCTAAATGTATAAGACATTTAAAGCTATTCTTTGATTTTTATTAATCTATGCAGACCTGTGATTATTATTGTAACTGTACACCCTGGATTCTAAATTTGAAATACTTTAAAAGTTAAACTTAGATAAATGTAAAGCTCAGTAGAGTACTTTGTTAAGGTGATGTTCTCCAAACTAAAATTACCTGTAGTAAAAGTCTTGGATCTATGTCAAAATAACAAATTTGGTTGGTATTTATTCATGTCACTTGATGTTTTATGGATGGAAAAAGTAACCTGTTGTCAACCAGTTATATATAAATTTTGTGTTATTTTTCCACTGGGATTGGGATTTAAATGCCTTTTGGGCCAATAATAAGGAAAGCCTGATCTGTTTAAGGTGACATTGTAAAACATGGAAGCATTCTGCCACTTTTTTCCACAAAAAGAAAGTTAAAAGTCTCTCTTAGCCTTTCTTCGGTTCTTGTTTCAGAAGTAACGTTGTATTGTATTACTTGTGAAAAGCCCCACATTACCAGATATAAGGCTCTGCCTCCCACTTTACTCCATGCTAGTCCAATGGTCATTGAGGAGACCCTGGCCTTTCACTTTCTCTTCTCCTCAATGACAATGACATTCATCCCATATGAATGTCAGTCATCATATGTTGTGCCACAAGGGCACCATCTGAGACTGAGGTACTTTCAAAATAGGTGACTAAGTTCAAATTGGGGATGGAAGTGGCAACACCACTTCCCTTCCTCACTTCCATGGGACTCTGGCTTCACTGAGGCCCCAGTTCTTCTGCACCTCCTCCTTAGCCTTCCAACTCTTTCAGCCTGCTCCTACCTTCCCACTCACCCAGACTCCATGGACAGATGTTTAAACCCTCTCTGCCTACTTTGCGTCACATCGTTCTTTCTTGATATTCCACTGTGCTCCCAGCAAACTCCGGTCCTAGGGAGTCCATGAAGCTATCTTCTCTGCTCTTTCTATGACTCATGGGAAAGATCACCAAAGAGTATTGAAGAGGTTAAAAATGTTACTGAAGAGCAAGCCACTGCTGGGTTCTCATAGTTACTTGGCACAGATTTCCAGGGCTCAGTAGCTACCCCTTGAGCTCAGAGCCCCTCGTTAATCCTTAATCCCTTTGCTTGAAAATGTGTTCATATCATTTATTCCAAAAATTTCAACAATAAATCTTCCTTGACTCTTCCTACCCTTGGATTACCATTCTGTCTTTTCCCTTTCATTTGCCTCCAAAACTTCTCAAAATCCCAATTCATAATCACTTGTTCTCCTCCTCTCCGAATGTCTCCCTAGGTCGGCCTCTTTTGAGTCACCAAGGACTTTGCGCAAACAGGAGCTTTTTTTCATATTTCATCTTGAAGCTTTTAACATATAAAGCATTTCTCCAAGCGGATACACTTCCTTCTCAGCAGCACATGGATCCTTCTCAAAAATAGACCATATATTATGTCACAGGGCAAATCTTAGCAATTACAAAGGAATTGAGATACTGCCATGCATTTTATCTGATCATAATGGAATGAAATTGGAAATCAATAACAAAATGAGAAAGAAAAAATCCTACATCATATGGAGATTAAACAATATGCTACTGAATGAACAAAGGGTTACAGAAGACATCAAAGAGGAAATTAAAAAATTCTTAGAGGTAAACGAAAACTCAGACACAACATATCGAAATCTCTGGGACACTATGAAAGCAGTACTAAGAGGAAAATTCATTTCATGGAGTTCATTCCTTAAAAGAAAGAAAAGCCAACAAATAAATGACCTCACACTACACCTCGAAGCCTTAGAAAAAGAAGAACAAATCAGCAGCAAATACAGTAGAAGGCAAGAAATAATTAAAATTAGAGCTGAAATCAATGAAATGGAAACAATTGAAAAAATTGACAAAACCAAAAGTTGGTTCTTTGAAAAAATAAATAAGATTGATAGACCACTAGCCACGCTAACAAAGAGAAGGAGAGAGAGAACCCAAATTACTAGCTTACAGGATGAAAAAGGCAACATCACAACAGACAATTCAGAAATACAGAAGATAATTAGAAATTATTTTGAAACCCTATACTCTAATAAAATAGAAGATAGTGAAGGCATCGATAAATTCCTTAAGACATATGAACTACCCAGATTGAGTCAGGAAATAAACAACCTAAACAGACCAATATCAAGTGAGGAAATAGAAGAAGCCATCAAAAGACTACCAACCAAGAAAAGCCCAGGACCGGATGGATATACAGCAGAGTTTTACAAGAACTTTAAAGAAAAACTAATACCAATACTCCACAATCTATTTCAGGAGATAGAAAAAGAGGGAGAACTTCCAAATTCATTCTATGAGGCCAATATCACCCTGATTCCCAAACCAGATAAAGACACCTCAAAGAAAGAAAACAACAGACCAATATCTCTAATGAATTTAGATGCAAAAATTCTCAATAAAATTGTGGCAAATCGTATACAAAAACATATCAAAAAGATTGTGCACCATGATCAAGTAGGATTCATCCCTGGATGCAAGGATGGTTCAATATACAGAAATCAATAAACGTTATTCACCACATCAATAGACTTAAAGATAAGAACCATATGATCATCTCGATAGACGCAGAAAAAGCATTCGACAAAGTACAGCATCCCTTTATGTTCAAAACATTAGAAAAACTAGGGATAAAAGGAACTTACCTCAACATTGTAAAAGCTATATATGCTAAGCCTCAGGCTAGCATCATTCTGAATGGAGAAAAACTGAAGGCATTCCCTCTAAAATCTGGAACAAGACAGGGATGCCCTCTATCACCACTTCTATTCAATATAGTTCTCGAAATACTGGCCAGAGCAATTAGACAGACAAAAGAAATTAAAGGCATTAAGATAGGAAAAGAAGAACTTAAATTATCACTATTTGCGGATGATATGATTTTATACCTAGAAGACCCAAAAGGGTCTACAAAGAAACTACTAGAGCTAATAAACGAATTCAGCAAAGTAGCAGGATATAAAATCAACACGCATAAATCAAAGGCATTCCTGTATATCAGCAACAAATCTTCTGAACTGGAAATGAGGAAAACCACCCCATTCACAATATCCTCAAAAAAAATAAAATTCTTGGGAATCAACCTAACAAAATAGGTGAAAGATTTATACAATGAAAACTACAGAACCCTAAAGAGAGAAATAGAAGAAGATCTTAGAAGATGGAAAAATATACCCTGTTCATGGATAGGCAGAACTAACATCATCAAAATGGCGATATTACCAAACGTTCTCTAGAGGTTCAATGCAATGCCAATCAAAATCCCAATGGCATTTCTTGTAGAAATAGATAAAGCAATCATGAAATTCATATGGAAAAATAAAAGACCCAGAATAGCAAAAGCAATTCTAAGCAGGAAGTATGAATCAGGAGGTGTAGTGATAACAGATTTCAAACTGTACTACAGAGCAATAGTAACAAAAACAGCATGGTACTAGTACCAAAACAGGTGGGTGGAACAATGGCATAGAATAGAGGACACAGAGACCAATCCACAAAGTTACAACTATCTTATATTTGATAAAGGGGCTAAAAGCATGCAATGGAGGTAGGATAGCATCTTCAACAAATGGTGCTGGGAAAACTGGAAATCCATATGCAACAAAATGAAACTGAATCCCCTTCTCTCGCCATGCACAAAAGTTAACTCAAAATGGATCAAGGACTTTGATATCAAATCAGAGACTATGCGTCTGATAGAAGAAAAGGTTGGCTCCGATCTACATATTGTGGGGTCGGGCTCCAAATTCCTTAATAGGACACCCATAGCACAAGAGTGAATAACTAGAATCAACAAATGGGACTTACTTAAACTAAAAAGTTTTTTTTTTTCTCAGCAAAAGAAACAATAAGAGAGGTAAATAGGGAGCCTACATCCTGGGAACAAATCTTTACTCCTCACACTTCAGATAGAGCCCTAATATCCAGAGTATATAAAGAACTCAAAAAATTAAACAATAAGAAAACAAATAACCCAATCAACAAATGGGCCAAGGACCTGAACAGACACTTCTCAGAGGAGGACATACAATCAATCAACAAGTACATGAAAAAATGCTCACCATCTCTAGCAGTCAGAGAAATGCAAATCAAAACCACCCTAAGATACCATCTCACTCCAGTAAGATTGGCAGCCATTATGAAGTCAAACAACAACAAGTGCTGGCGAGGATGTGGGGAAAAGGGTACTCTTGTACATTGCTGGTGGGACTGCCAATTGGTGCGGCCAATATAGAAAGCAGTATGGAGATTCCTGGGAAAGCTGGGAATGGAACCACCATTTGACCCAGCTATTGCCCTTCTCGGACTATTCCCTGAAGACCTTAAAAGAGCGTACTACAGGGATACTGCCACATTGATGTTCATAGCAGCACAATTCACAATAGCTAGACTGTGGAACCAACTCCGATGCCCCTCAATAGATGAATGGATAAAAAGAAATGTGGCGTTTATACACAATGGAGTACTACGCAGCACTAAAAAATGACAAAATCATGGAATTTGCAGGGAAATGGATGGCATTAGAGCAGATTATGCTAAGTGAAGCTAGCCAATCCCTAAAAAACAAATGCCAAATGTCTTCTTTGATATAATGAGAGCAACCAAGAACAGAGCAGGGAGGAAGAGCAGGAGGAAAAGATTAACATTAACTAGAGTCATGAGGTGGGAGGGAAAGGGAGAGAAAGGGAAACTGCATGGAAATGGAAGGAGACCCTCATTGATATACAAAATTACATATAAGAGAATTTGAGGGGGAAGGGAAAAAAATAAGGAGAGAAATGAATTACAGTAGATGGGGGAGAGAGAGAAGATGGGAGGGGAGGGGAGGGGGGATAGTAGAGGATAAGAAATGTAGCAGAATACAACAGTTACTATTATGGCATTATGTAAAAATGTGGATGTGTAACTGATGTGATTCTGCAATCTTTGTAATGTTTTGAATAACCAATAAAAAAAAAAGCAATTCTCTTTTGAAACTCTTTTCTGATCTTAGCATTATACCACCTGGAGTCTCTACCTTTTACCCATTTTCTTCCTCCCCACTGGGCACTTCTTCATTCCTCTTTAAATGAGAGCATATCCTAAAGTACATCCCTTGTTGTGGTTTTGGTAACACCATTCAGTTAGTCAGCCAGGTTCAAATCAGTGGTTTATTAGTTTTAACTCCTTCGTTTTCCTAGCCCCACATCCTTTCCCCAGGTCCAGGCTGGATTCCAGGACCTGCTGATCCTCACTTTGACAGCTCTTTCCCATGTGCCTCAGGACTTGCATCTCCACTGCTGTCACCCCATGCCTTCATTTTCCTCTTCCTGCCTGAACTACTGGAAATTCTCTTCAGTCTTTTCTGCTCTTAGACTCCCATCCTTCCTGCCATCTAACAACACTCTGCTGCAGTTTAATTTCCATAAAGCACTGCTATGTTTGTGACACTCTCCTTGCAAATCCTACCATAATGCCTAAGCTGCACATGTCCACTGCCTACCAAGAGGCTTCACTCCACGGGTTGTCATTGATAACCATCCCAGCCTATGCCCAGTCCACCTTTCCAAAGTTACTGCTCTTTGGTGCTTAGCCCTGACTCTGAATTGCCTTTGCTCCCTCCAACAAGCCTTTTCTTTTCCTCTTTTGCAAGGAACTGACCTTCCAGTTGAAGTTGGCCATTAGAATCTCAATGCCCAGCACAAAGTTCAATTCCTCCACAAACCATTTTCCAGTAAATGATGCTGGAAGAACTCTCTCCCCCCACTAAATATCTACAGCACATATTGTCTATATCACTTTGGTATCCTTTCCCTGTCTTATATACTATCTATCTATGACTTAATTATAAAATATAATATCAAAAATTCATGGGGAGGACAGGGTGGTGCACACTTGTAATCCCAGCTGCTAGGGAGGCGGAAGCAGGAGGATCGTGAGTTCAAAGCCAGTTTCAGCAAAAGCAAAGTGCTAGGCAACTCAAACCCTGTCTCTGAATAAAATACAAAATGTGACTCAGTGGTTGAGTGCCCTGATTCAAACCCCAGTACCCCCTCCCTCCAAAAAATTCATGAAATACTTACTAAATGCCAAGTGCTTGACATAGATTAACTTATTGGATTCACCCAACAGGCAAAAAAAAAAAAAAAAAAACTCTATGAATGCTCACAGACTTTCCATTAGTATAGAAAAATAAATGGCTGGAGTTCCTATCCCTTGTATTGAGCAAAACACCTGAGCCTAGTCTTCCCACCCTCCATTCCTTTGGGATTTTCCAACAGGGGGCAATGAGAGTGTCACGTTCTCCTGAGCCATCCTCAGTGGGCCCACAGAACTAGCACAGAATGATTCATCAGCACTGATCTTGGCTCCTGCAGCTGAGTCTACATTCTCCATCTCCCCAAAGCTCCATTAGCAAAGGTCATTGAGTAGAACAGATTTACTGAAGGTCTGAGAAAAGAAAAAAGGGTCATTATATCACAGTCCAGAAAACCACTTAAGTGAGTCATTGGATGTCCTTGTCCTAAAGTCCCTATACCCCAACTCCATAGGGAAATTTTCAGGCCAGTGTTCTCAAGCTTCCATCAACATGGTGCCTCCTGGGCTCCTCTTCCTGTCCAGAGCCTCCTGACATCTTCCTCCTTCTCCCTCTTTTCTGGGTCCCATTCTCTCACTACTAGGTAAATTGTGGTTTTCTCAGTTCATGATGCACAGCAGTTCAGCCCTTGTCTTGTTTTGCTTCCACCCATGTAAATGCCCAGGGAATTTCAGCCTTCACATCAGAATGACCCAATTGAGTATCTTATAAAATAAGTATCCATCTTTGGGCTACTTCCTTAGAAGGCTATAATACTTTAATCAGTTTAAATAGCAAAATCTTATTTTCTTCCTGAGCTTGTGCACATCTTAACTTCCTCGTGTATGTATGTCTTATTATTCACATTATATTTTAATCCTTGGTACTACTTCTCTATTCCAAACACTTGTTGAATAAACTTATTAATCAGAGAGAGGATGATAAAAGGAATGAGGACAATAGGTATTTGGGATGGATAAGGACAAAACAGGACTGATTTCTATCAATGCTTGGGAAAACATAAGAAGCCTCATATTTCATAGTTGCAGAGGACCCAAATCTCAGAGATGGGAGATAGGGAAATGCATAGATGTGCTACTTGGTAAGGTCTTTAAGGTCTGTCCTGTTTCCAGAATGTACTACTTCTTTGAGTCTAGGTTACTGTTACTACTAAATGTATCCAGTAAATATGGAATATTTTAGGAAACAACATGTTTTGTATTTCCCCCCAACCCCTTTTTCTATGGAATGAGAAGCGAAGGCCAAGTTAACTGCCTTCATGGTCTCTGCCCTTGGGTTGAACCCACTTCCTCTGGTTTATTATTGTTGAAATGACCCAAAGGCTGATGTTTCAGTCCATTCCCAGGGGATGTCTTCCACTCTCTCTGCCTCGATGAATCATCCTTTCTTCTCACAGAAACAGTACTTTCCCCAGCTACTAATTCTTCAGATAGGCAGTAATGTGTAAAAATGTGATCTTTATTTCTCTCTGAGAATCACGAAGACTCTACATCATTTAAGATGGCTTGTTCCTAATCATCCTCAGAAAACTTAGAAAGAACAATCTGCCAACACCTTCAAAGACTCAACAATTCTATTCCATACTCCGTGCTGGGTTTCAGGCCAGCATTAGGAAACAACAAAGGGGCACATCCTGGGCTTAAGCAGCTCGCAGCCTATGTGACTAAATAATTTCAGAACTATTTAAATTTAGAAACACTCTAACCCTAGGGTATTGACCTCATTGAGATTTTGCATACAACTTTCATGTCATTTGGAAAAAATTACTATCTACTATTATTATCTCAATTGTTCTCCTATATTTCCACAACTGATAGAAATCAGGACAAGGCAGTTTGGAAATCACAAGAAGTTTCTAATCCCAAATACAGTCATTTATTTTGGAATTCTGAACATATTTTTAACAAAAACAAAGTTTCTAAAATAGCATCAAGAATAATGGCTATCATGTATTGAGTAGCAGATACTATGATAGGTCGTATATCAGATAAAAGCTAAATTTAATGATATTATCTCACTTGATTGTGATTTTAAAAAAAATCTCTGAGGATTTCTGCCTTAGACAGACACTAAAACGCAGATATTGTGGAACTTGTTCATGGTCATTTAGCTATGTTTTTAAAATATATGGATTGACCTTTTGGCTGTCATGTAGATATTGAATACATGAATAAAAGAAAGAATGGCTGAATTTACAAACCAGGAAGTTTAGGAAGCAGTTCATATTGCATACTTGTCCATATGCATAAGAAAAGTAAGCACAGAAAATAATTATGATCTTAGTAATAAAACTATTCAAAAATAAATAATCTGGAATAAATGGTTATATTGAAATCTGATGTTTAAGAGAGCCGAGTCTGCCTGGAAGAGGGACATAAACAATTCTTGGAGGTAATTCTAGTCATTTTGAATTTGATCCTAATTTCCCTCAAAAGCTTTTGCCTGTACTTCTCCTTGACACTAGTGTGTCTCCTCACTGATTTTTCTTTTTATCACCATGACAAGTTGCCTTTTGGCTGTCGTACAGAACAAAATGAAACATATCTAATTACAGGTGGCAAAATGCAAGGCAGTGATGCTCCACATTGTATATCCTTTGATCCCTTCCATCATCACTCAAGACTCTGGATCAAATTCTGATAGAAACAAAAATCCTAGCTGCCACATTCATTCCTCAACCCCCATCCCCACTAAGGAGATTGATGTGTTCAGACACTCCATAATATTGCTCTTTAGTGGTATTATCATTTAAAGGTATAAAAATCAATAATATTAATCAGTAAACAGAATTCCTGTGACTTTAAAAAATCCATGTATAAACCCAGAAAAATAAATCCATTAAAAGTTTTTAAAAAGTTGGATTATTATTTTTTTTTAAAGTCTCATGATGCTATTTAAAATAAAATGTATTATTTTGACTGAACACAAGTAAAATTTCCTTTAAGCTAAAAAATATCAAACTAATGGTGGTTAAGGTATGGATGGAGTTTGAAGAAATATTAGTTTATTAATGTAACACACTATGATTTTCTAGCCTGGATGCTAGCCTGCTTTCTCAGAGAGCCTATAGAGAGCCAAGACTCAGAAGATGGACACCCAGATCTGTTAGGAAATAGTACATATTAGTGGCCTGATTAAAAATAAAACTAAACTAAGCTAAAACTATTTAAAATCACAAAACAATAGAAATCTTGAAGGCATGGATGTGGGAAAGCAGACCAAAGGCCATGAAACATTCAGAAACCAAATGACTGAGGAGTATACAGACAAGTGAATGGTCAATGGCTCTGGCAAAGACCCCACCAGAGGAGCAACTATGCCCTTTTACCCTATGATCCCTTCCATCTCTCCCGCCATGAGGATACAACATGCCATCTTGGAAGCAGAAATAAGGCCTTTGCCAGGTATCAAACCTGCCAGTAATTTTTTTTTTTTTTTTTTTGGTCTTAAACTTGTACAGCCTCCTGAACTCTGAGAAACAAATTTCTACCATGTATAAATTAGTTGGTATCAGTTTTTTGTTATAGCAGCAGGAATGGACTGAGACAGTAGGCAAGTGCAAAATCCACAGGGCAGAGCATCAGGAAGAGCAGGCTGGACTCCTGGCAAAACCTGAAGCTGCAGTTCACAGGCAAAACTTCCTCCTCAGGAAACATTAGGCCGCGCTTAAAGGTCTTTTAAATAATAGAATCAGGCCCTCCCAGATTATCTAGGATTATCTCCTTTACTTAAAATCAACTGTTTTTATAGATGTAAATACCATCTATGAGACACCTTCATGCAAACACAAAATTAGTATTTTATTAACTAACTACAAACTGTAGACAAGCTAACTTAACATATAAAACTGACCATAACACTATCAAATTGTTAAATAAAATATGTTACAATTATGCACCTTGGCAAAAAAACCAACATGATGACAATATGATGCGCTAACACCAAGCAGGTGCTAGGCAATGGTTAACTAAATAATTAATAAATCAGCAAAATATTAAAGATGATTTATAGTGATTATTAATAGTTCACTTCTGGGTGTTTGTTCTGTTGATGAGCTTGTGAAGTTTGGATGATTACTAAAGACTAGTAATATGAAAGTATACATTTATTTAAGTTTTCTTGACTGAATTTAGTAAAAATATTAGTGTTATTATTACAAAGATTTTGTTCTGTTGATATAATGTCACTTTAGACCACCTTTCTTGAGTCATTATAGTTCTTAGGAAGTTCTATAAAATTGATTTAAATTTGGAGAAACTGCTCCATAGTGAACAATTAGCTAGAACTGTCAATGATTATTTTTAAATAATATTTAAATTCACAAATAGCAGTTATGGGCTAGATTTATAGAGAGGGTTACCTTTGGAACAGTATATAAAACTGAATGTTGAAGTAAAATTATGTATGTAAATTTAAAACAAAAAAAGAAAAAAATAATAAAAATTTAAAAACACATTTTCTGCACAGGGTAGACAAAGGCTTTATGAGCATACAGTGAGAAATGGATTATCTATAAGTCAGAAAGAGAACTCTCACAAGAGATTAAGTTTGCCATCTCCCTGATTGTGGGTTTCCCAGCCTCCATAACTCCAAGAAATAAATTTCTGTCATTTAAGCCACCTTGCCTATGATGTTTTTCTCATGACAGCCTGAACTGACTAACATAGATATTTTTTAAAATCCCATATGTGAAGAGGAGACAATTTTTACTTGGAAATTCCTAAATTTATGTGTAGTGAAGCTGGATAACTGAGCAACTTGTAAGTTGCTATCGTTTATGAAACATCTTCACTTATATGTTTATCATTCATATACAGCACACACGCTTCCATGGGATTCTTAGGATGAAATTTTTTCTGGACATAGCCAATTCACAGTTAATGTATTAGTATCTGGAATTGTGCATGCCTATCATCTGACCTAGAGGATATGGCCATGCAGAAAGAGAGGGAAGCTCATAAACAGCAAGCTCTGACGACAGGATGAGCACTCTGATAGAGGTATAGATGACTTGCTATGGAAAAAGAGTCTTTAATTGGAAATAAAGGGAAAATGTATACTTACGGGTTTTTATTTATTTGTTTGGACACAGCCAAACCTCTCTCACAAGAAAAATAAACTTGAAACACTTGAAAAAAAAATAGCCATGAATTTTATATACCTTGTCTAATAGTGTAATAGAATCACAAGTGAAAAATGAGCACTATCATAGAAAAAGCCATATCTGAATATTACCATAACAATTGGTATATTGTGTTTTTTACCATCTCTTAAAGAAAAATTTAGTTCCATATATTTCAAAAATTACTTTTAAGTTTTCAAAACCAAAATTTTAAAGAAAGCCAAATATAGTGCTATGCGCTGCATTTGTTCAAATTTTGTTCATCAATAGAGACCACACCTTAATTTATGATGACCAGAAAATAATCCTTATAGGAATTTCTTCCAGGATTATTTGCATGTAAGTTTTTTTTTTATATTCATGTGTACCTTTTTCTTGTTCTTATTAATTTATATGTTATTGGAATGTCATTTTGCTTCTCATGTCACATGTAGTCCCTTTAGATGTAGAAAACACATTTTCTTGAAAAATAAATAAAAATTTGCAACCTTTTACAACTGAAAGGGCAAATGTGGATTTCTCTTTTTGCAGGATTTTGCCTAACAGTCCATACCAAATAAACAATAGTGCATTCCAAATAAAATAATGTTGGCAGCTCCTGTTCAAAATTTAATTTTTGCTAACGACCACATTTACTGTTTATTTGAAGCTGTTCTCTTGTTTCAGGTAACCCTTCTCTACCTCTGATATCTTGTCTAAATCAAATCATATTTCTCTAACAGTATTAGTGTCATGATGGAACAACTGGGGATGGTTGTATGGCCCAATTTGATATTAGTTTCTTTAATTTTCCATCTTTTGGCAGATACAGACAGCACTTTACATAGTCTTCAACTCGTTCCATAGAATGCCATTATGATACATAAGTTAAAGATTTGTCTCCTGTGACAAATTCAAACTATGTTGAATATTTTGGCTTACTTGCTTTTTCTTTACCAACCGCCAGAGCACAATTTTTAGCAAACTTTTAAATCAGTACCTAAAATTGAAAGTTATGATTTTAGCTTTTCATAGAAGTCAAAACTTTTACTTTTTCAACAATAGATGTAAAACCCAGGAAATGTTTTTAACTTTTCACTTCCTTGTGTGTCCATCTAGTAGTTTTTAATACTTTCTAAGTATATAGTGTGACTTTAATCACTGACATCATCTAGTTGACCACTGAAATTTTTATCCATTGAATATTCTTATTTAATTACCCATGATTAACAATTTTTTATCAAAATCTCCATTCTATGTAATGATCATTTAAAAAAATAGGTTTTAATATGTTTGGCCATTTTAACATCAAATTTCAAAAGCATTTCTATTTAACCTACAATTTTCCATTATTTTCTGTAAATATTGTTCTTTTATTGCCACAAAAACATCATAATGCTTGGGTAAATATTGCACACAATATTATTCTTTAAAAAATATCACCCAATGCCCAATGGTCTGTTTCAGTGTTTAAATAACTATTGTTTGTTTTCCATTTATTCAGCCTTTATTTTTCAGTTCTAATAATTACTATTTGCCTTCTCATGCATCTTTTATGTTCTTTGTATTGAGAGGCTGAGTGCTTTCATCAGCAGGTATCATCACTAGCCAAAGCTGATCTTAAAAACAGGTTTTAAAACATGCACTGGTAGTTAACACATTGTTTTTGAGCTAGAAAATAAACATGTTTTACAGGGTAAAGGATTTTATTCATTTTATTCAATCACCCAGAAACTTTCATTTAGAAATGACTGAAAATTAAAATTTTAATGGACATCTTTAACTGGGTGGCTTAGGATACACTCCAATATTTGTATTTGTAAATAAATATGTCTGAAAGACAAAAGCCATTTCATCATACCATTCAAATCATCAAGGAAGACTAAGGCAAAAGTTATAAGCATTTCCAATGGGGGTTCTATTTATTTACAAAAACCAAAAGTTCTCTTTGTGAAATATTTTCCCTGAGATGCCTATTCCCTACAGGTTAGTGAAGCCACTTTCTCCGGATTCAGCCATTTTGCAAACACAACACAGCCAATCCTGGGTTGCTTGGACTGAACAGTTAGTGGAGGCTTTGACTACTTTCTCTCCCCTTTGTGATGGCCATCAGTGGCCAAGTGCTGACAGTCTGTCCTCCCGCAGTGCCCTCTACTTTTCAGTTTCTACAAACACTTCTCTAGTTTGGGCCATCAGTAATTCACACTTAGACTTCTGAATGGTCATCCCGGGCCTCTCAGTTGGACTCCATTCTTTCCTTCTTTCAAGTCAAAACACTCAGTACCACATTCATTCTCTAAAACCTCAGACCCATTTTCCTTCATGGATAGCTTATCCATTTTTCAAAATCGAACTGAGTTGCTTCCTCTTCTGTGAAGCTTTGCCTAATCTTCCTATCCAGAGGAGAGCTCCCTCTCTGACTCTCCTGGTCGACTTCCTCAGGGAAAAATAATCTTCCTGCTTATTGTCTGATCACTTTCCTCATTCCCCTTTCAAAGGGGAAAAGACTGAGCGTATTGAGGTTCAAGTCTTGGTCTCTATTCTTTGTCCTTTACATGATGCCATGTGCACTGACAAAATCACTAAATATTTGCTAAATTAATTAGGAATTTATGGAAGCATTCTCTTCTAAATCAGCCAGTTTAAGTATCTGTTTAAACTGAGTTTTTCTTTTGTCTCAAGTATCACAAGATGAGACTTGTTCCATTAAAAACAACCTCACTTAATAGACCCTCTTTGTATGAGCAATGATTTAAATTCCAGGATCTGTGGATAAACTTTCTGTCCTGATGTATCAGGACACTTGTAAGGCTTAGGAAGCATCAGACAGCAGAGTTATCTTTCCTTCAGCATTACAAAAAGAGGGAAAAAAAAAAAACCTGAAATAAAATATCACTGATTCATTCCGAAAAGAGTCCCTCAGTCCTCCAAATCTGAGGGCATTGGCAGTGAAACAGTAATACCGTATACTTCCATCTCATTTGAGAATGTTTTTACATATATGATGCTTAGAGTATCTGTGTTTCTCGAGTCAGGTATTATTGATCTAAGTTTCAGAGCGTAAAACAGATAGTGGGGAATTGATAATTCTATCTATCCATCATTGCAGTAGCATGTTTTGATTTCCTGAACTCTTGGTATTATTCCTTGGATAAGTCCACAGAATAGACTCAAAATTTTCCAAAGATTTAGTCTATTACTCTTTCCCTAAAGCTAATCTTACAAAGGACACACACACACACACACACACACACACACACACAGGTCCTGGACTGAAAAGCTCATTTGATAGTATTTGGAATTGGAAGACTAAATGGTCACAGTGTAATCATGCCAGGTCTATTTGATTGGTAGCAGCTACTAACGTATTTAATTGGGAAAGATCTAACTCCAAGTGAAGGCTAAGTGGGAAAGAGTTCAGTGGTAGATTAGCTGTGTCTTCCATTCATGAGGGGATGGAAGGGATGGTACATGCCCCATTATTTTTGATGAGCCTGATCTAGTGCAATTCTCTTGTTTTATAGATGGGGGAGCTTGACCTCAGAAAGTTACAATGACTGGTTTTCAGAGAAACTTTGTTCACCAAGGACTGAAACTGAACTGGAATCCAGGACTTTGGAGGTACAGAGAAGTCTCCTTTCTACCTTGTGGTGCTCATATTCACATGCACAGATGGGCCTGAAACCATTGACAGAATCTTGGAGCTGGGAGGATGATGACTCTTAAAGAACACAGATGGATTGACATTTTAATTGCCAGTATAGCGACAGACCTTTCCATTTTCATGGATGTGAAAACTCTCCAAGGAAAAGCAATATCTCCTGAATGCACAGGCTTGTTTTCAAAACTTCTGTTTGAAAAATCTCAACCGGAACCACAGCATCAAACAAGAGAAACTCTCTCTAAGCACATTTGTTCCTGTTTGTTTAAGTGAGAATATGTGAAGACATTCTGGCGACCCAGTCCGCTTGTTGCTATGCAGAGGGACATTTTGTCCTCTAGAAGGAGAAAGAACAAAGCTTGAGCCTGGGAAAAGTGGAAGTAAACTCTTTCCCTAAAGCTAATCTCCTTGCAGAGCCATAAATATGACATGTTGTTAATAGAGAATAATTAATTCCCTCGTAATTATCATTCTTATTTCACCATGATGCAGATTTTCTCTGATGTTCGCACTTTCCCCCGCCAAAGGTACAGATACCTCAAGATGGGCTGTAGATCAGCTGAGGTGTCGGAGAAGTTCCTACCTCAAGAAAGCAATCATTTTGAAATGGGCCAGGGCAAAATTCATATTATAGGCAAATGATACATTTATTTCCAACACTTTGTTCTGATACCTCTGAATCAGTAAGGCAAATATTTACTCAGCCCATCAGGAAATATGACTGTGACCAATAAAAAATTGATTTTTTAATTTACATATCTGTCTGGGGAAGGTGAGTTATAAAAGAATAGATTGACAGGTACGTTGGGAACTTTGTAAACATTTGGAATGGAAAGTTACTTTTCTTATATAACATTCTTAGTTTGAGGAAAGGTAGGTTTCAAACAGCATGCTAAATAATTTTAAAATTAAGTGGAAAAAATGTAAATGTCTATAGTAAATTATTATCTTGTGTGATTTGCACATGACTCCATCACACAAAGTTCTGACATTAATCCAAATATTTGCAGAAACAACAATATAACACACCTGTGAAGGGCAATGGAGAAAGTGAGAACATTATACCCTTGAATTGTTCTTCATCCTTGATCACCTTGATGACTACCAGTAATCACCAGATCTGGCTCTGAGTACTTCTGGTTCTCAAAACTATCAAGCTTTGTACCATTAACTCCAACGTCCTTCTCTGAACTGGTGATTGCACTGGGGACAAAGAGGCGGGCCACTCAAGAATAATGTTGAGATAGTAAAAAGGATTTTCTAGTGAACTGGTTTGGAAACAGCATGATGAAGAAGAGCAAGGAATTGAAGACAATGCCCAAGGAAGGAAGAGGGGCCAAGGAGCTCAATGATTGGACAACTCCCGAGACAAGGAATGTAATAGGAAGATCCTGTTTGATTTTTTTTTAAGACCAGGAAAGAATCACAGATGCCTGCATTCATGACCCAAGGCTTCCTCCACAGGGTGACAGTGACATGTTATGTCCTTAGCACAGAGTCTGGAAACATTCTCAACTGTCCCAGTCAGACTGTGGAAGGCTCCCTCACCTCACACTCACCTGTATACCATTTCTTGCACCTTCAGATGGGCCAGATGGGTATCTATATCAATCCAACATTAAAATGAAGCTGATTCAACCAGCAGAGGAACAAGTAGATAGATATTTCAGATAAATGAGGAGATTCTGCCTGACACACCACTTCATCAACATAGACCTTCCAGTGAGCCAGGACGGGCAGGACATCCCCAGATCTGAGCAGGGAAGCCTGCCTACTCCCACTCCTCTCCTGTACCACAAGGAACCTCATGCACAAGGCTGTGCACATCCAGGTCAACACATGCTGAAATTCCACCCTCATACTCAGCAATAACCACACCTTAGTCATTCCTGGGGGCTTAAAGGTCTGCACAGCAGGGGTACAGCCCATTCCAGGAAAAGGCTGCACAGGTTCAGAAAACCAGAGTGAGATCTTTGGTAGTGAGTTTTAGGGCTCTGGATTGCTGGGGTGAAATCTAAAAGGTGTTTCTCATGGATTCTGGACAGGCTTGTCCTTCTATCCCCGTGAGGAGGCGTATGGCTGAAGGATAACCTCTTTGCATTGTCACATTTTGACACAGAACTGCAAGAGTGGAAAAAAATTCCCAATTTGAACCTGGTCTCTCCTCCATTATGAAAGACTATTAGTTGTTGTCTCTTTCCTCTGACAGGCTCAGTTTCCATGTTTCTCTCACCCTGAATATGTGTCTAGGATTGAGAGATACACATTGCTCAGATCACACAGCCCTTAAATGCAAGACGGGGACTTCAACTGATACCAACACAGCCCATATTACTAACCTTGAGATAACACTGGCCATCTTGGGCTTACTGAGTGATAGTATGTCATATATCAGTCAGCAAGTGGCCCATAAATATGGGCATTTACACTGTTGATAGTTCTTATTAAGGGATTATTCAAGAGTAATTTTGCTAATATTTTCACTATAGTCACATGCTGATAAAAAATGAGTACCAGGTCTTTAGCATATGAGCCTTTGTGGGGCATTTAAGATAAAAAAAATCATAAAAATAATAAAACTGAGATCTGGGGGGAAATGAACAAAATGTTGAAGAAAAGCTGAAAGGTTTGCAAACTTAGGCTTGACAATCACTTTTTGAGGCTACTAAATATATTTATTTGAAAAATCATATTTTTCTCCTTAATGAAGATCTAAATATAACATCAAGATAAAACCAATTATTCAAGATTAAATTTTCTCCACTGCACTTTCCATTTTGTAAGGGGTAAGAGACATCTACCACACATGTCTTGACTTCAGAAAGCCTTTTTTATCAGGAGTCTTTTCTACCAGGAAGAATGCAAAGCCACGGCTGGATTTAAGTTTGTAGACAGAAACAAAAACAACTGTCCATCCTGTGAACTCTGGCTGTGCCACTCACTGTGCAAATGACATTGTGCAAGACTTCCAGTCACTGTGTGCCACCGTTTCCTTATCTATAAATAGGACCAAGAATGATCTGCCTCTCTCATGGAGTTGGGGACTTACATGAGTTACAGTGTCTGGTACCTAGTGAGTGCTCAATAATTTTGACTAATGATATTATTACTTAGTTTTTTACTTAGTAGACTAGGAGACAATACTGGATTTATGAACATACCAAAAAAAAAAAAAACAGGTTTCTACAATCTGGAATAGCATATTTGGGGACATAAGTGGAAGAATCATGAGCTAAACCTTTAATAATTATAATAGTTATAATATACTATATATCAGGCAATGTGGTAAGTACTACACCTATACTATCTTACTCAATGCTTATAATCACTTTTAATTGAATTTGTACATTTTAATTGAGACTAGGAAAGGTTAAATACTTGCCCAAAACCACATAGTAAATAATGAAGCTGTTATTTGAGCCATAGTACTATGCTCAGGCAGACTGAGACCACAGGCAATGTGGCTTTCTGGTACAATCAGTTTTATTCTCTATGCAGCTCTTGTATATCCATCACTTCTCAGATCTTTTTTTTTTAAAGAAAGAGTGAGAGAGAGAGGGAAAGAAAGAGAGAATTTTTTAACATTTACTTTTTTTTTTTTTTTTTTTAGTACTTGGCGGACACAACATCTTTGTTTGTACGTGGTGCTGAGGATCGAACCTGGGCCGCACGCATGCCAGGCGAGCGCGCTACCACTTGAGCCACATCCCCAGCCCTCAGATCTTTAAAATTATAACAAAAAAGCAAGAGAAGCTATGCATGAAAACCAAAGGGGAGACCATGTTCGATGAAACTGAGATCTTGGTTAAGGAACTCAAATGCTTGAGAAGGGGATTCATTTCTCTGGTTAAGGGCACAGAGTAAAAGCATGTTTAACTTGGCCCAGGTCCTGTAAGCATGGTTTTGCTATCTCTTTAGGAATCGGGGTTGCAGCTTCCTGGGAGAGTGGAATCAAATGATTATATTTTTATTCTATGATCCATCAACTGGGGAAGGATTTACCAAGTCTCTCATCTGACAAAATCAGCTGAATGGATTTTTTTTCTATAATTCTAACAGTGCAAAAGAGGTGTATCTATCCCAATAAAATACATTTTCTCCTGGTAGACTTTGCTCAACACACTTCTTTTGCTTGAAACAAGCAATTCTCACACTTATTTATCTCAGCATGAATATATTGTTAAAAATTAAACTATTAAAATTTAGAGCTTTTGTCAACGTTTTTGTTTTGTTGTGTTAATTTTTATCAATATTAACTATTAAAGAGATTTACAAAAATGTAAAACAACATTCTGTCATTCATTTTTTTGCTTTAGAAAGTATAATTGCTTTTCATAAAAATGTAATTTTAATATGCAATCGGTTTACTATTGCCATTTAAAATGAAATAAATAAGTCAGGTGTCATGGTGTGCTCCTGTAATCCCAGTGAATCAGGAATCTGAGGCAGGAGGATGGTGAATTCAAGGCCAGCCTGGGCAACTTAGTGAGACCCTATCTCAAAATAAAAATAAAACAAAAGGACTGGAGATGTAGCTCAGTGCTGAAGTGCCTCTGGGTTCAATCCTCAGTACTATGCATACATACATACATACATACATAAAATGAAATAAATACATTTTAAAATTTCTCATTTAATTACACATACAGCTAATATTGATAAAGAGATAATGTTCTCTTGATGAGTGACTTAGCATACATTTTCCACCTGATTGGCCAGAGAATGAAAAATGCAATTATTAGGTTCCACTCTTCCTAGAAACTGCAAACTTTTCTTTTGAGAGCTGAATTCTCCTGTGTATTCATATATGTGTATGCCATCCCTTGGTATCCACAGGATATTGGTTCCAGGATCCCTGTGAATACCCAAATTGATGGATGTTCAGTATCTTATATAAAATTGAGTAGTATTTGCATACAACCTGTGCACCCTCCCATAACTTTAAATTATCTTGCTATTTCTTATAATACCTAATACAATCCAAATGCCATATAAATCATCATTCAGGGAATAATGAGAAGATTGGAAGTCTGTACATATTCAATACAGATGCAATTTTTTCCTCAAATACTTTTGACTAGAGGTTAGTTGAACTCACAGATGCGAACCTGTAGATATGGCAGCCAACTGCATATTTCATTTGTGTTGATTTCACATGACCTGTATCCATTGGAAAGTTTCACTGTATGTACACACAAAAGAATGAAAGTGAAAAAAAGGCAAATTAAATTTTATTATTATTATGAAAACCTAGTAAACTGTGGTCCATGATTGACAACTTCTGGCTTAAACTCTGCCAGCCTTTTTACATTCATCTCTTGTTTCCTTCTCCGAACAGGGTCAAACCTGTCCAGTAATAGGATAATTCTAAGAGGACCCCATGACCACACTCTGGTGTCACTTCTGTGATTAGGTCCTCTACATAGAGTAACAGATTTTATTAATTGATGTCACTAATCAGCGGACATGAAGATAGACCTAACCTAATCACACAAATTTCTTACAAGCAGTTTCCCCGATTTTTTTTCTTTTTTCCCCTTGCTTCTCAGAACAGAAGAGGAAGTTAGAGAGATTTGAATGTGAGTAAAAAGTTCCTAAATTTGCTAAGAATTTTTTTTAAATTTGCTTATTTGTTTTGCTTTCTCTTTGAACAGGTCCCAAATTCAAAGGCCAAAAATTTAATTGGGTATCATGTTATATAATAAAAAAAGATGAAGTTTTTGGAAAGGATAGATAGAAATACAGAGTACCAACTTAACTCATTTAAAAAATAAAATGAAAACATAATTCATTTCATAAATTCAAATTTAGTTTTAAATATAGTTTTCTTCCTTATAGTAAAGACAGAGGTAGATTCTGAAAGAAAGAATAGAGAAGAGGAGAAGAAAACTTAAAGGATAGGAAAGGAGGAGAAAGACCTAGAAGAGAACAAAATGAAAACCATTTAGATATTTAGAGAAAAGGCAGATAAGAAACTGGAAAAAAATTGGTAGGTTTTGACATAAGTGTTAATGTGAGTAAGATAAATTGCATTGGTAAGACTCTACTTCTTCCCTTTAATTATACTCTTCTGAGAGTTACCCCAACTTTAAAATGCTTATTAGCTTATTAGCTTGTTCAGTTACTCTCTTCAATAAGCTTTTTGAGGAGCCACTTGTTAATAGGAGCTAGCATCTTGTGCAAAATTTGCAGAGCCCAGTGCAAAATGAAAATTAGGACCCCTTGTTAAAAAAAAAATTAAGAATTCTTAGTTAGTGACAGTAGCATTAAACCAAGCATGAACCTTTCTGAATGTAGAGCCTTATGATTCACAGTTTTCACACCCATCAAACTGGTGCTGGTAGGAAGACTGAGACTTATTCCCAGGGCTACATTGGCAGTGAGCAGGGACCTATCATCCTTGGTCACCAGCCAAGTTGTTGGAAGTTGCACATCTGTTTTCCATTCCTTTCCAGGCCCACTGGGCACTTTCTCTCAAAATGTAGTAATTTCACCAATGTTTCCAATGTATCTAGAAAATTGTCCTTAGATAAGAGGACATAGGAGGAATAGATAAACTCTCGATAGAGCAGAGGGATAGGAGATAGTTTGCAATATTTGAAGACTTTATGCTTTTGAAAGGTGTGTCTTTTTCTAATAAAAGACCTGGAATTGGGGCACTGGCTTCCATTAATCTATCCATTTATGCTTTGTCATAAAATTTATCAAGTACTCTTTATGTGCAAGAGCCTATCATAAGTGCTAAGAAGATAGCTGGGTACTTCCATTAAATGTGTTAAGATATTGTTATGGTTTATTCAAAGAACCAACTTTTTGTTCTGTCAATTTTTTCAATTGTTTCTTTTGTTTCAATTTCATTGATTTCAGCTCTGATTTTAATTATTTCCTCTCTCCTACTGCTTTTGATGTTGATTTGTTCTTCTTTCTCTAGGGCTTTGAGATGTAATGTTAAGTCATTTATTTGTTGACTTTTTCTTCTTTTGAGGAATGAACTCTATGCAATGAACTTTCCTCTTAGAATTGTTTTCATAGTGTCTCAGAGATTTTGATAGGCTGTATCTGTGTTCTCACTCACATTTAAAATTTTTTTACTCTCCTCCTTGATTTCTTTTGCAACCCATTGTTCATTCAGTAGCATATTATTTAGTCTTCAGGTATTGGAGTGGATTTTATTTCTTATTTTATCATTGATTTCTAATTTCATTCCATTATGATCTGATAGAATGCAAGTAGTATCTCTACTTTTTTTCATATTTGCTAAGAGTTGCTATGTGGCATATATACACCCTGGAATATTACTCAGCAATTGCCGCAGCCCGGCTGGCTGGGCAAAATAACCGGGGGGGTGACGAATGACTTGTGTACCTTGATACAGCAGGAGTGGAAGCCGTTTATTGTAGGACAGGAGTGGTATTTATACATTTCACACAGCCTATCTAATTAGCATAAAATAGATACAGCAGTCAACCAATAAGGAATCTCCACACTTAATGGCTTGCTTTTGTTATTTCACAAACCACTCCCTCTGGCATTTTGCCAGGCACCATGCAGACTTGTTTATAGACTCTAACATTTCTGGCAAAATACCAGGTGCCATCCTGACTTGTTTACAGACCTTAACAAGCAATAAAAGAGAATAAAATCATGGCATTTGCAGGTAAATGGATGGAGTTAGAGAACATAATACTAAGTGAAGTTAGCTAATCTCAAAAAACCAAATGCCAAATGTTTTCTCTGATATAAGGAGGCTGATTCATAGTGGGATAGGGAGTAGGAATAGGGAGCATAGGAGAAATAGATAGACTCTCCATAGAGCAGAAGGGTGGGAGAAAAAGGGAAGGGGCATGGGGTTAGAAATGATAGTGGAATATTATTATTATTATTATCCAAAGTACATGTATGAAGACATGAATTAGTGTGAATATACTTTGTATACAACCAGAGATTTGAAAAATTGTACTCTATATGTGTAATAAGAATTGAAATGAATTTTGCTGTCATATATAAGCTTAAAAAATTTTTTTAAAAAGATATTGTTATGGTTTAGATATGAGGTGGCCCCAAAAAAACTCATGTGGAAGACAATAAAAGAATGTTTCGAGGTGAAATGATTTGATTGTAAGAGTTGTGACCTAATTAATCCACTGATATGGATTAGCTAGGTTATAACTGTAGGCAGGTAGGATATGACTGGAGGAAGCAGGCCACTGGGGAGAGATTTTTGAGGTTTATAGTTTGTCCCTGGTGAGAGAAACTTTCTGCTCTCTGGTTGCCATATCCTGAGCTGCTTTCCATGGTCATACTCTTCCACCATTGTAATGATTAATTTGAATTCTCAACTTGATTGGATTAAAAGATGCTGAGGATTATGGGTGTGTTGATGAGGGTATGTCTAGGAATGATTGGCATGTGGGATAGCCAATTGAAACAGAAACCCTCCCTAAGTGTGGGAAGTACCAACCAATTGGATAATGGCTTGGATGGAATAAAAGTTGGAAGAACAAGAAAGCAGCAGCAGATGTAAGTTGAATTCTTCTTGAAGGGGTTCTTGATTGCTGCTACAATTGTCTGAGAATATGGGACTCTCACTTCTCCACTCTTCCAAAGCAGACTCTGCCAGTGATTCCCCAGAAGCCTTATGTCTCAGACTAGGGTAGTACCATTGATCTCTCTTGTTATGGGGTTCAGCCTCTTAGACTGCTCAGCTACTGGTTCTTCCAGCTCTCCAGCCTGCAGAGGGCCATTGTGGTCTATCCAGCTTCTGGTCGTGTAAGCCAATCTAATAAGTCCCCTTCTATAATTATACTTCCTGTTGATTCTGTTCCTCTAGAGAACCCTGACTAATACAACCATGATGTTCTGCCACACGTCAGGCCCAGAGATATGGAGTTGCCTATATAAACTGAACCTCAGAAACCATGGGCCAAAATAATCTTTTTGTCATTGAAGTTGTTCTGATCAGGTCTTTTAGTCATAGTGATGTAAAAGCTCCTGAAGGTTGAGCATAACCCACAAAATTACCTGCACTTCTGATGTTAGTTGTTAGGACTGGAGGTTCTCAAGGACACCTTCAGTTTCAATAATGCACTATAAGTAGTCACAGAACTCACTGAAAGTTTTCATACTTGTGGTTACAGTTTGTTACAATGAAAGAATCCAGATTAAAATCAGCTAGGGTGAGATGTGCATAAGGCAGAATCCAGGCAATTTCTAAATGGGAGCTTCCATTTGTCCTCTTCCAGTAGACAACAGAGTGAGAACACCACCCTGGCAAGTGTGTGTGTGTGTGTGTGTGTGTGTGTGTGTGTGTGAGAGAGAGAGAGAGAGAGAGAGAGAGAGAGAGAGTATTGTGAACCAGAGAAAACCACTTGAATCTTGTGAGTCCAGATATTTCAATGGGGTTTGATCATGTAAACATAGCTGATTGTCCATGTAGGTGACCTTCAATCTCCAGTCCATCTGGAGGTAGAATGGATACCACATGGCCCAAAGCCCCATCATAAACCATATTATTAGACTGCTTATATGTGCCCCAAGACCCCAGGTAAACAAAGACATGCTTAGGATATTTCAAGGGCCTAGAGATTATCTAGGTAGCCAAGGGCAACAGCCAGGCTACTCTTTGGGTAAAATAATTCTTTACTTTATAGTCACAACAAGGGATTGTTTAAATTAAATTTAGTATAACACCATTAAAGAATAGTATACCCATTAAAATTCTATTTTTAAACTTACTAATGATACAGGGAAATTTGTAGACTGTACTCTTGTGCATATCATTTAGATTATCTGTGGGTGTATGAGACAGAGTATGTCAGAAGTGGTATGTATGGAAGATATATCTTTAAGATAAACAATTATATATTTCCATCTTCTACTGTAATAATTTTTTTCAATTGCCCAAATTTATTTTCTATAGGATACGTGCCCCCCTTTCAGGTCTACAGTTTTTTAGTGAAATAAGAGTCTCTTCCTTTTCCTTCCTGTTAATTTTAGACTCAAACCAGGCTTTGTGTCAATACATAAAATTAAAAAGTAAGTAGAAATCTTCCTTGGAAAATCACATGGAAGAAAGAGTTTTCAGCAAGGATTCTCTGTTTCTCTGCTATTAATTCTTTCACTATTTCATTCATTAAACAATTTTATAGAATTAATACTAAGACTGGGGAATATATAGATGAGTGAGCCCTGTGGTCTTCCACTTACTGGTCTTGAAATGTGGCAATAGAAAGAAATGAGTAAAGGATAAGCTACTGTATGTGACAAAGGAATCTTCTTACCCTATGGAAACCCAAATTGCTCTAGCATGTTCCAGTTTGGAAACAGAAAATCAATAAGAAGTCACTCAGAGTCATGGAAGTTAGGGCATTAACCTAGAACTCTCCTTTCTTTGTGGGTCCCCTACTTTCCAGACCATAAACAGATACTGGCATATGGTATTAGGATGGAGACTCAAGCATGTGCCACCTTATTGGCCCACAGTCTCAATTTCTTCTATTTCTTTTGGAATCTGAGCACTTGCTCTCCTTTCACTCTTGGATACAAAGTACATCTTATTGATTTTCAAGACTCTAGAAAGGCAGAGCAACCATGTTAAAAAAAAAATGCCCCAAGTGTTTCCAAACCTAATCTTGAGTGATTTCATACTAATCCACCTGGCACCATTTCTGGCTTTACCATTTGTCATAGAGCAAAACAAAACAAACCACAAGTATAAATCATTGTTTTACTTGGATTTGTGTAATAAAAAAATCAGAAATATTTTTAACATGTGCATGTTCACATACATGCACACAAAGTGAAAAGCATCACAACAGAATTGGAACAAAAATTGTAGCAATCCAGGAGCAAAAATCAGCTCATCCCACCTTGAGAAATAAGATGCCATCCCTCTTAACCCCCAGTTCTGTTTGTTCTCAGGACATTGAAATTGTCTTTGGCTCCATTTCTAATGACTGCAGTGTGCCAGGAATTATATCTAAGGCACCTCTTTTATGCAACATTAGGCATTTCCTGAAGCACTTCATAAGTCAGTGTTATTATTATTGAGTTAAAGAACAAGCCCACATTTTCAGCACCATTGAAAGCCCTGGATCACAGGAGAAATCTGCCCATAAGCAGGCAGGGAACACATGAAAACATACACAGTGAGAAGTTTACACACCAAACAACTACCAAGAAGGAAATGGATCTCATTTTGGCTTGCCCAGATGGGCTTGGCAAACAATAGAGAGCACTGAAGTGAAAAAATATCAAAAAGCTACTTTAAGGCCTTCATTTGTGTGTTTAAAGAAAACAGAGTTGTGAATGGCTCTGGATCACAGTGTGTTGAGGTGAATGTATGAAGCCACAAGAAATGAATGGGCTTTACTTTCCTCATCTCATTTGATCATATTTTCCATATCTTTACTTTCTTCATTTCATTTGATCGTATTTTCCCTATATTATCCAGAGGTATTTTTTGTTATACCAGGTTCAAAAATTGTTTTGGCCACAGTGATATTCATTTTTCAAATTGCATGAAGAGGAAAAGTCCTATTACTGAGGACCAGTTCAAGGATTTATTGTTTAGTGTTAAGCAAATATAGGTCAGTCTTCTGGTGGTTTCTTCTCTACATTTTGAATATCTGGATGATGTTAGTTTTTATCCACTCACCTTGTTTTCCTGTGGAAAATTTCAGCATAATATAGAAGTTCATTAAGATAGGTTACAGTTGATCTTTCCTCTTATAAATCAAAAATAATTCACACCCCACACACTCACAAACACCCATGCACACACATATTCACATACAAGAAGTTTCTGAGAATAAAAACCAAGAATTACAAGATGAGTTTATTTTTTATCTCAAAATTATTGAATTGTTGCTTAGTTTTTCTTCATTCAGTTAAGAAAACATGAGTCCCTCAATTGGAACCATTGTGTTTTCAACTTCACAATAACCCATCATTTAGGACATAATAAGAACTCAAAATATGGTAAATGACTATGTATGTGAATCACTCAGAATATAACTCAAATATTTGAAAACTTTTTAATTGGCAAGTGAAAATCTACCATTAATATATATTTTAAGTCTCATGCCAATGAGCTAGCTGCCATCAAAGAATAAAGCCCCATCCTCATGGTAAGGACTGCACAATCTAGCTGATAAAATAAGATTAAAGGAAGTAAAAACAAGCAAATGATGTAAAAAAAAAAAAAAAGGCATGTAATAATACCCCACTGTAGCATTCTGGCAGCTATGTAAGTACTACAAAATTCAGAGGATTTGATGGAGACAGGAAAGTCTTCATGAAGGACATGGATACCCCTGACCTTTGAAAGGCAGTGAAACTGGTAAAGGTGGAAAAATGAGTGGGTTTTCTAAGTGAGTGAAACAGCACAATGAATGAAAAGTTTTTCTTTTGGAATTAGACATAAAAGCAGATGAGCACTGAATTATTGACTGATAATGTCTATGTTCTCCAAATCAATTAAAAAAAATAACACCTTGCAACATAGCAGAAGTTAAAAGAAGCAAGACACTGGCCAGACAAACTTGAAAGTTGTGGGGTTTGTAACGGGTTTGTAACCCGTGTATGCATGACGAGTGACAGACACCTAGTTTCCATAAGGGCAGGAATTTCATCTTTGTTTATCTTGTTCATCACTGTATCTCCAGTACTAGAACAGTGTCTGGTTCATAGTAAGCACCCACCCAATTCTTGTAATATAAATGAATGAATCTTCAAATACTGTTTTTAAGGCTTAATGTATGACCCAGTCCACACACCCAGTCTGCCCAAGCAGAACCATTTTCAGGAAATGCACTTAGTGCTGTTTGTTTTCCTAGTTGGTTGAACTCCAGTGGTGTTTGCTAAAAATACAAGCTGATCTAGCTAGAATAGCAAAGGTGAAAGAGCTCAAGAAATGTTCTCTTCCCTTAGAAGTGAATGAAGGTGAATGTCCTTTTCTAAGCCAATCTGCTCACTGCCCAAGCCTAGAATCACTAAACTTGATTGCTCATTCCAAAGTTTGCATGACTACCAACATTAATAGAGGCCATAAAAGTGTTCAACCTTTGCAAACACCCTGGTTAATTATTTTTTTCTGTCTCATCTGTGGAGACTGAGGATGGACCAGGTGTGATAGAGCTTATCATGCATACTGGATTCAAATCTGGTCAAATCCCCTAATTTTTCTGCAACTAAATGCAGAGGAAGGATGTGTTCTCAAATATTTGGATACATTCAGGGAAAAAAATGCTCCAAATAAGAACTTATAGAAGTCAGTTCCTAAGCCAACATGGTGAAGATTTGGGCCTATTTTTTCTTCTATTAGGCACAGGGTCTCTGTTCTAGTGCCTAAGTCTTTGATCCACTTTGAGTTGAGTTTTGTGCAGGATGAGAAATAGAGGTTTAATTGCATTTTACTGCATATGGATTTCCAGTTTTCCTAGCACCATTTTTTGAAGAGGTTATTTTTTCTCCAATGAATGTTTTTGTCACCTTTGTCTAGTATGAGATAACTGTATTTATGTGAGTTTGTCTCTGTGTCTTCTATTCTGTACCATTGGTTTATGTGTTTGTTTTGGTGCCAATACCATGCCTTTTTTGTTACTATGGCTCTATAGTATAATTTAAGATCTGGTATTGTGATGCCTCCTGCTTCACTTTTCTTGCTAAGGATTGCTTTGGCTATTTGGGGTCTCTTATTTTCCAAATAAATTTCATGATTTTTTTTTAATTCTATGAAGAATATCATTGCAATTTTAATAGGAATTGAAATAAATCTGTATAACACTTTTGGTAGTATGGCCATTTTGACAATATTAATTCTGCCTATCAAAAAGCATAGGACTCCAAAACACTAGAAGTAAAATCAGGAGTCAATAAATGAGATGGATTCAAACCAAAAAGCTTTTTCTCAGTAATAACATGAAGAGAGAGCCTACAGAATGGGAGAAAAATCTTTATCAGATACAGTATTAATATCTAGGATATATAAAGAACTCAAAAAACTCAATGCTAAAAAATAAATGAATAATCCAATCAATAAATTGGCTAAGGACTGAATAGACACTTCATAGAAGAAGAAATACAGTTGATCAACAAATATATGAAAAAATGTTCAACATCTCTAACAATTAAAGAAATACAAATCAAAACTACTCAGATTTCATCTCACTCTAGTCAGAATGGCAATTATCAAGAATACAAGCAGCAATAAATGTTGGCGAGGATGTGGGGGAAAATATACACTCATACATTGCTGATGGTACTGCAAATTGTGCAATCATTATGGAAAGCCCTATAGAGATTTGTCAGAAAACTTGAAATGGAGCCACAGTTTGACTCAGCTACCCCACTCCTTGGGATAGCTTGATCTTAAGACCCAAAGGACTTAAAATCAGCATAATACAGTGATGTAGCCACATCAGTGTTTATAGCAGCTGAATTCACAATAGCTGAACTATGGAACCAACCTAGATACCCTTCAGTAGATGAATGGATAAATAAAATATAGTGTATATACACAATCAAATATTACTCAGCCTTAAAGAAGAATGAAATTATGGCATTTACAGGTAAATGGATGGAGCTGGAGAATATTATGCGACGCAAAATAAGCCAATCCTTCAAACCAAAGGCTGAATATTTTCTCTGATAAGTAGATGCTAATTCACAATAAGGGGGGCGGTTAAGAAAGAATAGAGGTAGTTTGGATTAGACAGAGGGAAGGGAGGAGATGGAGTATGGGGATAGGAAAGATAGTAGAATGAATCAGACATTATTATACTATGTACATATATGACTACACAACCAGTGTAATTCCACAACATGTACAACCAGAAGAATGAGAAGTTATAGTCCGTTTATGTATGGTATGTCAAAATACACTCTAATGTATAACTAATTAGGACAAATTTTTTAAAAAAGAATTTACAGATGGAGTTGAGGTATCATTTCATGGCATGAAAACAGAAAGAAGGCCAGGTTTAGGTTCTTATTCCAGAGCTAATGGAGGCCTTGTGCTCTCTGACTCATTCTACTTTGGCTAATGTCTCATCAACCTGTTAGTTTAGCCTCGACATGGCTAGCTGGGAACCGTGATATTGCCACTTTTTCTGAAAATGGCACTTTCATCTCATGCTTTCCTTCTCTTCCACCTTTACCTTTTACTTTATTCTCCTCAGGGTGCACTTCTTGTTTCTCTGTGTGATCTCAGAAGCCCTCAGGGTGGCAATTTGCTTTCCTTCTAGGAATGTACAACCCCCTGTAGCTTCTCCACAACAGGCTCACGGTACCAGCAGGAAGAGACGTGACACCTTTTTCTCTTTATTCCTCCTCCTCACACCAACATGCTTTCCAACATTCGTGGGGGAAAAAAAAAAGCAATTTTGTTTGTTTGTTTGTTTTTTAGTTGATTTTATTTATTTGTCTGTTGGACAGGTCTCCTTTGGTCCCATGTCCCTGGGAGATGGACTGGGAGTGAAAGCAGAGGATTCCCTAAGGAGGGTCACAGGGGAACTTCTAAGCTAGTCTGTGTCCTGCTCCAGATCTTCCTCACTTGCAGGAGAGAAAACAAGTTTCCTTCCTATTTAGAAATTCAGCCTGGAAGCCTGGTTTCCTGAGGGTGTGTGCTGACACTCTGAGGAGCCTCTGTATTTTTTTAATGTTCTGGTCTGTCCACACCTTGTGAAAGTTAACATCAGGGAAGCAAGGAATGCAGCTTTTGATGTCTCCAGAGGGCTATGTAGCCTGCGGAGGAGAGCCCAACAATCAAATCCTTTACATGAACTCAGAATTTAATGGCTAAGCAATGACATTTCTTGGTAGAGTTAAATTAACAGATTGGAAGGAAAATATGAACCAAGGTAGAATGTGACAAATATCAGAATGCACCCTGGTAATCCTTCCTCACCAGCTTTCAGTGGTTTGGGGTTTGAAGCAGAAAAAAATTCAGACTTGGGAGTGAGAGAGTGTTGGATTAGAACCCCACTTTTGTCACTTTCTAAGTGAACTTAGCCTCTGCTTCTTCATCTATAGTACTAAGAGAGTGGTTATAAGGACCAAGTGACATGCTGTATATAAAGAATCTAACACTGAGACATATACCTAGGACAAATAAGTTTTGCAATTGGTGGCTTATTGGGTCTAAAAGATATTAATCTCTAATATGAGTGTTTTGAGTGTGCCCTTCCTGAACAAGGTAGAGATGATAAGTATGAACATTCAGTCAGCAGAGCCCTAGGAGAAGTGCTGTTGTTTATGGTAGATATTAACCAGGAGGCAGAGCTGTGTCTTACAGCAATATATATGGACCCTGACTCCTGGATTTTTTGCTCCTGCTTGTCCTTCTGGAAATGTGATAAGGTAACTGAGCACATGTTGGAAGCATGTTTCATAATGTACTCTTGTCCGTCAAAAAGAGGCATTTTATGGGCTGGGGATGTGGCTCTAGCAGTAACGCACTTGCCTGGCATGCACAGGGCACTGGGTTCGGGGTTCAATGCTAAGCACCACATAAAAAAATAAAAAAATATAAAGATGTTGTGTCCACTGAAAACTAAAAAATAAATATTAAAAAATTCTCTCTCTCTTTCTCTCTCTTTAAAAAAAAAAAAAAGAGGCATTCTGAAAGGAAAAACAGGAATTTGGTAAGGAAGTCTCACCACTTGGCTCTAGAAGCTACTGGCCCCTGACAAGGTGTACTTTTGTTTTTTGTTTGTTTTTCAGATTTTGAAATATTTTTTTTTTATTTTTAGATTAGTCATGCATAAGATATGAATAAACGGACTTCATTTTAGTCCTTGGGGGTAACAAAGATCAGCTATGTGTCTGAATATATATATCTACACACATGCATATATATTATATATTTATTTATGATATTTATTAATAGTACATATATGTGGGTTACAATATGACATTTGAATGCATGTATGCAACATATAATGATCATATCAGGGAAATTGGCATCTCTGTCACTTCAAACATTAATTATTTCTTTGTGCTGGGAACATTCAAAATCCTTTCTACTATCTATTTTAAAATATATAATTAATTATTGTCAACCATAGTTACCCTAGTGTGCTATAGAATATTAGAAGTTATTCCTTCTATCCAACTGTACCCCTGTACCCATTAACCATTCCCTATCCGTTACCCTCTACTCCCACCCTTCTGGTTGAATTTTTTATTTTAATTTTTTTTAATTAAACCAGAGACTCTGTATCTAATAAAAGAAAAAGTAGGCCCTAATCTTCATCATGTGGGATTAGGCCCCAACTTCTTATAGTGCAAGAATTAAAACCAAGAATCAATAAGTGGGATGGAATCAAACTAAAAAGTTTCTTCTCAGCAAAAGAAACAATCTGTGTGGTGAACAGAGAGCCTAAATTCTGGGAGCAAATTTTTACTCCTCATATATCAGATAGAGAACTAACCTCTAGGATATATAATGAACTCAAAAGCTAAGCACCAAAAAAGGAAAAAAAAAAAAACAAATAACCCAATCAACAAATGGGCCAAGGACCTGGACAGACACTTCTCAGAAGAGAATATACAATCAATCAACAAGTATATGAAAAAATGCTCATCATCTCTAGCAATCAGAGAAATGCAAATCAAAACTACTCTAACATATCATCTCACTCCAGTCAGAATGGCAGCTATTATGAAGACAAACAACAATAACTGTTGGTGAGGATGTGAGGGAAAAGGTACACTCATAGATTGCTGATGGAACTGCAAATTGGTGTAGCCATTATGGAAAACAGTATGGAGATTCCTTGGAAATCTGGGAATGGAACCACCATTTGACTCAGCTGTCCCTCTCCTCAGACTATACCCAAAGGACTTAAAAACAGCATACTACAGGGACACAGCACATCAATGTTTATAGCAGCACAATTCACAATAGCTAAACTGTGGAGCCAACCTAGATGTCCTTCAGTGGATAAATGGATAAAAAAAAAAATGTGGCATATATACACAATAGAATTTTACTCAGCAATAAAAGGGAACAAAATCATGGCATTTGCAGGTAAATGGATGGCGTTGTAGAAGATAATGCTAAGTGAAGTTAGCCAATCCCAAAAAAACAAATGCCAAATGTTTTCTCTGATATAAGGAGGCTGATTCATAGTGGGGTAGGGAGGGGGAGCATAGGAGGAATAGATGAATTCTAGATAGGGAAGAGGGGAGGGAGGAAAAGGGAGAGGGCAGTGGATTAGCAAGGATGGGGGAATGTGATAGACATCATTATCCAAAGTACATGTATGAAGACACAAATTGGGTGTCAACATACTTTATATACAGAGATATGAAATATATATATATATATATATATATATATATATATATATATATATATGAATTGTAATTCATTCTGCTGTAGTGTATTTAAAAAAATTAAATCAATTAATTTTTTTTAAAAGGTATACTTTTGTAACAAAGTTGCTCCTTGCTAACACCTTTGTATCTGGTATACTGTTGCACATGAAACTGGAGTTTATTGGCTGCAGGAGCAGGAGAGACCCAGAGTTATACTTCAATTTGGAACTTGAAGTGGTATTGAGATGCAGGGAGGTTGGGATGGGGGAATGGGGCTGGAGTAAATAGGGTAACAAGGGGGCAGAGTGAATACTTCACTTGGAGTTATCCTCAGGAACAGCATCACAGTCTTAATATCTGTGATGGAAACAATGTGGCATCTTTGAGACAGGTATGAATTTTTTGTCTTGGTTTTTGGCTTTTTTTAAGAAAAAAAAAACTTCTCTAGACCTGCCTTTTGTGGACATGAGTAACAAGATAGAGCAAGATAGTTTTGTATTTTGAAAGTTAGGTATAAATTGAAAGTTCTAAGGAGAGCATTAGGACTAGATCTAATGTCATGAGACAGATTTCTTTCTGTATTTTCATATATGGCTCAGTTTTTATAGAAAACAAAATTCACAAGTTTCTTGAATGATTTTTTTTCCTTTTGTTTTCTTTCTTTCTTTCTTTCTTTTTTTGTTTTGTTTTGTTTTTTGGTACTGAACTCAGGGTAATTTTACCACTAAGCTATATCCCCGGTCCTTTTGATATTTTACTTTTGAGACAGGTTTTCACTAAGTTGCTTAGGGTCCTTGCTAAATTGTTCAGACTGGCCTAGAACTTGCCATCCTCCTGCCTCAGCCCCCTAAGTTGTTGGGATTGCAAGCATATGCCACTGCTGAATGATTTTTTTTTTTTCTTTTTGGTACTGGGGATTGAACTCAGGGGCATTTGACCACTGAGCCACATGCCCAGTCCTATTTTGTATTTTATTTAGAAACAGGGTCTCACTGAGTTGCCTAGCTTCTCATTGTTGCTGAGGCTGGCTTTGAACTCACGATCCTCCTGTCTCAGCCTTCTGAGTCACTGGGATTACAGGTGTGTGCCACCGCACCTGGCCTGGATGAATTTTTTTGAAATAAATTTCAAATATAAATCTACAAGCAGAATACATACATGTGTAACGTGGGATCCCATCCATGTGGAGGGATTAACTCTTGAAAGATACATTCTAAATTTTTAATAATGATTACTTCTTGATGGGGGGAGTAGAAGAAACCCGGAAGGTAAGTATAAGGACTTTTTCTATCTTACCTATGTTTTACATTAATAATAAGACAAAACCTAATAATAATAATAGTTAACTTGTATTGAGCACATACTGTGCTCCAAGAATTTTGCTAAAGGTGTTATTTGTTCAGTTCTCTTAACAAGCCTGTGGGCAGATACCATGACTTCCCTATTTTACAGTTGGAGAACTGAGGATTTGGAGAGACTACATTAATTACCAGAGGGCGCATGGTTACATATAAGAGCTATGATGCAAGTGTGGAGTCCAGATTCTATAGTACAGGCCACTGTACCAGACTTCCTCAAATGAATAAATAAATACAAATAAAAATTCCTTTTTGAAAAACAAAGAGTCAATCTCACCAGCTCATAGTCACATCTCTGTTGTATCTTCTGCTCATGCTTAGAACATAAACTTTGTTCATTTAAACACTCAGTCGAATGCATATTACTGCCACACATGACCACTCCTGGCATTTGAAAGGCCTGGATAAGGAAAATGGATGGACATTTGCTGGTGGGAAAGGGAGACAGGAAGAGAGTCCGGAAGAAGGTCCCTGAGGCTGGTGGCTGGACTTCCTTAGAGTAAAAAAACAGAAGGCAGAGAGGGAGATGGGCTAGAAAGGAATTGCAATATAGGTTCCTGAGAATATGGTACATTTGGAAATGTCCCAAATAGAAGTTATGCTCTTTGCTTTCTGACAAAGTTTTTAAAGTCTATTTTGTATTAATGGAGAAAAAATTAGAAATAGCTTTTGGATTGTAGCTCTTCAGCATTATTCTCTTTAAAGGACTTCTTTTGCTTAAGCTCTTTTTCTTTCTAAATGTCAAGAGTCATTTAACTTTTCTATAAAATAATGACCAAGAAAAAATTATAAATACATAAGTTCCTTTCTTTTTCACAGTCTCCTGTAGTCCTTCCCACTACCTTTAAACAGGCATACACTAAGCCAGCCAAATAGAATACCAATAGAAGTATTTTGCCTGAATAAATCTATAGCACACTGACTTTTGTACTCTTAAATTTGAGGGGTTATTTTTCCATGGATAGGAGTAGAAAAAATAGAAATGTTTATTTAACCCCCTTAGTATTCTAAGCACCAAACAGCTACTTTACCTACTTTTCTGTTTTAAGTTTCCCAATTATTTGTGAGGTCATTGTCGTCTTTCACATTTTATAAATAGAGATAGGACAGCAAGGCCTGTCCTTGCTGCTCAGTGAGCAAACTAAGGCCCAAACTGTGTTTTTACTTTCAGCATGACTTTTTGCAGCAGTGACCCTTGAGCATTATTAGTACTAACAATAGCCACTATTTGTTGTTTGTTTACCAAAGGCCAGACAGCTATGCCAAGAACTTTCAGGCTTCTCTCATGTACTCCCAAAGATAACTTTAAAGGAATTACTACCCTTTGCTTACAGATGACGTAACAAGGTTTGGCCATGTAACCGAGTCAATAAGTTTCGAACCCTTTTCATTCTTAGCAGTTTTACTATAATGCCCAGAATACCACCATCCAATATGATACTTCTCTGTTCAAACTGTTCCCAAGACTTTCTTGATGACTGAGGCTCAGAGAAGTGTTGACAATAGAGAAGGAAACAAGAAATCCCTCAGGGGGCCCCTATCCTCCCACGAGAGGGAAGCTTCCAATCCCCTGGGATCCTTAGCCTGTAACACTCAGTCTCTATCACTCCACGCAGGTGGTTCTGAAATTGAAGCATGGATCTATTATCTGGAAGGCTTGGGAAAACACAGGTCCCTGAGCCCCACTCAGAGAACTGGCATTTCTAACAAGTTCTTGACAACACTGATGATGCTGGACAGGGAATACTACACTTTGAGGATCATTCTCTAGACTGAGGGAAAGCAGGTCATGAGCAATTCATATTGTTGCCAACTTGAATCATAAACAATTGTCAACAAATTCTGCAAGTGATTTCATGAATGTGATTTTTAAAAAATGTATTCCTTTGTCAATTAGTTGGGGGAGGGGGACTGTAGAACATTTCCTGAAATCAGGTGAAATAGATGACAGGTGGAGCTGGCTCTCCTGCCCGGCCTACTTCAGGAAAACAGTCACATTATCACCAGCACCAGGCAAAGTTTTCATGCTGTAAAGAGTTATCCTTGGCAGTGCCCAGCTGCATGTGGTCATGGAATTTACAGATCCTTCCCCATGCCCTGTTGAGGGTTATGAGTGAGATCTAAGAGTCAGGAAGCCTTATCCACAAAACCAGTGTGTCCCTTGGCAGCACATCACACTGGGGAGCTCCTCTCCTCTGATTTCAAGCATCAGGTCAGAATTCCACCAGGGTGTTGCCTCCCGATCAGTTGGCATAATGGAGTTGTTGGCAATGCTTTATCTATGATTCCTACGCAGCAAGATAAGGACTTGCCAAATCCTCTGGGGCTGGTATTCTCTGGTGATAAATTTCTCTTCTCCCAGGGTGTTACCCATGAAGAGACATAGAAAGGGCTGGAAGGGACGTTTCAGCTTATCTAATGAATGCAGATCTGTGATGGGAAACTGAAATGAAGAGACACAAAGGGGTGAGCTAGAGCCCAGGCCTCCCAAGGGCTCCTTGATCCAGAGAGAAAGCTCCACATCACCTCACAGGAGCTAATCGAGGAAGGGTCACCAGGCACATTTGGTTAAGACCAAGCCTGGTGTGATGTGGATTCAGTATGAGAGAGTTAGTGGTGATCAGGGAACTGTGGGACTCTTCCTCCATGATTTCTCGCCTTTAGTTGTCTTCTGCTGTTCCAGTCTTTCTCCTACCTTGCCCTAGTTATCAGGATAATCTGCCAGTAGAAACTCTTAGAAAAAAAAATGTACCTTGTGATTTTAGTGTTAGGAATGGTATCCTTTTAGTAAAAGGCGAAAGATTTATACGATCTGAAGAGAAACCAGAGTATATGGGAATGGTATCCTTTTAAAAGATAACCAGAGTCTTATTTTTATTCCACGAGATAAATCCATATCAATACATTTTCTGGCTGACACTCCCCCACATCTCACCTGCCTTTTTGTTGTTGTTTGTTTGTTTGCTTGTTTGTTTAGAAGTATTAGACATTCTAGGAATTGAACCCATGGCCTTGTACATGCTCTACCACTAAGCTACACCTCTACCTCTTTGTATTTTATTTTGAGACTAAGTTTGCTAAGTTGCACAGGCTGATCTGAAACTGGAGACCCTCCTGCCTCAGCTTCCCAAGTAGCTGGGATTTCAGGCATGTGCCATTGCACTTGGCCCTGGCCAATCATTGAGGACCTGGTAGGTCCTTGTTCTGCATACAAGTTACTTTTTTATGTTTGTTTTGTTTTCTTCCTTTTACCCCTAAGACCTTGGGTACAAATTCAGTCTGTGAAGAGTTTGGGTAACTCATCCATGGTGACATGTGGTTCAACCTGACAATACAATTTAAAATTCTCCAAACTATTTCTTCCCAAAGTAAAAGATGCATCCCAAAAGCATAGGATATGAACTATGCACTTGAATTAATTGTGTATTTGCCCAGGGTCTCCAAGGTATAGCCCACTGATACAGAGGAAAATATAAATGAAGCACTAGTTTTCTAGCAGGCAAAACTGCTGTTTTCTTCTGATCATCCCTGATGATGGCTCATTCCTCCTTTGCTTAGAAGCAGCCTTCACTGTTTACCAGCACCTTGGTTATAAACCCAGGAAACAGAGGCATTGTTTGTCATCCGGAAACCGAGCTCCTGTGCCCTTAGCTCCATAATCTCTCTTATCATGATAAACATAGCAGCACCAATGCAAATTCTCCATAATTAGAATAATGGGATTAAACTTCTTTTATATCCCCAAATTCTAGAGTGGATCTCAGGTGTGTTTAAGCTGAGCAATTAATCCCTGATTTTTTTCTCGGTCAGAGCCTGCCCCCTGAAGTCTGATAAGGGAAGTACAGTACAGCTTTCTTACAAAAGGCAAATTCTTTCCACTCAACCACTTGCAAGGAAATAGATTTGGGGTTTTTACTGAAATCTGCATCCGTTTGAAGAACATTCTAGATGCTACAGAGTGGCAATCTCTCAGCATCTTTATTTGTTCCAGAAGCAATAGAGAAAGTAAGAGAATTAATTTTTCTTAAAGTCGCTATTTACACATCTGGAAACACACAGGGCCATGCAAAGTCAAAAGACAATTCTTATTATGTATTCAGATTTCCCACAGTGGAATTTCTTATTCTAAGTGCCTAGGATAGTGATGCATCAATGGCTTTCATGTTTCAAATTTAAGTGGTCTAATTGGGGTCCTTATTTCTCTGACCCACAGCTATAGTTAACCTGTTGCTGTCCATGAAATATTCTTTGGAATGTTTCAAGTCCCTCTTGACATGTTTCTCCTAGCAGGGGACAAGACTGGTCTCCCTCCTACCTCACAGACTGCTCCTTCTCATTCCCCATTATTGGACCCTTCTCTTCTCTCTATCTCTTAAATGATGGGGTGTGACAAGGACCTCCTCAATTTTCCACAAGTACCTGCCAGGGGATCTCCTCTGGCTCTGGGCTCTAAGTGCCACCTTTATGCTGATGACCCTCCAGGCCACATCTTCCCCTGAACAGTAGGCTATAATACTCAATGGCTCTCTGACATCTCAAACTGGCTGTCTCACAGGCATCTCAAAGTCTTAGAGCAGCTAACCAGTGCCACCTAAGCTTACAGAGCACCAAAGCCTCAGAGGTCGAGCAAATGAAGCAAAGTGCCTTCTAATTTTAATGTATTCATGTTCCTTAATTCACACACACACACACACGCACACACACACACACACTTTCATTTGTATTTAACCAAAGTTAGATGGAGATGGTTTTAACAGCTAAATAATTCTTATAATCCTCTGTCTCTTAGAGACAAATCTCTTTAAACTGATTACTTCTATTTATTTTTATATTTAAAAAATAATTAAAATGCTCCTTCTTGGGTTTTTTTTTCAGAATTGATAGGAGAAAGCAAGCATTAGGCTGACAGTCTCATCCAATAAGAAGCAAGTATTTTTTTTGTTCTTTTTAGATATACATAACAGTAGAATGTATTTTGGCATATTATGCTTACATGGAGTATAACTTCCCATTTTCGTGGTTATATATGATGTGGAGTTATACTGGTCATGTATTCATACATGAATAGGAAAGTTATGTCCGATTTATTCTACTGTCTTTCCTATTCCTTTCCTATTTATTGGACTGGTGTCTCTCATTTCCCCACATATAACCTATTGCTAGGATGGTGGAAGGGACAGCTTCTTGAATACATGGCTTACAGAGGGTTCTGGGGATCGCATTGCTTCCCAAATTCACTTTGAACCAACTATCCTATTCAGTCCTGTATCCACTCCACTTTTTTTTTTTTTTTTTTGCCTTTTTTAACAAGTTTATTTATTTAGAATAAAACATAATAAATTCTACCTGTTAAAGATGAAATGTTTTGACAGATAGAAACAATAACCACAATCAAGATATGCATACATGCATCAACTTACAAAGTTCCTCAGGCTCTTTTGCTATCTTGTCTGCCTTATTCTCTTACCTGCCCCCATCCCAAGGCAACTGATCTGCTTTCTGTCACTATAGAATATCTTGCATTTTCTGGATTCAAGTAAGTAGATGGTTATTATCTTATTGTGGCTTTTATCTGAATTTCCCTAATGGCTACAGATATTAACTATGTGGTTTCTTGTCAGTGCCGTGTCTTCCTGGTTGAAGTGTTTATGCAATTGTCTACGTAATTTTCACACCACTTTTTAAGGTATTGCCAAGTCTTGATTCCCCTGGGGATTCTGAAGTGTAAAGTAAGTGGCTTCTTCATATTCCCCGTTCCTGGCTTAATATTTAACTTTCTAAGTTAGTTAGCACTCAACCCACCTGCTTTCCAAAGTAGTATTGCTATTATCTCCTGTCTCACTTCCTGTTCTTGAGAGTTCCTGTCTGGGAATTTTGGTGATCCCTAACTCTCTGTATTTGTACCTTTTGAAATCTCATTCCCTGGATTGTGATCAGGACTAGTTTCTCATCAGTAGAAATATGGTAAACATCATGGAATATCACTCCCCTGATTACCTTATATTCAAAAAGACTGTTTTAAAAGCAGGCTGAAGTAAGAGATTGTGCTTGAAAACTTAATGATGTGAATGGCCAAGCTGGGGAAGTCCATATGGTAAGGACTTACAGGGGCTCTAGGCCATGAGACAGAAGTCCACAGTTCTCATTTCCACAACTGGAAGAAAATGGATTCTGTCAACAATCAGAATGAGTTCGAAGTAGGTCATTTCCCCATTTGAGGCCCCTGATGAAAACACAGACCAGCCAGCACCTTAAATATAGCCTGTGAAACCCTAAGCAGAAAATCCATCTAAGCAGTGCCTGAACTCTTTACCCATGGCACTGTGAGATGATTAATGTGCATGGTTGTTAGCTGCTAAGTTTGTGGCAATTTTTACACAGCAATAGAAAGCTATTACAATAGAAACTGAAGAAAATATTACAATAGAAATCATAGCAATAGAAAATCATGACAATATTTTTCTTTTTTATCCTTTTATTGCTGTTTTAAAAGAATTTTTAGGCACATGTGTATAATCAATGGTTTAGACACACATGGTGTGTGATGAAACACACATTTTTTTTTAGCTTCAGATTATTCTTATAAAATTTATTAAGTGAGAGACACTTTCCCTCCCACTGATATACGGTTATATGCCAGTACATTCGGGTAATAGCAATGTCTTGATTAATTTAAATATTTGATATTAATTTAAATGCTGATTCCCAGTATCATGCAATAACAAGAAACTACAAACAAGTTAGCATTAAATTTTTCTTGTTCTACAAGTCCCACTTTGGACTTCTACGTGCACTAACATATCTTCTCTTGCTGGTTGAAGTTGTTTAGTTTTTCTCATTCTTCTTCCATGGACACTGAGGAAAACCTCCTGTGCCCAAAGCCACAGGGAAGAGAGGTATTTTATGAGACAAGGTCACCTTCAAACTCTCTGGACAATACTCAAAATAATGAAAGAAGAAACATCCCAGAAGTCTTTAGAAAAAAAAAAAAAATCCTCTTCGCCCTAAGTTCTCATCTGTGTTTCCTGTAGCCTGTGCAGATTCTTCTATGTCATTGGCGGTCGCTTGTGACTTGTTCCTTATCCCATGGTTTCATCTGCAAATTCTTGATTCTGGGATTCCTTTACCTCTTTGGACGGCCGTATCAGAGAACCCAACACAAACCCACGTTGGCTCTCTTATATATCTCACCATGGCCCATGGGAATCACACATATCCTTTGCCCTCACACACACTGGGCATACAGACTAGTCCCAACACAAAGTCCTAAACGGGCTCTACCACCAAAGCCATGGCCATAGTTCCATGCAAGAATCTAACTCCTAATTAGCATCCCATGCATTCTAATTGTTGTAGTCACATAGAATGCTATCTGGGAAGTCCTTTCACTATATTTGAGGTCAGGGGCCATGCATTCCTCCTTCTCTTATTTTAGGGGTAGGTGGAGTGAGAAGGCTCATGCATCAGCTCTCTCCAAGGAAATGTTTCTCATAAAATTTTCTTCGGAGTCTTTTATACCTTCGTGAGATATAGAACCACCTAACTAACTGGTCCTCAGTCATTTCCTTTGAACTTGAGTATTTCATGTATTCTGCTGTATCTTGGTGCTTGTGAATTTTCTCTATGCCTGTCTACTTAAGCCTCTTCCATTAACTAGAAATTTTCCTATGCTACCTTTATTTAAAAATGATGAAGGTTTTTCAGGTCAGGAACTAACAGATAATTTCAAACTATGTAACTCTCAAAACAGCAAGGATAAATCTGAGGGCTTAGTTCTTCAATGCATTGTGGTCAGGGCTGAAACTCAGGTGAACCCCAAGTGACAGAATTATGTAAGAGAAACACTGCTTCCAGCATCTATTCATCTGTATTCTGGATCTCATCCGAAAGCAGCATTGACTGTACATGTGAATAACTTCCAAAAAACTCCTACAGTAAAAGAAAATCATGATGTTTGGAGGTACCTCCTTGGAAGCAGACAAAGTCTTTCCATCAATTCCCCTCTTATACAGAATTCTAGGAGTGATGAATCATATATTTAACTTATAAAGATTTCTTAGAATTGTATATAATTTTCTAGGTTGCCCTGATGCTACAGAAATGGACAAGGATTCCAAAGTACATTCTCTGTTGCCCTTTCTTAGCTTCACAATCTTTGGTGAGTCAATTTACCTCTGGGTCCCCATTTCCTTATATCTGTGCTAGGTCTGCCTGGACACTTCACTTTGCTGATGGCAGACCACACAAAAGTGTGTTGTAAAGTGGCAACTGCCACATCACTTATCAAATCACATTCTTATACTTCCTGATAAATGACTACAAAAATATCTGAAATGGAAGTTTTTATTTTGTGTCTGATTAACTTTCAACATTAAGAGACTGCACCTAAGAAGCAAAAACAAGCATCAAATTCAACTGGAAAATTTGGAGAGGAAATGCTTTTTCTCTAGAAATTGGTACCAGTGACTTTTTGACAAGAAAGTGAGCAGAGTTTATCAATTTATCTAAGGCTACATCAGGACATTTTCGTATTCCCAATTCAGGTGATTAGAAATACTATATGAATAGTATTACTTTTATGAAAAAGGAAACCATATTTCATAGTCAGGAAGGTATAAATAACACAATTTCCAACGAAACCTATTCTTCTGCAGCTATGTAGCATTTTTAAAAAATCAAACCACATGAAAATAATTCTTCCATTTAATTTAAGATAAAGGAGGCAGTGATGAAGCCACTAGTGACCATAATTTCTTCACTGACATTTAACTCCAAATGTCAAGTTGCTCCAACTTTTTTTCCTTGACTTTATGATTCCTGACCTTCTTCAGTTGATAAAAACTGAGTAAGCATGATATTGTTGGAGGAATCTCCCTTATGAGAAATTGCATTGTTGCCTGAGGGGGGAAAAACAGGATAAAAATTATTGTTACCATTTTGGAATCAAGCGTGAGACCAAAATGAAAATCAGCTGGGAATCTCTTAGTTTTAGGAAGATGTTAGGGGAAGATATAGATGTGTTTGTAAGAGCATTTCTGACATCACTGAAGCTTGCATTTGTCAGGCATCTCTCATTTCAGAAGTAAAGTACTATCTTTTTCAGATATTACTGGGAAATAACATAACAGATTTGAGATCACAGCATGTTATCACTGGAAGGAACCTTAGCAGTCTCTTAGTTTTTCATTTTATTCATAAGGAACAAATGCACAAAAGAGCTTTAATGAACCTTAGCTTTAATGAACCTCCAGTATATGAATGTAGGACCAATGGGTATCATAGGTGGAGGAGAGAGTCCTGTCTAATCCTCAGAAGCTGTGGTTCCTCCCTCCCCTGGGACATTTAAACAGGATATGTCCAGCACTTGGACACAATCACATGGCCCCATTCCTGCTGCTCAGCATCTGGCACAAATGGGGTGATTTCTCCCATTAGGATACATGTTGATGTTATCTACCCACTTCTCAACCCCATGGCTTGGATGATCAGTACCACAGATATCTACATGCATTTGTGCATGTACACACACACACACACACCCTGTGTCTAACTGAGGAAATGGGATAATTTGTGATGAAACTACTACTTGGTAGTCTCCCTGAGCATCAAATCCCCAATACTGCTGTATCAGCACTGAGCACAATTAGTATTGGCCTGGACATCACAGCTGGTTGATACTCTCTCACACTTCTCATGTAGATTTTTTAATAGCTGCCATTGAATTGTCTTTGCATTATGTTTTCATATTCTTTCTTCCCACCTTTTGTAATAATTGGTTTTATGGTGATTTACCTTTGTTTTGCACTGAGTAACGTTTTGAGCGGTTGGGTTTGGAAGATATCTCTGAGGAGTTTTGCTGCACAAAAGAAAAACAAATCATTTGAATGTTCATAGTATTCTTTTGGTGATGGGGTCTGCATTTCCTGACTTCTTGGTGGCTTTAACCATCTTTTATTCTGTCAGCATGACTCTCTTTTCAAGAACTTAGAGTAGTCCCTACCCCTTTCTCTGCTTTAATCTACTTGAAATGCCTAGAACTTACTTCCAGATGAATTTCACCTTTCTTTATATTTTCACAACTATTATTAACAACAATTATGCAATGGATTTAAGGGAGATAATGATCTCCTCCTCCTCCTCCTCCTCCTTCTTTTTTTTTTTTTTTTTTTTTTGGTTACACCAGGGATTGAACTCAGGGCTGCTCTACCACTCAGTAACATTCCCACATCCCCAGTCCTTTTTACTTTTTATTTTGAGACAGGGTCTCACTAAGTTGCTCAGGCTGGCCTTGAACTTGTGATCCTTTTGCCTCAGTCTCCTGAGTAGCTGGTGTTACAGGCATGCACCACTAAGCCTGGTAATATCATCCCTTTTAAAGATCATGCTTATGTTTCTTTGGTTCACACCCTTGTCAATGAAAGAATAACCCATGGAAAAACCAGTACTCCTAGTAAAAATGGCGTCTGTTAGAACTTTGGGTTACTCTTTTACAATTTAACATTTATCTTTCTTTTGAATAATCCCTCAGTCATTGGTGCAGAGATATAGAGTCCAATAATTTTAAAACTTAATTATCAAACTGAAATAACATATTTAAAAAGAGAGAGCATGCACTTATTGGAAAAGATAAAGGTGTTTAGACACATTTCACTGAATATATCATTCATCTATTCATTAATTTCACTTCTAATGTTGAATGTCTCTGTATATTAGGCACTATTTTTTAAGCACTAGGAATATTGGAAGGAACAATTTCCAATCCCTGCTACAGTCCATGTCATAGGGAAGCTAAACCAAGGTGGGAGAAATAGGTTTTTATTATATGCAGTAGGTAGACCAGTGAGTGTTTCCCAATCTTCACTGAGTTATATGAGTGATTACCTCATACTGAGCTCTGAAAATAAATTATAGATAGAAGGAAAAGGTCTGTAATTTTCAAAGCAAAACAACTGATTTCCCAGAATTTGAGGCTCATATAATGTTATAACCCTAAAGGAAAATCTTAGGGAGCGTTGAACTTAAAAGTCCATCTTGCCCCATGTGGAAAGAGTAATTTTAGATTACAGTACACTCAGAAACTCTACCAGGTGGAGGAAGACATAAATTTATGTCAGACATAAATTTATGTGAATCTAAACTGTTGAACAACAGGATCTGAATCACTGGAACTGAAAGGTGGGTCTATAAATTCAGTCTTTGTGGCTAAGTGTCTGTAGAGGCCACCAGAGTGAGCCTCTTAGTGCAGAGTTATAGAGAACATGGCTGGGAGAAATGAAGGACCAAGAAAGGAACTCTGAGCCTCAGCATGAAGAAGTTATTGAAAGAAATTACATTGTGGGTTCACATAGAGTTTTGGTGGCTGGAAGGATGGCCCTTGCTGAGCATTACTGGCTTCTTCTTCTATTCCCTTCTGTCAAACATCATATTTTCACTGATGTTTCCAAGGTCCCTACCTCGTTACCACTTTGCCATCACTCAGTGAACTCTCAACACCATGATGCCAATCTGTACATGTGGCTCTATCTGCATCCATCTGGTACTTCCTGTATCAAGAGTAGTGGCTAGTCACCCTATCTTTAGTCTGCTACTAAGTCCGTCTTCCCAGGAATCCTCTTGTGTCCCTGAGCCTCACTTTCCCATTTGTATTTAAACTCTGCCTTTACTGGTTCATCCCTCCCAGCATACAGACTTGCTTCCATCCATCCTGGTAATCTTAATGATCCCATCACTCCTGGTCCTGAGTCCACATCTTGTTCCCTCCCTATCTCTCTCTCTCTCTCTATCTCTCTTTTTTAAACTCATAAGTGAGTTTCTTGATAGGACTATCAGTACCCAGTCTTATTTCTTCTTCACCTCATCATACAAAATCTAGGTTTCTGCTTTTCATTCAAACTCCCTCAGAAAATTACAAATACTTATCTTTTCTTCTGCAAAACGAATATTTATTTTAGAATAGATGAGCTACTTAACAGATAACAAAATCTTATTTTATCACCCAAGTTGGAAACAAAATTGGGGAAGGGTGTAATTCCAGAAAAAGCAAAGCACTCACTGACCACTCACTCCTACCTTCTGAAAAGGACCTTAGAAACAGGAAGAAACACTGCAGGCATTTTTCTTTTGCTTTTTTTTATTTCATTCTCTCTCTCTCTCTCTCTCTCTCTCTCTCTCTCTCTCTCATTTCCAAATGAGAAAAAAAAAATCTGACTTCCTGCTTTGCTGGTGGGGAGTGTCCTGATTCATTTATTCAGTAAAGGCCTCTCTTTCCATAATTTCCTTTTTTTCTTTAAAGTAAATAATGACATTAGTTTCACATTTTCTGCTTCAAAGGACTTTTCTTTCTTTAAGACATAAAATCAAAATCGCAGAATGTTAGAACTTCCTTAAGTAACTAAGCCAACACTTAATTTTTACAGCTGAGAAAATTGAAGCTCAAAAGGACTAAGGAAGTTTCCCAAGGTCACACAGTCAATTGGATTCGGAGTCAGAAACATAGGGCAGGTCTGCCTGCCCATGGGCCACTCCTCCCTAATTCACAGCAGAGGTTTCCAGTGGGAGATGCAGACCAAGGAAGATTTCTTAATGCCAAATGATTTCCTCACTAATTTTTATTTCAAAAGGATATACTGTCACTGGCAAAAATCTCTGAACACCCACATTTGGACACAGTTAAGTCAGTTGATTTTTTTTATCAAACACAGATATCTCTGCTTTAGAACCCTCTCTGAAAAGCCCTTTGTCTCTTGCTGAAAGAAAAAAGTCTAAATCAACATTGAAAACAGAAAATAGGCATGCAAGTACTTTTGTTTCAAACTATTCTATCGTCATATGGACTGCACTTTTGTGGCAAAGAATGAAGCAGAAATCCTCCAGTTTCATATAAACTTATCACATGGCAGACTTCAGAGCTAAAATTGCAAGGGACTAAAATGAACAATATTGCTCAAAGGTACTCACAAACACCCACAGACCTCATGCTTCAGCATCCTTGTTGGTTCCCATGCTTTTACATTAATTAGTTCAATCGCTTCCTCCCTCAGTAGCTCCTTTAAGAGTATCAACCCTGTGCCAGGCACCCTTAGAGACACCAGGATATTACAATGGTGACAAAACCTCCAAGGAGTTCATATAGAACTGGACTGCTGCAAAATTCCACAAAGACAAAAATGCAAAACTGGAACTCCGGGCATTGGAGCAGTAGATAATTACCTTTAGTGCTTGCATCCAAGAGCTTAGTGGGGACAAGTTGTGGCATAGAAGTTGTCGCAGCTATAAGGGCAAAAAGAAGTAGAGAAGAGAAACACATATATATGTATATATAATATATACACACACACATATATATAATATATACATATATACTAACATACAAACATACTAAGAAAAAAACTGCAGATTGAAATTATTATTTCTAAGTATTATTTCCTATAGGCACTTAATAGACCAGAGGCATGACCATCTAGTAAAAAGATTATTTTCTTAGCCTCTTTACTTATAAATAAAACTAGCATTAAACAAGGAACAACACTTCCAAGGCCACAATAACTCAGATTCTAGTCATCAGTAATTGGCAATAATTGCTAAATTGAAGTTTATCTGTGAAGTGAAGGGTTTTCCTAACCATGAGAATGATACAAACAAGGCAATTATTAGTACAATCAGAACAGCAGATTGTTTCTTTGTAAATAGAGGTTTGTGATGTGAAATAATTATGCTAATTGTAAAGTATTCCTATCTTATTAAAACAGTGTCTATACATCAATAAGCTTCACCTCCGTCTTCACCTCTCTCAACAGAATTGCTCAATGCTTGGGGAAAATAATAAGTTTCATTAATTTTTTTCTATTATCTTTCACTTAAACTGGTGGTCCTTCCTTAGGAATTTTATCTAATGTGGAAAACTATTTTAACATTTACTATGCAAAGCTCTAAAAACACAGCAAGTACATATAATTTTAGCATATTTTAAATGAATGAACAATGAAAGTGGCAAAAGGGAATTTACTCCATAGTAGGGGAATTTTGCTCTTGAATCATTGTCAAACCATAATTTAAGTTAGAAAAATCAAACGTAGAAAGAATTTCTCTCTCTTCTGGTAGTGTCCACAATTACATGTTGTGATTAATTCTATACAACTTTGTCATCACTGACCATTTAATTTCTGTCTTCTAGATGAACCTACATTTTGTAAAATTATAGAATTTTATTACAAACCTCCTAACCTCCTACTATATGAATAAAAGCCTCAGAACTGAAGCGGGGTGGGAGGTGGGGGGTCAAGGGGTGAGGGGTGAAGGTGTGAGCATAGAGAGGCCTGTGTTAGGGAATGAAGAGAGAAATGAATATGCACATACCTTACTATCCAACAGTATTCCAAAACAGAAGATGAAAAACCCCTTTAACAAGAAAAAGGAGGAAATCACACATTATATATTTTTCTTTTTCAGAACAGAAAGCACCTGTATGTAACCTAGTTCTGTTTTATCACCCAACATTGAATTTGTTTTATTGTCTATCTCCTTACTAGACTGCAGGCCTCTTGAGGGCAGGAACACTGTGTGACCTTCCCAGTGCCTGGCACAACACAAAGAACTCAAGGACTTTTTCAGGAGTGTGTAAATAAGTAAATGATTGAGTGAGTGAAGTTATAAGTGCCTTTGGAGCTTCATTCTCCTCTACTGTGCCATCCCAAGCCTAAAGCAAATCATTTCTATTGGCTTCTGTATCTCAGTCCTTATTTAGACTGCCATTTAATAACATTTACGATGCATTTATGACAGCAGCTGGCATTGAGGTCCAACCAAAGAGCCAAGCAGAGGAAGTTGACTTCTATCAACAACCTTTCTTTCAAGCACAGCTCTTGGAAAATCTTGGCAAGGGCTTTCTTCAACCTTGAAATCCTTCTCCATTGATGTTTGTTCAGATTGAATACAGACATGTGCCTGCCCTGACAGGAACACCTATACTTGTCATCATTGGGTGCATGTTCCTTATGATTGCCATCTGCACAACCACCTGTAGAATCTATGTTGAATAGCAGAGAAACAGCTGCTTTTAGGAGACCCATGTTGAACATTTACTAATTTCCATGCACTATGCCAAATGCTAAATTATCTCATCAAATCGCCACAATTACTCTTTGATGTAAGTATTGTTATTAGATCCCTTTAACAGATGAAGAATTGAAAGTCAGAGAGATCAAATAAGACCACATAGTTGACTTCCAATAAATTATTTGAGTTGAGGCATACTTAACTCCAGAGCTCAAACATTTAACCACCACTCCCCAGTCATTGTCCCAATTGACCTGAAAATACCTGCATTAAACCAGGATTGAAAGCTTTCTTCCATATATATTAATAACTAAGGATTATTTTATCCATCTACTCTGAGCACTTTTTGACTATGAAATGTTAAACTCATTCTTTGTGGCAGAATCAGCAAGCTTTTATCTGTAAAGACCAGATAGTATTTGGGCTTTGCCAGCCACATTATCTCTATTGCAACCTTTCTGCTATTGTAGGGAAAGCAGCCATAGATCAAGGCAAATGAACTGGCATGGTTGTGTTCCAATAAAACTTTATTTACAAAAAAACAGGCTGCTGGTGTTCAGTTGCTGGCCCTGCTTATTTGCTTTCTAGGGACTTCCTTTGCACCATTCAGAGTCAACAAGTACTTTTTACTTATTTCTCTGTCTCTGTGTTTTTTCAGAGATCTGCCCAAGAGAAAGAGGACTGAGGTAACAGCAAAAGGGATTAACATTAGTCATGGGAACTCCAACAGATTCAAAGCTCTATGGTAGATTACTGTATAAGTCTGGATATTCTGGATATTCTGCTTCAGTATGACCTTAATTTTGGAGGAAAATAGATCATTTTTTTAAAAATTATAGTTTCCATACAGCTTTCATTACAATCTTACTAGAGAATTGTTTTGTCAACCTGAGTTATCTATACTTATTCCAGTTATGTAAGAATGTAATAGATTATTATTTGGAGGGTGGGTGGGGTCTCACCTGGAATGCATTCAGTAATGCAAAAAGAACATGCCAAGCTGGATTCCGGCCATCCACCATTGTTCCTATACCGAAGCCCCAGGTGAGCCCCAGCAAAGGGGTCAAGATGAGTAGGCTCTTCCCCATGCGGATGAAAGTGGCCTTGTCATCCTGATTCAGTCTTTCTCCAATAGCTGGCCTCCAGAGCTTTGAGAGAACTAACAGCACCACAACCAAATTCATAGCCACAATAGTCAATGCAGGGACAACAAAAGCCAAGAGAGGTTTGCTCTCATCAGACCAGTTAAGCCAGCACACATCTTTGCTTTTGTAGTTATTGCTAGGTTGTGTGACTGCAAGGGTGATGACTGATATAATGAGAGGGCACCCATAGCCCACACAGAACCCAATAGCCATCATCAAAGTCATGGCCATGTGATGGAACACGAGGATGATTCTATAAGCCAGCAGGAGACCAAGCAGGAGCATCCAGAAGAACAAAGAGAGGTAGAAAAAATGTGTAAAGAACACTGCAGCTGTGCAGACTCTAGAAGGGTTTATGGTGGTGTCCACAGTGGCCGCAACAATAAACCAAACATCTGCAATCAAGAGGGACAGGGCTATGTTCACCATGCAAATATGACGTGTGTGTGAAGTTTGGCTCTTCTTGATCTGCTTCCAAAACAGAGCCTCAATGATCAGGCATAAGGTGAGACTTCCCATGGAGATACCCAGTCCCACATAGGTGATCCAATTCACAGCAGGGACAATCGCAGAGGGGACAAAGCGTGACATCAGCATGGAGAAGGAGGTCAGGTGAGTACATTGACACGTCACCATATCTAGACTTTCATTTACTAGGTGGCAGCCTCCACTGTCCCATCGCAAATGACTGAAATCCCAAAACACACAATGAGGCTTTCTCAGATTTGACTCTATCTTAGAGAATATCAGGGAAATTTCACTTATGGAATAGTTTGGGATAACTGTGGATATCACAGGCCCGTTGACCTGAACATTTTCATTTTGGGTAATGGGCAGAATGTTTCCAAAGGTCAATGAAGCCATATTGATGATAGTTTCTGGAAGGGGCTTCTGGAACTGGCCTGGTCCAATTAACACATGGCCTCTGATAGGAATGGAGGTATTTTTTTTGAACATTTCAATTTGATAGTTATAACCCTGTTCATACTGACTTTCGGTCACTGGAATCCCTTTCCAGTTAATGAAATCTCGAGAAAAATCCAGAGGCAGAGCAGTTGAAGGTACCAGAATGCTGATGTTTTCCAATGTTCTCAGTAGCTGTGAGCTGACATCCTTTTCTTCTTGCAATAAAATTGTCCAATTAGTTATTGATGATGAATTAAGAATATGATCAGCTATATTGATGACATTCTGAAACACAAGGATGAAAGTTAGTGTTTTCAGTAAAAAAGATGAGAGGTCTATGAGTGGATAGTTATTTGTGTTAAGTTTAAGGAAAATTGACTCAGTTGAGGATCACATTGAAGCTCATCAGTTTCAGCTCTGCTACTCTGCACAGCAGAGACTTTGGGGAAAGAAACTTGGTTCCAGGGTGACCACCCCAAGGCATTCAAAAACACACTGGGTTGAATATACATCCTTCAGTGCCCAAAGGTGCATTCCCATTCTCCTGAGTAAAAATGTGGAGACATTATTTTGAAAAATTTCCATATTATGATGTTTGTTTTGCTAACATCAGAAGTTAAAAATCCATATCATGGGTGGTTGAGATTTAATTCATGTTTTTTGTTTGTTTACTATACAAGATATAAAATACAAATCCTTACAAACTAGACTCAAGCATCAAATCGGTGTTGAATTGCTGTAGGTTTTTAGGGCCACTCAGAGTTTGAGAGATTCCTTTTCCAAGCAACTCCTTAAACATTGCTATTTCCTCCCACAGGGCATTTTGCTGTAGGTGTCTGCCAGGTTTTACCCTATCCAACCCTCTGTGTCTTCTGGCCCAGAGCCTAGTGAGCTTATTCTACTGCCCCCAGGATCCTCTGCTTTCTCTTGCTCTGTTTGTGTGCTGTTTTCAATCTTCATTTTATATTTATCCTTTTTGTTTCATATTATTTCAGCTGGTCTCTTATGAATAAAATGGAAAAAACAAACCTGAGCATTTTTTCTTTATGACTTTAACTTATTCAAATTTAATGTCATAATTGACATAATTCTCATCATTCATAGTTAAGTATAATTGTTACATAAATTACATAACCTGATTTTGTAAAATGTTACAGACCTTCAAATATAAAATGAAAATATTTGAAATGTTTGGAAGGACACTTATTGAGCAAATATTTATTGAGCACTGCTGTGCACCACTTGTTATTCTTCTAGGCACTGGGGTGATAATTGGAATATAAGCAGCAGCTGCTATTCTAAGATGATGAGATTACAGATCATTTAATTTTCTTTTTGCTTATTTTCATTTCTTATAGTGATCATATACCATCTGTGTGATCTTAAATTAATTTTTAAATGTCTAAAGGAAACCATGAATTCCCCCGTTGAGAAAAGGAGTTCTTATAATGTACACAGCTAAAGTCAGAGCTTTTGGCCACAGGAAAGAATGATTATAAGCTACTAATATGTATCAAAATGCTGGAGCCCAAGTCATATAATAATTCTCTAAGCCAGGTGCTGCCATTGCCCCGTGCTCAGGTGTAACTCCCTTTTACTTTGAACTCACACTATTGATCTCATGAGTTCCTGTATCCAATGGAGAAAGAACAAAGTTCACATGAGGACTGTTACATGGCTCTTCTGTCTTTCCCCGATTACTTAGGACTTTGTCATTTCTCCTACAAGATGCAGCATTTAAAGAAAGCCCTGCAAACACAGGAAAACCATACCTCCAACGTCAAATTAGACACCTTGAAATTCTTTGCCATTGACAGGAATGAAATATTTCCCAGAATTGACACCACAGAAGCCAGATTTCCAGCTGTAGTTGATGGATTTTGCTGAATGATGACCGAAAGATTTTGCACCAGAGATGACATGTCCATCTCTGTAGCGCTGTTTGCAATCAGGCTGAAATTCTAAAAATAAAATGGTTACGTTCTAGAAAACAGAAATGTTTGGGTTTCATCAAATTTAAATCCAATATCTTGGCCACCTAGTACTAACATTTGTATGGGTTGTGTATATTAAAATAAGTATACAGCAGTCATTTAAAAAAAATGACTGTTATTCAGGGTTCTGTCTATTACAGACACTGCCAAATGTTCTACCAGGGACTCACTGTTTGAATCCCTTAAACATCCTTGAGGGAGGTACCATTATTGTATCTAAGCAGATTGAAACTTGAAATATTTATTAAAATTGCAGGTAAATGGATGGAGTTGGGGAAGAAAATGCTAAGTGAAATTAGATAATCCCCAAAAGACAAATGGTGAATGTTTTCTCTGATATAGGAGGCTGATTCATAGTGAGGTAGGGAAGGGGAGCATGGGAGGAATAGACGACCTCTAGATAGGGCAGAGGGGTGGGAGGGGAAGGGAGGGGACATGGGGTTAGCAAGTATGGTGGAATGTGATACTCATTATTATCCATAGTATATGTATGAAGACACGAATTGGTGTGAACATACTTTATATACAGAGATATGAAAAATTGTGCTCTATATGTGTAATAAGAATTGTAATGCATTTTCCTGTCATGAATTTAAAAATAAAATCAATTTTTAAAAAAGAAAATAAATAAATAAATTCCCACAACTAAAATAAATAAATAAATAAATAAATAGATTTTATCAGGTTAAAAAAAGCATCTTTATATAACTCATTATTCCAATTATGCAGAAACTGTTGCTCAGTGATATTTGATGATCTTCCAAAAACTACTCAGCAAGAAAGTGGTATGTAAGGTCTAATAGTACTAATGCTAGGCTATATCCCCACTGGATGGGAAGATGGAGGGACATGGTGGAAGTTACTAGACTTTTGCCAACCCTGACTTTGCCCTTGAATTTGGAGTTTTATTCCTTCTTTCACACTCCCATCTGCTTCTGCTGTGCTGGGTTAATATGGAAGGCAGCAAGGGAGGGGTGCCACCTTCCCATCAACACATGTCACCCCATGATCCTAGACCCTACCTCTTCTCCTTGTTCTTTTTAGCTCAGAGTGCTGTTATTTGCCCAGGGCACCTGGAATGTACCTTCCTCACATTCTAGGGTGAACTAGTTCTAAATATTGCCCGTGTTCAAAAAACAAGGCCAAAGGAGAGATCCTAAAGGTTACCTTCTTTAACTCCTCTTTACAGATAAAGAAATTGAGTACATAAAAGGAGAAATTACTATTCCTCAACACTTTGATGAATACTCTTCTGGGGTTCTCTACTGCAATAGCCAGGTCTGTGGCCAGGATATACATACTACTCAATGTAGAGACCTACTAGCAGAATGGTGTTTGTGAACTGGTCTTGAGGTTATTCTTTTCTGTGATTTAAGTTCTTCTATTTCCTGACTCTTCACTTTCTTCATTCTATTTACTGTGTCTTGGTATTTAAAACTTTCTAAGAGAGCAAGAGAATCAAATCATTGGATTGGGAATCAAGTAACTATTTGTAGATCAATGCTATTGCTTCTAGAGAGACCATTGGCTCCTTGGTCTTTTGTTTCCTAACCTGAAGAAGGAGGTTGTAAACCCAATGACCCTAAGGTCCATTGCAGATTTGTCGTTCTCTGTGGTTCAGGTTTGCCTGACCCACTCCCTGCCCCAAAGATTGATATGTGTACCATCCTCACTTGTATTAAACCTATTGCCCTCTGACTCACACTTCTACTTTAATCTTCAATTCTTCGGCCACTGGACTTCTAAAGCCAGCTCAGTTGCTGTTCTACCATTTACAATAGACTTTAGCACTGATTTCCTCCTTTGCAGCACCCTTTCAGACAAAACCATCAATTCTGATGGTGTTAAATGTCTAGACACGTTGGACACTTAGTAAATATTTGTTGAATAAATATTATTGAAATAAAATGGCATGACTGACCTTTTCTGACCTTTTCAGCTGTCAGCTAGACTCTGCCATTCATGCCCACACTCCCTGGGTTTGCCGCAGTCTGATGTCAGCCTCAGCTTTGCACACTGGCCAATGATACAACTTGATATATTTTGCCCTCTCCCTAAGCTGTACTTACTGGGAGATGCCTACTGTGAAACTCAAACCCCCAAGTTCACAAAAGGAAGAGACTTTACCTTCTGCAGTTCTTCCAGCTGAGAGAGCACACAGGACTCCCTGATGACCTGCCATCCAGAGGGCTGGCACTTGGCTGTGACATTTCCAGTGTAGCCGCTGCTACAGGGCAGGGTATATTCATCATTCTTAGACCCAAATCCAAAGAAAATGCTGTTACACTGGACTGGAAAACAGGAGAAACAAGAAAAATGATACCAGAATATCCAGCACTCTGTGTGACCCATGTAGTAGTGTTTAAAGACTTTAGAAGTCATATGTTCATATATAAAACTCAGGCAAAATTCAGAAGGAGGAAGTGTGACTCTAGCCTCTTTCCTTTTAGCACCTGTACTCCTTCCTGATGCCTCCACCTTGAGGCTGGCTCTTTCTTCAATGTGTCTGATTTTTGCCTTTTGATGAGCTACCAACTAGGAAGTATTAGGTGAAAATAAGGGAAGATATGATCAACCCTAGGAAATGTTTTCTTTCTTTAAGAAAATACCAGAAAGTCAGAAAATCTTCAAGGCATTATGGCTCAAAGTAGTAATTATGTGGTCAAAAGGTGATATCTTCTATACCCCTTTAACAGCATTTCACATTGCAATCAATCTCTATTTAACTTTTCTCTTTTAATTTTTTTATTTGTTCTTTTTAGGTACACATGACAGTACAGTGCATTTTGACATATTATACATATACAGAGTATAACTTATTCTTATTAGGATCCCATGCAACTGGCTCTTAATAATATATTCTTATTATGACTGAAACTGGGAAATGGAAATATCATATGCAAAGCTATAGGGCTGGGGTTTTTGTTTGTTTTCCTTATTGCTATGCCCTAAGTGCCTAGACACTTAGTAAATATTTGTCAAATAAATGTTATTGAAAGACAATGGCAAAAATCTTGACAAGAGAGGTCAAGGGTTGAATATAAAGAAGTAAAAGAAATACATATTATTTTTAACTACAGGCCTCTTACTCTGAATAGAATACCAGACCTTATTCTGTTCCCCATCTCAACTTCCATGACATCAATCAATGTTTTTAAATCCCACATATGAATGAGATCATGCAGTATTTGTCTTTTATCTTTCTCTGCCTGGCTTATTGCACTTGGCATATACCCTGCAGGTTCATCCCACAATGGGGTTTCATCCTTTTCCATGGTTGAATCATATTGTATATTTCAAAATAGCTGGAAGAAAGCATTGTGAGTGTTCTCATTGCAACAAATAAATAAATAAATATTTAAATGAGGGATATTCTAATTACCCTGATTTGATCATAACACAATATAGGCAAGTGTACCCCATAAACATGTATGATTATCATGTGTCAACCCAAATAAAAATTTTAAAAAGAAGCAAAAGGAAAAGAAAACTATTTCAAGAAAAAGTGGTGTATGTGCATGTGTCTGTTTTCGTTAAAGACAAAAATGTATGCATTCTTTTCTTGGGTCCTCACACTGTGATTTAGAAATTGTGTCAGCCCCAGGGCTCTTTCAACATGTACCAGTAAACCATTTCTGAGTAATTTCCATCACAGCTTGCCCTGAAATCAGTCTTCCATGATGTTTATACCAGGAGTTGGAGATTGGATCAGCGATGAGTAAGGATCTAAAATAGTCAGCTAAAGTTGAGTTTACCATGATGAGGGAAACAGCTGCCTGTTTCCACTGAAAGTCTGTTTTAGAACAATTCCTTCTTGAAAAAAAAAAAAATTTCAATCTACTTCCTGAAGATACGAATGCACTAATTAAAGAAGTCCCTTAATCAAAGCAAAAAATGGGAATCCAGTATCACCTTTTCCAAACACCATGAAGGATCCGTTTTCCAGCAGAAACAGCTGGCCCAGGCTGGCCTCCGCCTTCATAGCCACCTGTTCCACAGCTGACAGCAGCTCAGAGGAGCTGCTTGAGCCAATCACTTCATATCCAACAACAATGCTTCCCTCTCTGCAATGATGATAGGAAAGAAAAATGAGATGCACTATTCATCCCTTCAATCAGAGCCTAATCTGTGTGTGCGTGGCATAGGGTTCCAGAGGCATAAACCAGACAGACTTGGTATGCACCTTCAAGTGCAAAAGGAGGGTAAATGAGAAATGAAACAAGATACCACCAAATGCACACATGCACATGCACACACGTGTACCCTTATGTATATTTCCAAATTGTAGTCAGTATTATGAGAGACAGGCACAGTGATCAGAACAATAGATGGAGATGAGACCCCACATTAAACAAAGCTGATCAGGGAGGCTTCTCTGTGTGAAGGAGCGCTCAAGCCCAAAGGAAGAGAAGAAAAGATCCAGTGACAAAAAGAATATTGGAGAGTATGCCAGCATAGGTAAGAATCTGGGGCAGGAAAGTGAATTTGACAAAGACTGGCCTGAATAAAAATTCAATGAGTAAAAAAGAAAGACATAGAAGGTAATATCGGTGAAGTCGCCATGATCCAGATCACCAAGGGCCTTAGAGTTTGAATTTGATTCTTTATCTTAAAAGTTTTAGAATTTATTAAAAGGCAATAGTATGATTATATTTATTTTTTTTTAAGCTCATCACTTTGGCTGCTATTTAGGAAATAAATTCAAAGGAGGCAAGTAAGGAAGGAGGTAGTGAACTTGAACTTGTGGGGTAGTAGTGCATATTGGAGAGAAGAGTCAGATTCAGGTTGGACTGGAAGTCAGCATAGAACTTGCCAGTGAAGCAGATTTGGGATGTGAGAGAAAGAAACCAGTCAAGAATAATTTCAAGGAATGGAAGAACCACTTTAGTGTAGTTATGTAATGGAATAGTACTGGGCAATAAAAAAGGGAGGCGCCATAAATAGTCAGAAAACAAAGATGAATCTCAAACATTTTGCTGAGTGAAAGAAGCCAGATATACAAAAATCCACAGGTGAGGTGATGATTCTAGAGGAGGCAAAAGTAACCTAGAAGAAATCAGACCAGCGGTAGAGAGTGTGGGAGGTAGGGGCGGAAATTGACTAGAAAGGAACATGAGGGAACTTTCTGGGTGATGGAAATACTCTGTCTTCATAGGAAGGGCTTATACAAATGTTTGTCAAAGATGATTGAAGTGTACTTAAGATTGAAACACACTGCTGTATGCAGATCATATCTCAAAAGAAAATCAAAACAAAAGATGGCTCCAAGGTGTAAGTTTGCACAACTAGAAGGACAGCATTATTGTATCTGAGATGTGGAAGATGGTGAAGTGGGCTGTGGCCAGGAGCAGGACAGTTGTGGGGGTGCCTAGTGCAGGTGTGCTGTGTTTGACATGCCCACTGGAAAACCAAGAGGATTGGCAGCTGGATATTTGAAAATGGACTTTAGGGTGGGGACCAAGCTCAAGTAGCAAAGAAACTACCAGCATATAGATGTGTTTAAAGGTATCAAATATAAATCAGCTCACATGTGTTAATCAGGTGACCCTGCAATTAGGGTTCACTGTGTTGCCCACATTTTTAAAGATAAATGAGGCCCAAAGAGAAGATGGGCCAGGTAATCATTATTTATTAATTAATAGGTTAAAAACCGTGATGCTCCAAAGCTCAAATTCTTAATTACTAGGTCAAACTTCTGCTCGCTTCACAATAAATACAAATGTCCTTTTGTGTAGCAGTGGTCACAGTGCCTTTGCATTTTATCACCCTTCTATGTTACTTATGAAGCATTTTCCTGCCGATGATTTCATTTGATTTAATGAACTAAAACAGGTTTCATGGTACTAACTGTCCTGTTTGACAGATAAGTAAGTGAGAGAGTGAGAGATAAGTGAGAGAGTGAGAGAAAGATTGATTTTTAAATCATGTACATTAAGAGTCAATCCTAATATTTACAAGCTTATGCCTCCTTTGACTGTGATTGTGTCTACAAATTACTGGAGACAGTTTATAAGACACACATGATGAAATGTAAATTAGAAATGTAGGTAGAAAATCAGGACCAAGATGGGGAAAAACTATAATATAGAATGCAAAAATCATTGTGATTGAGTTTCAATTTTGGCTATAAGTTGGATGACAGGAAAATCAAAAGGAAAATATGATCAACGATACACACTCAACATTTGAAAAAAGAAAGCAGTGTTTTTCCTGGTACTAAATTTAAAGGAAATTATTTACATGAGACACAGGATGACTTAAAGGGGAATGCCCAAGACAATAAATTTATAGCAAATGCTGTTGAAAATTCCCAATGTTTTTTTTTAAGTTAATTGTTTAAAAAAATAATAATGAGTCAAGTTCTCTGACCTCTAAGCTATTTCCTCTATTAAGCACACTATTAATAGTTGGCAATCAATGTACACATGGTTAACTAAGCAAATAACTTTGGGAATTAAAGCATAAACAAAAGGATAATTTACTAAATATCTTTTTATTTGCTGTAGACAATGACTACTGGATTCTGAATCATGATATATATGTGACATCTACACAAAACGATAATATTTCACCCAAGCCTCCCCCCCGGCCCCCGCCCAGTGGCTCTGAATCATACAGCATCATGTCCCTTGTGGCTGTGGGAGGAAAAAATCCATCCCTCTACAACCCTCACCCCTCCTCCCCACCCTCGCCCCTTCCTGAACATGCACGCTCCTGTTTCCTTCCAAGGTCTGTTTTTGTAGCTCTACTCCTGAACCACAGTTTTGAAAATGTTCTTCAATGTTGAAGTTCCTAAATTCACTTAAAGGAGAATCTAGACTTTCCTGTTCAGAACTTTGAAAGCATCACAGTAAGAACCCCAGTAGGAAGACTAGCTCTGCCCTGTTTTCTGTCAAGGTCACCTGGGAATAGCTCGTGTCATTCAGCAGGACTGGTGCACAGCTCTGGAGATGCCCTTCTAAGGACATTGTGCTACTTACCGAAATTGGGTAACCTCCACTGACTCAAAACCTTGAATTTCTTTGTATACTTCTGTAAGCTTAGAAAGAAAACAAAAGGCAATGTGTTAATCTTTGTCCTTGAACTTGAGAAAGACATTTGAACAAAAAATGGCTGCAGAAGATAAGTAGATCAAAAATAGCAAATAAGCAAAGGAAAGAGGTACTGTGGGAAATGATTGTAGGTCATAACAAATACAGTTAAAATCACAGTTGGGAATATACATATACATACACACACATGCAGACTTAGAGACTCGTAAAATTTAATTTTGAGATCACTACTAAAGAGTGAATAACCAACTGCTGAGAATAGGGTATGGATTTGGTACCAAATAAATTTATCCCAAATCTATTTTATCCATATCAAAATCAAGCCACTTAATTTTCATAGGTCTTTAAACTGAATCCATTTGTTCATGTCTTCATGAACCACACCTGGGCCACAGTCTCAGGCAGAGGGGCAACGATGGATCTGGTTTTCATGTGACTTCATTATGAAGCCCAGAGTTTTGCTCAGTAACTCGCTTTGGCCTCCAACAAGAGAGTCTTTTTTATGGAAGAATCCACAATGCTGACAATTGAACTTAGGTTGTAAAAATTTTCTTTTGACACATGAAAATCAGAAAATTACCAAAAATCCTTAGTGTAAATGCTCAAGTAAGTGAGCAAAACTGAACACATGAGCAAGTCAACTGACAAACTATCCTAGGAGAAAAAAAAATGATCAAGGAATGCCAACTGTGAGCACAGCAAATAATTTCTCTGTAATAACTCAGTGAATTTTTAAAAAATGTATTTAAATATATATGCTGAATTAAAAATATCTAAGTTAGCATTTAGTGAACAATTCGTATGCAATAAGTAAAATGTGCTTACTTTTTCTTTAATGGCAGTTGTATATTTGGAGTATTTATCAGAAGATGAATTTAAAAGGTCTTTTGTAAAATTTTTATTAATTTGGAAAGTGCCCCAAATCTCTATGAGAAATAGAAAGAAATTTTTAGATAATGAGTTTCTAACTTGATTTTATTAGCCACATAAAATTAAAGAAGTATAACTCAAGAGAACATCTTATCACCAGTGGTATTTCAATTATTTTATAATAAATATTCACCTAAATAATATAGAAAACATATAAAACCAGAGTTTTCAAACTGTGTATTTGCAAGCAGTTTCCTGGTCATCAAGACAACCTTCGAAGTAGATAAATGTATGACCACTCACGGGTGGATAGAAAAGGTAGTCACTGAATTCTGAAATAAAGAAATCCTCATCTAGGCATTGAGCTTAAGCATTGTCCCCATCAAAACTTTTTAAAGCACTACTGGCTAACCCTGACACACTCCTTGCTTACTTGCCCATTGTTAGTATTCCTTTGCACTGGGACAGCTCTCTGAATACACAAATCCTGTTTTTCCTTCAATTGGGACCTAGTCCAATGTCAGCTCTTCTGCAAACCCTTTTATGGGCCCTAGATGTGATGTATTTTCTACCTGTGAATTCCTACAGAATTTTTTTTCCATACCTCCTCTACAGCCTCTTGTACCAAAATATCTACATATGTGTCTCCTCTATACACATCCCCACAATACTATGGGAAGAACCTTATGAATGTAATACCCTTTTGATCCATCTTTGTATTTCTTGAAGATGGACCAGATATAGACCATCTTAGAAAAGGTAGGCTTCTATCTGTATTCACTGAAGAAATTATATCATTTCCTTTCTTGTATCATAGTCTGGCCTCCCCAAATAGCCTGATAATTCGTAAATAGCAAAAACAAACAAACAAACAAACAAAAATACTTGTGTGTCCTCTAGAACTGGATATAAAGATGGTACTTAATACATGCACATTGTTATAACTTAACTTGGTCGTGGGAAGGAAAACCATGGATGCCCAGTTACTTCAGACTCCTCTCTCAGTCTTTCCTGAGCTCAACTAGAATCCAGAGCTTCAAGATGACCAGAGTAGGCTTTGGGGAAGCTTCTTAAATTTCTTTAAGCACTGGAGTTCATATCATTTGGTTCATCTCAACATTCATTGAAAATCATCCTAAAGCAACAGTTTTCCAGAGCTAAATTTTTAACATCTGCCTGCTTGCCTTTCCTTCTTCTTTTAATGCACTCAGCACACATATTTGTTGGCAACTCAGAGTTCTCTCAACATAATCATTATGCATGTGTTCCTCCCTGCATTCACATCACTAGAACTGATGTTGGCAAAAGGAGTGAAAAGAAAGTAGGAAGAAAAATGTTGGTCACTCAAGCAGTGGCCTACTTGGAATTTTAGGGATTCTCTTTAAATCTTAACAGAATCATACAGTTGCAGAGCTGAGCTGGATGTACCTAGATGTTGAAATGACACCCAAATGCCAACTTGCATTTCTGAATCTCCTGCACTTATGGAGCTCTGACTGGCTATAGATAAAAAGCACATGGCCATCATCTTCCAATCTCTCTCTAAGTATTAACTCTCCTCAGTGAGGTGAAGAGCCAGAGTACCTTCCCTTTAATTGGGTGATGCCAGAAGTTTAATGAACTCCAATGTGCTTACTTGCTCTCTCACAGAAATTGATGCTCTGGCTGAGGTTGCTGAAGTGACATTCACAGCTCGGGAGAGATCCAGTTGTGTGAAGATAGCAGTGCTGGGGATCGAGACATGAGGGAGGAAACCAGGTGTGGCTGTCTTCGCAGGCACACTGTAGGATCCCATTCAGGCTGCTACAATCTGCACAAAAAACAGAACTTGGTCTCACAAAGCCTCATCTATAAGCTAACTACTGCCAAGTTCTGATCCTTGACACTGACTTGGAATCTGAAGCAAGTATACCTCACCAAGAGCTAGAAAGACAAAATCAAGATGATGATATGTTTAAGTTAAGGAAATGTCCACCTCAATAGAGTCCAAGGTTAGTAATGGAAACCTACCAAACATAAAACTAGCATGGCTGGCGTTAGCATCCAAAAGAAGAATGTATGCCCCATAAATATCCATTGCAATGGAAGAGAGAAGCAGAAGAGTATATTTGTAACATGGGAGGTATTTGAAAGATTCTAAAGGGTACTTGACCACTATCTAATTGGAGTTCCCCTTCTTCCACAAGCTACCACTCCAAGGTAGGCCCTAAAAGTAGGATGGCAAAGGTAGAAACTATTTGGGGGGAGCCATGATGAAAAGTTCCATTAGCCAATCCTGTATGTTCATAGTTTTGTATTTGGACCAAAATCAGTATTTTTAATAGGCTAAAAAAGGGACAGGGACAAAGTCAACAGCTACCTTTGTGAAAACATGCACACTGGCATACAATGAATGGTTCACTGGAGATATTCAGTGAGTGGTTCTTAAACTTTATCAAGCACAAAAAAATTCCTCTGGAGGGTCTCACTCCAGAGTTTCTGATTCAGTACACCCGAAATGAAGTCAAGAATTTAATTTCTATTAAGTTTCCTGATGGTGAAGCTGATGTTGCTCCTGCTTGTCTGAGCACCACACTTTGAGAATCACTGCTTTAGACAACCATTCAATTTCTCTAAACCCCACTTTTGTGATTATTAGTGCTGTTTGCCAAATTTCTTGCTATCTTCTATGCACAGGGAAGGATTTCACATCTTGGCCTGAGATTGGGTGAAGCTATAGAACCAGTTCTGGTCAATATATTGGGAACAAAATTAGTATATGTCACTTCTAAGTCAAAGATTTCCTATGTAAGACTTTCTAGTATTCCATTTCTTTTTCTCTCAGAATGAATACATTTGCCATAAGGCCTGATTCATTTAGTCTGGGTACCTGAGCAATGACCACAGACATGGCCCCTCTTCCAACTTGCAAGAACATAAAACATGAAGAAGAAATCTAACCTTTGTTCTTTAATGCTATGGAGATTGTGGGGATGATTGTTTCCACAGCATAACCTAACCTACCCTGGCTGATGAGCTCACCTTCCACACTTACACTCTCAGTCACCAGAGGGGACTTACACGTTGTGGTCTTCACCCTGATGATCTCCATTGGTGCTGACAAGCAGGTTGATGGAGCCTTCAGTTGCTTCAGAAGACTCTCCAACTCTCTTTTCTCTTTGGAATCTCTGTAGGTCACCTGAAGCAACAGCTCATATTCCTGATCTGGGACTAAACAGAAAGATTGTCAGTTAGTAGTCTCTGTCTTTGCTGGGGGAAGACTGCTGAGGAAGTAGCTCAGAAGCAGTCAACAGATTCTGTTTAGAGGTCACAAGCTGAACCATGATTCCTGTTACTGAGTTCTGCTCATCCAGACACAGCCTGAACATGAACATCCAGAGTGAACACAAGCAGTTCATTCCCACACATGCCTAATATATGTCTCTCCTCTCACTTCTGCCAAGCCAGTGGTTCCAGTGCCCTCTGTCTCATCCAGACTGAAGGGAGAAGAATGAGAAAATCCTACTCATTCTTCCCTCCTCCTTTCTCAGCCCTGGTCTCCTTGAAGTAGCTCTAATAGAAAAAACCCTCCAATCTCCCACTTTCCAAGGAACACTTTCTTCTCCTGTATAAATGTTTCATTAATTAGCTGAATTTTGAATATTGACATGAAATACAAATGCAAAACAAAACTAAACCTTGACTCTAGTTTTTGTGTATCCTTATCTCCAGCTAATTATTTCTGGAATTAGAAATTTTCTTTCTGCAAGTAGTAGGGCAGATCTGCTACACTTTTTGTTTCCGGTGTCCTCGCTCTGCCTTCACATATTTTCACCCTTGCACCCAGACATATTTTCATCCTTGGATCTTTGTATGTGCTGTTTCTGGAGCCAGACTGTCTAGGTTTGAACCCTTCCTATAGTCCCTATCTCTGTGCCTTAGCTTCTCTATCTGTAAAATAAAAATGACCATTGTACCTGACTCTGGGGACTAGTGTGAGCTTTCTAGTGTTTTTGACTGACTGAGAGAGAAGATGAATTCCAGGAGTCTTCTCCCACCCCAAATTCATTTTGGCACATTCACATAAAACTTGTTCTGAAATTTCTGTGGCTCATCTATGGATGACTCAGAGATCATCTCAGCTATTTCTCATATACTACCTATCTCTTTAAAGGCTTGAATCTCCTCCCAAGAGGTGAGAACAGGGGCGAAAATGATGCTGTCAATGGTTAAAGGAAATGGTTCTGGACCCAGATTAACAGGGTTCAAATCCTACTTACAGTTTCTATCTCTGTACCTTCAATTCACTAACTGTAATGTTGTACATTGGATGTGAGATGTCCTCCTGAAAAGTTTGTGTGGCAATGCATAAATGTTTAGAATATTTAGAAGAGGTGTAATGATTAAGAGATTTGTATCCTAATCTGGATTAATCCATTTAATGGATTAATAATTTGAATGAATTACTGGGTGGTAATTATATGCAGGTGGGGTATGTCTAGAAGAAGTAGGTCACTGGGATGGGGATTATATTTTGTCCCTGGCTCATTTCTTTCTCTCTCTCTCTCTCTCTCTCTCTCTCTCTCTCTCTCTCTCTCTCTCTCCTTCATAGCTGCCAAAAGGTAGGCAACTTTCTTCCACCATGTCCTACCACCATGAAATTTTGCCTCACCCTGGGCCCAGAGTAATGGAGTCAGCTGATGAGGAACTGAACCTCTGAAATCATAAGCCAACATAAAGATTTCCTCCTCTAAGTTGCTATTGTTGGGTGTCTTGGTCACAATGACAAAAACCTGACTAGCACAGTAAAATATAGATAAAAGTCTTACTTCACTAGGGGGACTGGTGTGAGGATTAAAGTACTTAAAATAGTGTTTGACAAATAATAACAATTCAATATTTTTTCTGGCATTTCTACTGTCAGGAAAAATGTATTCGCAGCATTCCAAGTTGAAATTTGTATTTCATTCTCCTAAAGAAATGTAGTGTGTTGTGGTGGTATGTTCTATGGTACTATTAGCACATTATTGTACAGCAAATTCATTGCATGGTTGAAAAATTTTTGTGGACTGACCCAGGAAACTTATTATTATCTATGTAGATCACCATTTGTATGAGGAAATACATTCTGTGCTTGAAACATCAGATCTGAGAATTAAATTTCAGAATATAACCCATTATTAGCCTGAGGGCTGTAACCATGAATTACATCACTAAGACTAAGGCATAGAAGAAAAGGAAGCTTATGGAGCTGCAATTTGCCCCAGGAATGGCACAAAATACATGTTTTTATTACATCATTTAATCATCACAGATATCTTGCTCTTAGGAATTACCGTTATTCTCATTTCACAGGCATGGACTATTTTGTAATGTGCCTAAGTTCATGCAACCAGTCAGAGGCACTGCTGGGGTTACAACCCTGTTTTCTTGGAACTGAAGCCCACTATACCAGGCTATGGCGTCTCACCTGCCTTTTCCACACTGAGTACTCTTTTTGTTTTGATGCCATCATTTCTCTGTTAAAAAGAAGAGGGAGAAAAGATGGTTATGGTGAGGCTGTAGAAAGTTGAACATCATAAGGGTTTGAGTTTCCCAGATGAATTAAAATCTTGAATCTAAGCCAAGCATGGTAGAAAAGTTGCCCTGGGGAAAAATTTGAGCAAAGACCTAAAGCAGGTGAGGAAGCGTCAACCCTGGAAGAAACAATTCTCTTGGCAGAAGGAAAAGCAAGTGCACATGTCAGGGATAGGACAATGCCTGATGTGTGAAAGCAAAGCCCAGATGAAAGAGTAGCTGACATGGGCAAGTGAGAGTAGAGGAGGAGATGAGTTTAGAACTCTGGGCAGGCAGGTTGTGTTGAGCTTTACCAGCTGCAGAAAGGGTTTTACCTTTTACTTGAGTGGGAGATGGAGAGTTTTGAACATGCTTTAATTTACTTTTTGGAAGCCTCAATTCTTATGTCACATTGAAAATAAACAAGCACAGGAGCAATAAGAGCATTTCAGGGGTTCTTGAAACAACACAGGGGAGAGAAAAAGAGGGTGTGTAATAAGGTTGAGTCATGGAGAGTGAGAAGTGTTTGGGTCTGGATGTATCTTAAAGATAAAGCAAATGATTTAGATATGGAATATGAGAACCATCATGCATGACACCATGTTTTTTGCCTAAGCAGCTGGAGAAGTGATACTACCTGCTGAGACAGCAAAGGAGGAATCAGTTTAGTGAAATAAAATCAAGAATTTGATTTAGATACATGAAGTTGAGAACCCTTTAGGTGCTCAGCTAGAGATAGCAAGTGGATACGGGGTGTGTGGGGGGGGAGTTCAGGGGAAACGTCTGGGATGGAGATACACATTTGAGAGTCATCAGCAGGCAGAAATCATTCAAACCTTGGTCCTGGAAAAAAGCACCAGAAAGGGAGTTGAGATAAAGGAGAGGGTTCAAACACTGCTCATGCCAATCCATATGCTTTTTTGTGTGTCCAAAAAGCCATACTAGAGAATGTTTGAACTAGACATGTTTTCCAAGATGGTTTCAAAGATCATTGCGCAGTTCGGTCATCTAAGATCCAAAGAGAAGTAATGACTTATCCAAGACACTATAGTGAATGTTAATGTTGAGAGAAGAACTCAGGACTTCTGATTACAAGTCCATTAAATTATGTAGCTTCAGTTACCTGGAGAGTAACCAACCTAAAAGTGCCAAAAGCAGAGAGGAGAGATGATTGAGAAGAAAAATGAACATTTGCCAACTCACCCCAAGGAAGCTGCAGTGGCCCTTAAAGACAGTGAAGAAAGAGATGAGCCACAACACTCCAGCTCTCATTTTCCACAGTCCCTCTCCTCTCCCTGGACTGCACATGAGCAGCCAGGTACATAGTCTATGACTGAACAGGCAGCGCACCACTTAAGGCTGAGATACAAAGACAAGAATTGCAAATCAAAATGTAGAAATGCACACACCAAAGGGCCTAACTGAGCACGGCAGTCCCTTTGCTTGTTTGAATAGTTTTCCACTTCACATAGCCTATGACACCATTACTTCAGCTCCCATTTGGAACTAGTAAATTTCTGTCTTTGCAAGCTTAGTAGAAAATTGTTGTAGACCTCTCTTCTAGGTGATCAAGTTTGATTAAACAGAGACTTTTAAAATCATGACTTGCTTAACATTATAACTAGGTGCACTTATGTTTCACTGACGCTTTCTTTTCATCTCAGGAAATAAAGCATTAAAATAACCCAGGATCCTGAGAACCATAAATAAAAGGATAGATTTTGAATGTTTAAACAAAAATAAGACTAAACCACTCCAGAAAATTTCCTTCTTTTTAGCTGATGTAATTAGCAACAAATCGTTCTCAAACTTAAAACTATCTCAAATAATTTGAACAAAACTCAGCACATAGACATGGTCACAAAATTAATCCTTCATACCCAAGTTTTTTGGTGTCAAAGAAAAATTATAATAGGTTAGAAATATCCTGTGCAATACAGTAGCAACTAGCCACATGTGGGTCTCTGTATTTTAACTTTAATTAAAACATAAGTTAACTTAAAATCAGCTTCTCAGTCCTACTAGCCACATTTCTAATGCTCAATACCCACATGGTGCTAGTGGCTACCATGTTGGGTGGCATACGATGAATACTCATGTCACTGTGAAGTTTCAATGGATAGCGTTGATAGGACTTGAGAGAACATTTCCCTATCTGTGGCCTTTCAACATTTCTTTTACACCTCCACAGGAAAATATTTTTAAAATGTAATTCCCACCATTGGAATGAGTGACCTTGATTAGCAGTACAGAGAACAAAGTGGGGCTGTCCCTCCCTTCCCTTCCCCTGCTTCCTGTGTGCATTTTAAATGGCACACAAGTACTGCCATCCCCACCAGCTGTCCCACATTCTGCTCCCTGATCTAAAGAAATGGGAAAAGGCCTGAGAGGCAGAATAAGGACTACTACAGCTGTTTTATAACAGAGACCTTTCCTAGGGTTTTCCAAGGAGGCATGGAAAATAAGCAACGTGACACATACAATTACTTTCCTTCTTGGGTGGGTGGGCCTTCTCAGGCCCCACCATCCTGCTCACTGAAGACTGCTACTAAATCCGTTGCACTAAAAATCTTTAGGCCATACCCCATGCTCCAGAACATTCTCCTAGGTTTTGCTTCCCAAAGCTTATCTACAGTGAGGCCTATTATTTCTGGCCTGTGCTTTCTACTTTCCAAATATGATGGATATTTGTCTCTAGAGAAGGATTTTTCAAACTTTTTGATGAGATCCCACAGAAAGAAATATATGTGTAACATGAATATAGGCAAAACACATACTGATTCGTCTTTTTGTATCTGCCGGGAACTGGATCCAGGATCCCTGAAAATATCAAAATGTGTAGATGTTCGGGCCCCTCAAATAAAATGCATAAAATTTGCGTATAACATACCCACAGGTTCCCACATACTTTATGTAAATCATTGCTAGGTTACTCGTAATGCCTAATACAATGCAAGTGATATGTAAATAGTTGTTATATTATTTAGGAATAATGACAAGAAAAAAGTCTCTATGTGTTCAGTACAGAAGCATATTTTCCCTTCATGTTGGTTGAATCCATGGATTTAAAACCATGCATACAGAGGCTTACTGTATTTTATTTTATGTGTGAGTGTGTGTGTGTTTGTGTACACACACATATATACATAAAAATCTGAACTGTTTCTGAGATGTGTCTTGAATACCTTCTATTCATTTTTATTTACTTTATTTTTATGGGTAAATTGCCAAGCCTAACTAAATTGACTTTACAACACCTCAAGAAGCACAGCCAGAATGCAGAGGGAGGTTGGGTACTTTCCAGCCTCTTTCCCACCTTTCCTCACTTCCAGGGAAGATTCTTTAAATTTGAATTCCTACATATTATTTGAGCCATGGTTTGTAGTGCTGGAGATGTCCAATAGGATCAGAGAGGTTTCAGTCAGTTTTTCAATGCTGTGACCTCAGGACTTGACAAGAACAACTTGAAGGAGGACTAGTGTGTTTGGGCTCATGGTTTCAGAAGTTAAGTCCATGGTCAGCCCACCCGAAAGCTCTTGGCCCAGGCTGAGGTAGAACATCATGGCAGAAGGGAGTGGGGAAGGAAAGTGGCTCAAGGTATAGAAACTGAGGGAGAAATTCTGCTCACCAAAGACAAAATATAAACCCCAAAGAGATGCCCCTTCCAGTCACACTAGTTACTGCCCCAGTTAATCCATATCAGCTGATTAATCCACTAATGAGGTTAAGGCTTTCATAAGCTAATCATTTCACTCCTGAACATTTTTGTGTTGTCTCACACATGATCTTTTGGAGGGACACCATAACAAGTTTTGGTGCATGTGGGTGTCATGTGTTTTCTTTTATGCCATGGCCTGCTTCCAGATGAAAGTCCTGGCAGTCATATGGATCTCACCCTCTCCCTCTCCCTCTATCCCTCTGAAAATATCTTTCTTCCATGTGTAATTCAGGCTTGAGGGTGAAAAAGCAGCTCAAAAAATCCTGGCCACAGCTCTGGACATGATGAGGAAGTCTCTATTACCCAGTCTCCTTATTTCCTCTTCCTCTCACTCTGCAGGTGTATCCTGGGCTACCTCCTTGGATTCACAAGAAATGTTAACTATAACTGACAGTCAGGGCTTGGACTAGTCTTTAAGCTGATCATGAATAGACAAACTATAAAGAAAGAAGAAGGGTAGAGGAAGAAAAAGAAGAGAAGAAAGAGAAGGAGAGGGAGGAAAAGGAGAAAACATTTAGGAGCTCATTAGGAAATACAGACCTCTCTATCTTGTCCTAAACCTCCTAAATCTTAAACAGGTTAGGCCCAACCACGTATATTATTAAAACTACACAAGCAATGCTCACATCCAGACAGGTGTGAGAGCTGCTATTTTTATACTGTTTCCAGGATAAGACAAATATTTATGACCCTACGCTAGTCCTGTGATAGAAGTTCTACTTCGGGATTTGGTATCAAAGCTTGAACCAATGAAATTTTTTTTTTCTTTGGTTCTTTGGTGCATACAATTCCTTTTGGATAGATTTTGAAGATTTAGCAGATAAAAACAAGACACAAAGATAAATTCAAATTTCAAATAGATAATGGATAATTTTTAATATAAGTATGGAATATTATTAATTATTACAAATTGTTATTTATCTAAAATTCAAATTTAAGTGAGCATTCTATAAATGAAAATCAAAAGTTGGAAAAAGATATCTCAAGGCACAAGATCAAAGAAGATCAGAGCAGACTCTGTAGCTAAACTGCCTAGGGTTCAGGTTCTGGTTTTGACATTTATCATCTAGATGCCCTTTGACTTTTTCTTAGGCACTTTATACCTTAGTTTATTTATCTATAAGATGGGGGAAAAGTATCTAATTCATAGGTCCTTTGAAGAATCACACTAGTTACTGCATATAAAATATCCAAAACAGTGCCTAGGAGGTACTAATCCTCAAGTGTTGTTGGACATTGTTATTCAGTTTTTCCATCACTGGGGAAAAAAAATACCCGGGAAAAACAACTTAAAGAGGAAGGAGTGATTTGGGCTCATGATTTCAGTCCATAGTTGACGACCACCTGAGGCAAGGCAAAACATCTGGCAGAAGGATGTGGTGGAGGAAAGCCGCTCACTTTGTGACAGCCAGATGTCTTGTGGGGGGGGGGGGGAGATAGAGACAGTAATGACCTATTTCCTCCAACTAGGCACCCCGCCCTCTAGAGTTTCGTATCAAGTTATTACTCCATTAATGGGTTAATCCACTGATGAAGTCAGAGTCTTCATGATCTAATCTTTTCCTAAAAGCCCCACCTCTGAACATGGCTGCATTGGGGACCAAGTCTTCAACACCTGAGTCTTTGGGGGAGGCTTCGTATCTAAATATTGGTGTTACTATTATTTCCATCTTATTGCCAATTTTTATAGTTATTTGTTGGAATGTGTTAGAATTAGATTTTAATTCTGCGTCAAAATAACATATCAAAAATGGTGCTCCAGGCTTGATGGCCACCACTGGGTAAATGGAGAGATCCCAGCCTCCAGGCAATAGAAGGACATTTTCACAGTAATTGAATGATCTAATTCAAAGGAAGGCCCTTAGCAGGGAAGATGTAGGAAACACATTGTGTGTGTGTACAGAGTCATCACAGATCCCACAAAACTTTTCCTTTCCTAGATATAAGCCCCATGGTAATTTTATCACTTGCCTTCCAGGCTAGAAAGATCCTGATCATTAAAAAAAAAAAAAAAAAAAATTTTAGAATCCTTGTGTCCTTCCACAGATGAGGAGCTGTCGTCACCCGAGCATGGCTTATTCACATCACACCTCACCTGTGGCAGCTGGGCCTGACCTATGGCTGTATTAGCACTGGCTCCCATGAGAAGGCCTGGCTGGGTGGCACCCCACCCTGACACTTCCTTGAATTCATGCAAGTGGGTTCATTTCTGATAAACCGTGTCCTTCAGTCTCCGGTGAACAATCATCAGAATTTGCTATTATATGCTTCAGGAGATGGCAGCCCATTGTCCCCCTATTCTTTCAGTTATGTATTTATGGACTCCAAGTATCATTTATTTATGTCAACAGCTGTCTCCTTTTGCTGTTCACATGCACACTTGCCAGCATTTTTAGCGACAATCTAATCTTAGGTATAATGGAACTCTGAGGTTGCTTTTCTGGCTTCAGTATTTGTGGGATTATGTTTCATTCTCTATAAATAGAAGAGTTCCCAGTAGAATTGCCTCTTCTGTCTTCTTTTCATACCTGCACATGTGCACATACACATTCGCAAACACATACACATTAACAGAAAGAGCAGGTCACCACGTAGGAAGTAAAAGAAATCATGGCTCAAATAGAATTAGAAAGAGAACCTATCAAGCCTTAGTTGTTTCTACCTCTCACATTTTAAGTTTTTGGTGAGATTTCCACTGGGATCTGTCTGTGTAGGAATACTCGGGCCACTTGCCTTTGAGACAACTTTCCTTGTGTTTTCGTAAGTAGGCAGATTAATACAGAAGATAGTTGAGAAAATAGGTGGGAAGACAGGAAATATAACCAATTCCATATCTGAAAAAATGTTTGGAGATTTGGGGAATTTTATGAGCCTAATTTCTTCTGGAAGGATAATAATCTAATTACTTAAAATTCCAGTGGATGTCTATATATGTGTGTGTCCAGTAAAACTTTAAACACCTACTTTATATGTTAGCATGTTTTTAGCATGTTTATGAGTATAAGCATGGTGGGAAGAGATCGGATGAATTAGATCCTAACCTCAGGTTTTTCCCTTATCTGTGAGGACTTGTGAAACTTGATGGAATCTCTGGAGTCAGGTTCCTCCTCTATTTAGTAGAGGGTAAAACAAGGCAAACTCAGACCCATTCACATTCAGACTCTATTACAACATACCTATTTCCCGCTTTACATTTATAGATTATTTAATTGTTCTTTTGTTAATGTCTGCCAGTCACCAGGTCTAAGCTTGAAAAGACCAAAAAATTTTTTTAATTTATTTTTATTTTCTCCTCAAACTGCTTATGGACTGAGAATCTACTAAGAACTAAGCTCTTGGGTTGAGAACAGAGGTATAACTCTTAAGAATTCTAGAATTATATGTCTGGAAGGGACTAAAAGAATTACGTAGCTTGGTCACCTCTTCCCCAGGGACACATCAGCGATCTGTTAAGCCTTCATTTGTTTGGCCTCTGCATATGGAGAGCGTCCCCTTTCCTGGACATTGTGACATGCTGTGGCTATTAACAACGGAGCCACACAGGGCTCTCAGGTACTGTCATTGCACACATTAAGAGAAATTCAAAAAGCCGTGATTAGACCTACTTTTGCCAACCACTGGTGGATGGCTGAGTGTTGCTGGCAGGATCCCTATTTAGACTCTCCTGTTTGGTTGAATGGATGTCCTGTCAGAGTCCAGGTGGTGACCCTACTCCCTGACTCATCCTTTTCAAGTCCACAATGGGGATAGGTTTTTTACAAGTTTGCACGTCCTTGGCCACTCCTTAGGACTTCAACTGGATAGCACTGCTCCCTTTGCTGGTGCTTTCCGCCTTGCACAGACCCCTGTGTGTCCTAACAGGGATTCTGTTTTCCAATCTATCTATCCTACACTCTATATCTTCAAAGAGCATTATTCAGAATGATTTGTTCCTCTTAGCTCATGGCCCTGTGTCTGCTGGTGTCCAGCTAGAGTTCATTTCCCATGGAAGACAAGTTCAGCTGAATTGCGTCGTAAAATTCCTGACTATAAGCCTCACAGCCTGGCCCTCTGCCAACCCCTTGTAACTGGAGATTTTCTCCCATCAGTAGTGGTTCACCAAGCCTTTACAGGATGACTAACAGCATACCAGAGAAGGTGACCATCTGTCTCCTCCAGCCAAGCCTTCAGCTTAGTAGGAGGCACCCAGCCTTCCTGGAATTCCCAGATCAGACAATTTTCATCTCCCCTGCTTAACTATGCTTAATTAGGGTAGGTAAATCCAGGACAAAATAGAGCTTCCTCTTAGGTAGGTTGCTTTTTAAAAATGTAGCTGAGCAGCAGCACTCCAGAGAAGTAAAATAAAAATAATTCTTTCTAATTTACTAAATGCTTTCCGATGTGTTGATTTGATGATTTAGGCAAGCTTATAAATTAAAGAAAAATTATTTCCAGGCTAGGGCTGTAGCTTAGTGGTAGAGATTTGCCTCATACTTGTGAGGCACTGAGTTCAATCCTCAGCACCACATAAAAATAAATTAATAAACAAAGATATTGTGTCCATCTGCAAATAAAAAAATTAGAAAAGAATTATTTCCATTTTATATTTACAGAAAATGAAAAGGATGGACCTGAGTTCTAAATAAAAAGAATTTTTAAATTATCTTCCTCGATTTCTTTCCCAGAAGAAACTAGTACCTCCTTTGGAGTATGAGCCAGTCAGTTTTTGTTGCTTGGGGTATGATATAATTACAGTCATGATTGTTCATTTGATCCCCATCTGAGTCCCATACACATAAGCTCTCTTTGTGCAGAAAAATAAATGTGAGTACCGTGAAGGTTGGAGGAGACTCAGATGTCTCAGGCTGAAACACAAACCATGGAGCCTGCTGGAAAGAACCTACAGAACAGGTTTTCTGTGGGCTTCACGTGTGAATGGTCCACTTATAGGTGCTCCCATCTCCTGTGACCTACTTTAAATAAGAGTAAAGAATCAAGACTTCTCATTCAAGGCTATATGACAGATCTTAATCGTTTCAAATCTACTCCAAACCAGTAACTCTTATTAAAGTTTTCCTATACATTTTAATATTATTTTCATCAACAATTTTTAATTGTTTTTATTTTCATCACAATTTACTAGAAAGGAAAAGTAAACTTTTCAATATTTCCCAAATGATTCTTCTATAAGCAGAACCAGTTACCTGTCATTCCACCTATCCTGAAAATATTGCCTGCAACCATACTCAGAAGCCTTGGAGACCCCATGCTGTGCACAGAATGAAGACCAAAACACTCACAATCTGCCCTCAGGCCGATTGAACTCCCACAGTCTGCCCTCCGGCTTTCCTTCCATAAACTTCTCCTCCTGCATCCTAATTCCAGGCAAACCAGGATGTTTCCATGTTAAATTAAAAGTGCTGTTTTGAATAGTTTATATATTTTGAATTTTGACAGACATGACAAATTGCTCACCTAACTGGTACCCATTTCTCCTTCCCTGATAAGGTGTGGAAATGCCTGTTCATTACACTGTTTCCAACATCTTTTTAATGTTGACAAATTAATAAGCCAAATATCTTGTTGTCATGGGTGTTAGATCTTGGGCATTTGTATTAAAATATTTGCTCATGGTTTGTCTTTCATCTTTTAACCTTTTATGTTCTTCTGCACAAAATTTTTAAATATTTATGAAATCAGAGTTGTCAATCTTTTCCACTATGGATTTTTAAACTTGGGGTCATGATAAGAATTTTTTTCCTATAAAAAGACTGTAAAAAAGATTCTCCTATGCTTTTTTTTATAATATTTCTTTAGTTTTTACTGCTATAATTTTTATAAATTTGAATCTTTTTTATTTCATCTGTTTTAATGATATGAATATATTTTTAAAAAATCTTAGGCTTCTTAGATTTTTTTAATTAATTTTTTATATATGACAGCAGAATGCATTACAATTCATATTACACATATAGAACATAATTTTTCATATCTTTGGTTGTATACAAAGTATATTCACACCAATTCGTGCCTTCATACATGGATAATGATGTTCATCACATTCCACCATCATTCATAACCCCCTGCCCCCTCCTTTCCCCTCCCACCCCTCTGCCCTATCTAAAATTCGACTATTCCTTCCATGCTCCCCCTCCCTGCCCTTATATCAGAGAAAACATTTGGCCAACCTAGATGCCCTTCAGTAGATGAATGGATAAAAAAAATGTGGCATATTTACATAATGGAATATTACTCAGCAATAAAAGAGAATAAAATCATGGCATTTGCAGGTAAATGGATGAAGTTGGAGAAGATAATGCTAAGTGAAGTAAGCCAATCCCCAAAAAACACATGCCGAATATTTTCTCTGATATCAATTTGAATCTTTAGTCCTTCTAGAGTTATTTTAGGTTTTGGTGTGAAAAAAAAAAGACTTATTTCCACTTTCTCAAAATAAATAAATAATATATGTATCTCATTGTTGTTCACCTCTTTGTGTTTTCTTTATTTAATGGATTGTGGGGAATTTATTGTATCTATAACTTCATGAAATTTCAGGGCTACTTCTACTTTCTACTTTTATTATTAATTCCTATGAATTTTCATTCTCAACATGGCAGAGCACAGGTTTCCATCAGCCATTAACAGGTGCCTCCACAATATTACCTGTGGTGAGTTGAGTGTATGGGGGGTAAGAGGGTCTTCCCATCTCACTAGTATGTATGTTACAGTGTGAAGCTTAGCAAGTCTACAATCATCTGTGCTGGGAGAGAATATGTTTCAGGTCATAGGCTACAGACAGTTTGCGCCATCTCTTCAAGTTTTCAAATTATTTTCACAGCTACCAAGACTGTATATGAACCCAGTAAAGGACTGTGGAGATCTTAACATAAGGTGAGCCCATCTCCTGTAAGACAAATGCCATTCAGGCAAAATCTTAAGATATATTTGGGAATAGTATTTCTCCTTCTCTGTAGATATAGGTATTCCCTGCCAAAGAATGCTAAAAGGGGGGCTAAAAGAAATATTTTGAATGTTGCATACATACACATTTAAATTGGGTGGGTTACACAGCACATAGTGTCATAAGGGGTGGCCTTGGCAAAACTGTGAAATCAGTGACATTTGTTGTAGGAATGCCATCCCTACACTTTCGGAATCATTCACTCTTGTAACACATGTGCTTGCCACTACTGTGCCCTGACATACTCAGTATTCTTTTGCTTCTTGAAGTGTCTGCTTGCTCTCATCCAGAGCACTAAAATAATTAACTTATACTATAGTTTGAATGAATACACTCATTTATCTTTTTCTAGGAGGATATTTGCTATCCTTCACTGTGAAATGAAAGACAGTGCAGGGCATATTGATGCAAAAGGGCTGTTCTCCCCTTGTCCTCAATTCAGCAAAAGAAAGATCCTATATAATCCTATAATGTTTTCCCTATGTTTTAAGAAATTTACAGCCATTCTGGAGGAACAAGGATGTGTGATTTTCAGTAATAATTCATATCAACTTGTGATTGCACATGAAAGAATAGAGTTGGCAAGTCAAGCTTATTCCAAGGCTCAACGTGCACACATATTCCCATTTTCAATCTTATTAGGTGTGGCTACTATTTTATAACTTAAGTAACCAGAGCAAGAAAAGTTAAATAATTTCCTTAATTATTTTATGCTGGGGATTGAACCCAGGGCCTTGTACATGCAAGGCAAGCACTCCACCAACTGAGCTATATCCCCAGCCCTCCTTAAGGTTATACTACTTGTCAATAATACTAGTAAGTGGTACTATTTGGCCATCTTTGTAAGATTGTTTTTAATTTTGGTTAAGGGGGGGTGGGGATCTATAATGGAAAAAAATAACAACAAAAGCCTTGTGCTAATATTCTGATAAATTACATGATGTACTTTTATCTTTATTATTTTCTTCTCTGTCGTCTCCAGCCTGGCTCATTATAAAGTTTTGTTTAAGGAAATCACCAAGAAGAAGCCAAGGCCATCACTTCCTCACACTTCATCCACCTAGACCTTCCTTGTATACTTCCTTCAGTATCCATCATTTAGACTCCCGCATGAATAGATTACATAAGATATCAGGTTTACATAAAGCGATTTGTTATGAAAAAAGAAAAAGGGGAAAGAAAAAGCATATATTTTTGAGGCCTGAGAGTTAGAAAATATAGTATGTCATTTTATATTTATTTGGAGAAGGAGCAAGGGCTGTCGATGAAGGTCAATTTGGGGATTTTCTGGAGGCCAGGGAGGGATTTAAATTGGGAAGTACCTCCCAGGCTTATGCTGATACTGATTCAGGCAAAGTTTAAATTAATTCATGAGAAAATAAACTTAATCTTCCCAAGCACAAATTTATTTTAGGAGATTGCTCTGGTTAACATACTATTAATCATCACTAGCTCTGTGACTGATGTTTTTAACAAGTATCCCTGGTGAAGTCGTCTTTTTTGATGTTGGTGTCCCTCCCAGGCCCCCAAGAACTCTACGCGGTGCTGGGTGTTCTAGCGAGGGGCCTGGGCTTTGACATCAGCAGACGGCTTCAAGTCACACAGCAAGAAACTGAATGGACACTTATTTCTGCTAGTTGCCCTTTTCAAATCTTTTCCTTTATTGAAAGTTCCTTAGGAAATGAAAGATAGAAATCAGAATTTTCCCCATGGGAAGAAAAAATCTCTCCCATCAACGGGCAGCAATTGTGATAACAATCCTCATGCTAAGTATAACACTGCAGCTGTGGGACTTACCTGGCGACTCCTTCTCACCCTGCAGCCCAGAAAGCCCGTGGTCCAGAGTGCTGGAGGCTCAGTCCTTCCCGAGCAGTCTGGAAAGACACCAGGAGCACTGCGCTGAAGCACAGCAGCTGGCTGGCCCCCGGCACACTGCCACTGAGTCACCAGCAACTCCTGGGCAGGTTACTGCGTTAGCAGCAAACAAGCCAGGGACACACCCCCTTCGAGAAGGAAAATTAAAAAAATAAAAAAATTTTTCTGCAAACACTTCCTTCCCCCTAGAGTAGTCAACATCAGGGCTGGGGAGAGGAAGGAGAGAAAAGCACTTAATGACACGCCCCCAACCCCACCCGCAACCATAGGTGAGTATCTGAAATCACAAAAGGGAAATGTGAGAAAAATGCTCTGGAGGAACGCGGAACACCCCCACCCTAGATCAGTTTACTGCAGATTGTCACTCGTGGAGCTCTCCCGTCCTGACCCTGGACAACCTGGGTCACACCCCATGAAGCTGAAGGAATGCAGCCCTTAGTGTGTAATTCCAAGGAGGGCAGGTAGGTGCGCCAGTGGCCGGGTAGAGGTGCTGAATGGTGTTTTCTTTTCCAGCTTTCTCTCTCAGGGCTGAACGATCAATGCGCTTCGTCCCCAGAGTAACTCAGACCTCTGGGTGAGGTAGTATAGAGTGGGCTGACAAATAGGTGTCACCAGGGTATATGCTGAAGTTTCAGTTTGTTTTGGTCCTTAGAAAACCTAGAGCTAAACTTGATTAACTTTTTAAATAAAGATTGGTATCCTTTCTAAGGAATTATCCAGTTTGAAAAGTATGAAGGGTCAACTTTCATTATGTATTAAAGTTAGGCACATTGGCTCATAACTTACTTTGGTCAAGGTATCTTCGATACTAGCCACCAGATCTAAATGAGCCAGGTGTATTCTATAGTGTAATGGTAAGGGGGTCAATAATATGTTAACTCTCAAACAAAACAAGTCACCAGAAAGAAAGGATAGGATAGCTTCAAATTCCATTAACTTATTAATTTTATCTTGGTTCCATTAAGTACTCCATATTCTACATGACCTGAGGTGGTTTACAATAAAATGTACAAAGCAAAATAGTATTAAGAATAAAAATATAAAACCACAATCTGGGACAGTTCTATATAAACTAAATGAACCACAGAAAGGGAAACTATGGAAAACACAAGAAAATCATGCAAATAATAATCTACATGATTATTGTGTCCTAGAAATTTTAAACCTAACTCCAGGGACAGAGCTTCCCAGCAGTCAGAGAAAAGGGGAAGTCAGTCAAGCACATTGTTCTCATCTTCAGAAAAGAGGAAGCATCCATCTTCTTAGGAAGGAAAAAATGACCCTTGAAGCAGTAAATTCTAATAGAAATATCTTTTGTGAGTGGACAAAATTCTTATAACTGTTGATTACAGACTTCCATGTTGAAGACATAGTGCCAGAAGGCCTCACCTCACGATCATACTCTTCTTTCCCACCCTAACTGGGCCACTTCATTTATATAATATCAAATTTATGGTCTCAGGTCCAGAGCTGGCCCAATAGAAAAGTTTTCAGGAGTGCAGATCCTATCTTGTAGCCCCCAGTTGTTCCAGGGCACCAACATTGTTCCTCTGTCTTCTTAATAGCCTAGGAGAAATAAAACTCATCTCTTGATTTAGTCAACTAAATTCCACTCTCCTCACGTGCCTTTTCTACATAAATTTGCTTGTCTCAGGATCTACCAGTTTTAAGTAGAGATGAAATTTCCACTCAATACAAATAACTGAGGACTTATAAAAATACATATTCTCACCCAGCTGATCCAACGTCTAATGAGGTAGGATTAGATGCCCTCCTTTCAATTTGGTACTACCCTTTTTCTGTTCTCTGTATAAAAATGCATGGTTTAAAGGCCAAATGTTTTTTCTGATATGCAGATGCTAATTCACAATGGTGGGGGTTAGAGGTACTTTGGATTAGGCCCAGGGGAATGAAGGGAGGGGAGGTGGCATGGGGGTAGGAATGATAGTAGAATGAATTGGACATTATTATCCTGTGTGTATATATGATTACTCAACCTGTCAAACTCTACATCATGCACAACCAGAAGAATGAGAAGTTATAATCCATTTATGTATGATGTGTCAAAATGCATTCTACTGTCATATATAACAAATTAGAGCAAATTTAAAAAAAAATTTTTTTTAAATGCATGGTTTTCAGGGGCACCTGAGTCACTGACTTCTTAGAAGGAATGTGTTTATAAAACAGGGCAAATAAGCTAATTATTTGGGAGGGAGAGTGTCCATGAAATAGGGAGAAAAAGAGAAGGAGGAGGGAGACAGGAGAAGGGATAACAAAATGTCCAGGATGTGTAGAGCTGAATGTGAGGAGGGCCAGAAGCTCAGAGGGAAGCTGTTATCTACCTCCAATGCACTGTGTCATGGAAACCCAGCAACTTCTTAGGGGCTGGCATACGTCCTTTAGAACCAAAGAAGCCCTACAGTTTCTTATTAGTCAAAAGCATTTTAGAAGGTACTAGAAAATGAGGAAACATGTAGACATTAATGATGTCACGAGGGCATTGATTTTTTTGAATTGAAATGAATGATTGCACTTGATAGTTTTTAAATTCCATTTTTAATAAAAGGAGCTCCTGGTATGTCCAATATTTAGGTTATTTAATAAACAAGGTGTACTTTTGAAACTGGTGACTCACCAATAAACCATTTATCCCTTTCAGTTTCCTCCTAAGAATCTGTTAACAAATTCAATTCTGAATTCCTAAGGGCTTCCTGATTGCAGGGCCTAACCCAGGTACCTGCAACAGATGGAATAAAAGGAAGCAGCATGGGTCTGAGCACTGGGAAATGTCATTACATAATGAGGCCAAATTAAAGTTAACTTTCTGCAAAGGCAGAGCTGAGGAAATGCTGCCCCTTGAATTTGATTGTAATGCTCCATCTGCTACAAAATGTCACATGCTAACCTATGAAGCAGGAACAAGGTATTCATCTGATCAGCAAAACCTGCTGAACAAATGTGTTTTGGTCCATCTGCTCTACTTGACATTTTTTTTCTCTGATAATCTTGCCCACAGAGACTCAATATTCCACAAAGAAACAGGAGAAGGAGGAGGAGAAGGAGGAAGTCCGTGGGCTGAAGAAGAGCCCTTCTAGCCTTCTAACTTCATCCTTTGTTTGTGCCTGTTTTATGTACAGTCTGGTGACTTGATTTGCCAGCCCAAGAGCAGGATCACCGGAATAAACAGCAGCAAACCTGAGTCCTAGAATAAAGAAAATGGCAAACAGAATCATTTAATTGAAGCTTGAATCATATAATGTCAACATACTTTTTCTGAGTGACTACTGCTTAATGAGGCAATATCTTAATTAGGCAGATAGACCAAAGAAAATCATGGACCCTCTCAAAGGAGAGGGCCAATGGTGGGGCCATGTGTCAGAAGTACAGGGCATTCCTTGAGCTTGGTCTTAAAGAAGCTCCCCTCCAAATACAATCGGCTGACTGGAATGCCGTGGTGATTTGGGGTGGGAGAGACTCTGTACTGTTTCAGGGGGCTTTATTCCAAAATTTCAAAATGTTTCAAAACAATGAACAATATTTTTGAGTATAATTTTTTTTTTTAACTGGAAGGAGGGGGTGGGGTTGTGGCTCAGTGGTAGAACACTCGCCTAGCATGGGTGAGTCATTGGGTTGGATCTTTAGCACCACATAAAGATATATAAATAAAGGTATTGTGTCCATCTACAACTAAAAAATATTTTTTAAAAACTGGAAAGAGGAGTAAAGAATGGAGTATAAAATGTATATTAAAGTAAACAGTTGTTTGTGGCTAATATGGTGAGACTTAAAGCCGATATAGACTCACAACTAAGACTTAAAGAGAGGTAGGTGGGAAATCATTGGACTATTTGAGGACAAACCTTGGTCATTGTGATTTAAGAGACACTTTTTTGAGGGGAAAAGGGTGGCATTGCATAATAACATTAAAATAAAAGGCATTTAGAGAAACAAAGGAACAGCTCACAAAATGTAGGAAATCTTCACCGTACATATTAGACAAGGATAGCAATCCGCAAACTGATCTGGACAGCAAATTAGAGGAAAAGGTGAGCTATAAGCACTTAGTATCAGCTATCAGCTCACCTTTACTGAGTACTTACTATGTGCCAAGTACTGTTCTGAGCAGTTTTCATGAGCTTTTCCAGTCTGAGCAACGCCTGAGGCAGTTACCATCCCTATGATAAATGACGGAGTTGAGGCATAGAACAGTTAAGTAGATGATAAGCTAAGAAACCAACATCCTGAATCCAAAGTCTGTTCTGCTAACCTATTCTCTACTGCTTCTCAAAGAAAGATGAGGAACATAACCAGAGGTGTTCAACACATGTTAAATAACCAAAATGGTAAATAAAGAGCACTTCTTACTATCAACCTTCCATAATAAACTGGAGACCCACCAAAAACCTGTAGAATTAATATTTTCATTTCATTCAACAATCAAGCTGCACTAATTCAAAGCCCTGGGTAAATTTGACAGAGTTAGATAAAAACTCCATTTGCCCATTGCCTTTGATCAGTTCAGAATGTACAATATCTGTATGCTAGAAATAACATGGAGCAGAAAAACCTATGAATCATAAAATAAATATAGCAGTTTTTCCTCTTTCTGCCTTGTCTTTAAAATAAGAATTACACAGCATCAAGCAATCCACCTCTTCAAGCTCAGAAGACTCTCCTGGGGTCAGGGAAAGGCACAGTCACAGCAGGGGAACACATCTCTTGCCATCACATGATGCACAGAAATTCACAAAGGGTCATTTCAATGGAGGGCTACAGCTTAAAGGGATCCTGCTTTTCATAGTGCAAATTCTAGAGTACCAGACCCTTAGCAGTAAGATGCATTTCTGCCCCACCCACCCTAAAGTGGCCAAGAGGCAAAAAAACAACAAACTGTCACTCAATGATGGAAGGGTGCATTCCTGTGAATCAGAAGCTATTCTGGAACAAAATGAATCATATTCTGTCCCTGGGCATCTTTCTCTAACATGGTAGCTACCCGCAACTTCTTCAAAAGGACAAACATCTGAAGAAGATGTGGCTTGAGACACATTCTTTTCCCTAAATTATTATTTCTTTTTAGCAAACCTCAGGTTGACTTCAGTACTTCAAAATGTCCTCCAAGCAAAGGGAGACATCTGGTGGCCAAGATTTACAATATAGAAGAGTCCACCTGTTTATAAAATCACTCTGGGGAGTGATCTTTGACCTTCTGGGGCACTGAGGGACTTGAAGAGAGAGCCGGAAGGGGCAGTGTTCCAATCAGGCAAATCTTTGTGAACCTAAGTAAGCTTCCTTGTCCAAACCCACAGAGCAGGGAACCTACTGGAGGAGAGTTCATTCATTCATCCACCTATTCATTCAACCCTCGTTTATATTAAATGTCTACTAAGTGCAAGACACTGTGCTAGGCTCTGGACATCAAACTCTGTAAATACTACCTTCAAGGATCTTATAGTCCAGTAGAAAACCTAGGCCCGCCACAAAATGAATTACAATACACTGTGATAAGGGTTGACCACGCTATGCTACCGAAGGCCTTAAAAGAGACAGTTAAATGAATCTTTGAGGGTAAGAGAAAGAAATGTCTGAACCACAGGTCTCAAACTGGCACTCAAAGGCCCCATCTGGCCTGCAGGTGTGTTTTGTTTGGACTTTACAGTGTTTTTGTAACTCTGAATTAGTTCCCAACATTTAAACATCAGGGAATTTCACATGAAAATCCCGATTTCAGTTTCTTTTGAAAAATAGGAAGATCTGACAATTCTGGTTTCACATTCCTGCAGGGCGATATTCAGTTAGAGCTGTAGAAACATCCTTCCTAATATATTTTCATAACTGCCAATAATTTCCTTATTTCAATGAAATATTGGTAGATTTCACAGGAAAAGGTACAAAACTCAAAATGCAAAAGAAAGCATATTCATTGAAAAATAGGTCAACTACTACCCTTGTCCTGCTGCCAACCAGTTGTTATCTATAAATATGTATCCCTCTCCCACAATTTACAACAAAATTAATCTAGATTAAAAATTTAAACATGAAATATGAATCTAAAAACATGTTAGAAGAAAAGAGAGAGTTGTTGCTGATGCATTCTTTGAATACATTAATCTATTAATGACTTAGTGATTGCAAAGGCAGTTCTGAAGTAAGACCAGAACCCAGACATCCCAAAAAGAAAAAATTGACATAAAAGGGAGAAAAAATTTTGCATAGCAGAAAATATAATGAGCAGCATCCAAATATAGATAAGATCTGGAAAAAGATTTTCAAGTTCTATGACAAACAACTTTTTGTTTAAGATGTAAACAGTTCTTGCAATTCAACAAGGAAAGGATTAAACCTAAGAGATAAATGGACAAAGGGATGTGAACAACACATAAAATAACAAAAAGTTCTAAATTATAGGATAAGCAGGAAAACGTCTGTTATAATTTGAAACGTGAAGAGTCAAGCAATGATAAAATATTATTTTTCGCCTCTCAGGTGAGCAAAGATCAAGAGAGTTCATGATAATATTGTTGTAGGCAGAAGAAAACAGGCTCAGAAATAGCTGCTGGGAGTATAGTTCAGTATGTCTGTCAAATTTGAAAATTTGCATATCCTTTAAACTAGCAATTCTATTTCGAGAAATATAACCTTTAAATATACTCATATATCTGCAAAGAAATGTCAATACAAGTAATTATTTCAAGAAAGTAATTTGAAAGCTTATCAATAGGTACAGTGAATTGTATTTAAAATGTTATATACACATAAGTACACTCAACATATATACACTCGACCTTTTTGTGTTTTAAGCAATTGAAAATTGGAGATTATTATAACAATTTAATCTCGCTTGAGCAGATTAATGCATAAAATAGTACCAAGAGTGGGACACAAAGCTGCTATAAGAGAAATCTTACATGAGGCATTTGCTTCTGGTCTAGTCAATGGGCAGCAGATAAATTTGTTTTTGGAAATCAGATTGGAAGTGATCTGTATAATAAAGTGAAGCATTTGTGATAACCTGGTTTGTTTGTGTACTGCTATAACAGAATACCCGAGAATGAATAATTTATTTAAAAAAAAATATTTCTCACAATTCTGGAGACTGGAGAGTCTAAGAGGGAGAGGCCACCTACTGAGGGTCTTCTTGCTGCATCATAATGTTTGGAAGGTATCACATGAATGAGAGAGAGAGAGAGAATGGGGGGAGATGCGTGAAGCTAGAGGTTGAACACGTAGCCTCAATCTTTTCTACAATTGGCTCCACCCTAGTGACTTTGAGTGCAAAAGCATATCCATACAACCACTTTTTTTCACCTTCAGTATAGTATTCAATAAATTACATGAGCTATTCAGCATTTTATGATAAAATAGATTTCATATTAGATGATTTCACAAAACTGTAGGCTAATATAAATGTTGGAAGCACACTTAAGGTAGGCTAGGCTAAGCTGTGATTTGAGGTAGGTAAAGTATATGAAATGGATTTTGACATAATATTTTCAATTCATAATGGATTTTTTTCAGAGATGATCTCATTGTAAGTTGTGGAGCTTGTGTGTGTGTGTGTGTGTGTGTGTGTGTGTGTATTTTTATTTTAACAAATACTGGATGGTGTGGCACAATCTTCTGCTTATATAGCCCAGAGTTTCCAGAATAAAGATTTAAAGTATTGTTGGTAGAGATGTAAAATGTACTACCCCTTTATAAAACAGTTTGGCAATTTCTTATAAAACTAAAGATCATGTTTCAATTTTTAAAAGTGGAAAGGAAAGTAAAAGACAAAAAATGTTAAACATATTTGCTGGGTGTGATTGTCCGTGCCTATAATCCCATCAACTTAAGATGCTGAGGCAGGAGGTTCAAAAGTTTGAGATCAGACTCAGCAACTCAGTGGGACCTTGTCTCAAAATTTTAAAAAGAGCTAGGGATATGGCTCAGTGGTAGAGCATTGCTGGATTCAATGACCAATACTGGGTGTAGTGGTGGGGAGTGAGCTTTAAAAAATAAAAAATGTAACTAAACACATACAGACCTTGTAATCCAGCAATCGTACTTGTAGATATTTACCTGAGAGACAGGATAATAATACATCAACACAAAGATCTGCATGCAATGTTCATAACAGCCCAAATGTGAAAACAATCCAAATGTTCATCTACAGGTAAAGGAATAAACAAATGAAGATATAGCCATACAGTGGAATACGACCCAGGAAGCTATATGAAATTCTTACCAAGAAAACTGGACCTATAAAAAGATGATAAGGACTCTGTGTTCTAGAAAAGCAATGCTGTATAAATCAAAGTGTTACATTCCTTTGTTTTAATCTGTATTCTTCCTATAGGATCTTCAACACTAATCACCTACTTGGAATTATACTTACTGAAGATGACAAGTAACACTTATTTTGCCTCAGTATGTGTTTTAACAGATGATAATCTCAATTTTATTCAATAATATATGCTAAGTACCTCTATACATAGAGCCCAGAACTATCAGAGATACACTAAGAAGCACATCAGCTCCCAGGATAAAAGAAGCTGATCATTTTGCATGGTAGACAGTGAAAAAAAAAAAAAAATGCATAAAACATTTGAAAACAATATTAGACATTACAGTAAACATTTCCAGTGCCTGTTGCCTAATTACATTCAATACTAGCAACAAAGAAAAAATAACCATAATAACATAAAAACTTAATTAAAACCTTAAGATATTCCACATTTGCTGGTCTGCAAGAGAGGAGCAAGAGATCTCATAATTGGCACAAAAGGACATGTGGTAAGACAACCAGATTTTCCCTATGATGTCACCTTCCAGAGACTGTGATTCTGCTTTTGATTTTCCTGTTTCTCTTAATAAACCATCATAGAGCTATATCATATGTTAAAGTTTTGATAAACTTATTTTGTCTGCAGCATACAGCAACATCACATGTAAGTTATTCTAACTTCTCCTAAAATATTTTCTTTTTTTTTTTTGTTTTGTTTTGTTTTTTTTTTTTTTAATTAATTTTTATTGTTGTTTTCTTTAATTTGATTTAACATTGACTTTTAGACCTCAGGAGAGACTCCTATAGATCATTCTCAGTCTTTTTTTTTAAAGAGAGAGAGAGAATTTTAATATTTATTTTTTAGTTTTCGGCAGACACAATATCTTTGTTTGTACGGTGGTTCTGAGGATCAAGCCCAGGCCGCACGCATGCCAGGCAAGCACGCTACCGCTTGAGCCACATCCCCAGCTCAAATCATTCTCAGTCTTAATGCTTCTTTCACAAATTCTGTAAGCTCTCATTCATAAAATTGGGTCAAACATATTCTTCCACCTTACACTTTCTGGAGATCAAACTTTTAACTCGTTTAACAAAAATATTTAAACAAAATCCACATAAATTTGGAGGAATTTTTTAAGAGAAGATGTAAACTTATTTTTATAAATCCACCTTTTCTTTCTTGATACTCTCACACTTCTGTTCACAGTCAGGCAATAAGCAGATCGGGGAAAAGGATACACACATTTAACTGTGGACAGACTTAGAAGTTCCATCAAATGCCTGAGCATACTAATATGGACAAATAAAAGCATTTTACCAAGTGATCTACTCAGATTCTTCAAGGAGACAAAGATAATATGAGAAACAGACAGGGAGATAGATAAAAAGAGATTTGTTGTAAGAAATCAGCTCTTGTAATTGTGGAGTAGCAAACTGAAGACCTACAAAAGAGTACAATAGAGTTCCTGTCTGAAGGCTGAGAAGCAGGAGAACCAATGGTGTAATTTCCCCTCCAGGAACTGGCAAGTTTGAGACCCACGATAGGATGATGAAAAAGACCAATGCTTCAGGTCAGGCACATGGAGAGAGTTCTTTTTTATTTTTTTCCATTCAGGCCTTCAACTGATGGAATGAGGCCATCAACTTTGCCTGAGGGCAATTATACCGTTTTCCAATTTGAGTGCTAATCTCATCCAAAAACATCCTTGTGGACACACTGAAATAATGTTTGATCAAATATCTGGGCATTCCATGGTCCAGTCAAGTTAACACATGAAAGTAACCATTGCACTAAATTAGCCACAAACCATCCTTCCCAGAGTTCTCCAATCTATGGCTCTAGATTTTTCATGCAACTCTTATAAAGTTCCATGTGGTTGAGTTTCATCACATACATCAAAAATCATATGATTTTGTTGAAAGCTGTTTATTTAACTAACCAGAAATAGAAAAAAAAATCAGTGAGGTATCGGGCAGTACACAGAGGCCTCCAGTGATTCGAGAACCTACCATTCTTTGTTGATGGTAGCAAAATTTCTGGCACTTAACCTAAGTCACCTTGGGCATCCATAGCCCATAGATGGCACCCATGACCTTGACAGATGACACAATTTGACATACAAAATGTGAAGACAAGTGCTAAATCCAACTGTCTTAACAATCCTGACTAGTTAAAGCAATCACTGGGTCCTTCAGACTCAATCAATATACATCATTACTGTGTTTACCTTGACCCTATATCTAAGATGTCGCCAATGGCAATGACTTTTTAAAGTGACCAGTTAATGGTGGGGGCAGGAGTGGCAAGTTCCCTGGAGGCCTAGCAATACCTGTATAATCTCCCCACTGATTCATGTAACCTGCCGAAGCAGCTGCTGACCCACAACCAACCCACAACCCTTCCTCTACCCATACCACTTGTCACCTACCCATTCCTTGGAGACATAAATAGGCTTTGACTGGAAATAATGGGAGCAGATCTATTAATTTATCTCACCTCCAAACTGAACATTTATGGAACATTTACTAGTGCCAGGAACTTTGCTTATGTATTCTTAATTAAACTTCACATGAATCACCTGTAGTGGTTTCTGTTTTATTTTCCCATTTTACGGATTATGAAACCAAGGCTTTGAAAATTTGGCCAGCTCACCCAAGGTTACACAATAAGTAGAAAAGCTGACACCGGAAATCAAATGAAGAACCTATCCACCTTGGCCTATTGAGCTTTTTGTCATTTGTCTAAAATTATGACTTAGTATGTATCTGTTCAAATTCAGTAAGACCTTGCATTTATGATTTAAAGCACACTTCTCAAGAATTTTAGGACATTTCAAAGTATTAAAGGTCTCCTATGTTTGCAGTGCATAAAGATAGTATTTCTGGACTTATTGGTTAAATGTCCCTGTGCAATTTATATTTGGGTATCAGAATATAAATTTAGATTAATATTTTAGATCTTAAAAAGAGTTGAAAAGGGATGCAGTTGTGGCTCAGCATTAGATCGCTCATCTAGCATATGCAAACCCCTGGGTTCAATCCTCAGCACCACATAAAAATAAAGGTTTTTTAAAAAGTTCTTAGGTCTTACTTCTTTGTAACTCTTTTCAATCACATGGCAAAAATAAATTTGATTTAGTTAACTCATTTTGATAGCCTATAGGGAGAATGATGAAATTGGAGAGAAGCCAGCTGAAAAAAATAAAAGCAATCCCACTGCCTTGGAACACAGTGACCAATAAAAGACATGGACAAACATTAATAAGAATAACATAAACAATAATGCCAACAATACCAGTAAAAGCACCTCTCCTGTTATAACAAGAATTTGGCTTTAGTATGACTGGTGATGATCAACCTGACCAGGTCATTTCCTTAACCCACCAGTGGTCTGACCCTGCAGCCTATGAAATTGAGTTTGGGATCTCATTTATATTGTTGCAACTTGGTTTTCTGTAACATTAATATAAAGGTTAAGTGTTACATTGGCATGCTGAAGGGAGTACAGATCACCTAAGCTATGTCTGACCACAGGAAATTTCTATACACTGCACTTATTTTGCTAATGGAGCTACACTCCCTATTTCTTCTCAGAGCACCCTGTTTTCTCTCCTGTTCTACCAGGAGAAGCAACATACTGCAGGGGTTAAAATAGGGATAATTCCTAAGTTTGAATCCAATAACACTTAATCTGCTGGTGATACAAATAAGGAATTTCACCTCCCATGACCAAGATTAATTAGTGCCTAATCATAGAATTGCTGCAGATTAGATGGGATAATATGTGCAGAGTGCTTTGCCAATGACTAACACAATAAATGCTTTTTAAAAAGTAATTTCCTGTAATATTTACTTCTCTTATCTCTATTTCTTCAAATTCTGAGATTTTAAGTTTCTGAGTCTTCAAACCTGAATTATGTTCTTCTCCTCCATGAAGTCTCCCTGACTACTTCTTAATGGAATGGCATCCCTAAATAATCAACACATTTAAGCCTTGGGTAATAGGCTTGTTAGACACCCCAAAAAAGAGGTGGTGGTATGTGTGTGGATTAAGGGGGCAGAGACAGGGCAAACAGGTAACCCTGATCCCATAGCACTGCTCATGTTGATCTAGGTTAGCCAGAGGGTCCCCAGGTGGGGTTCAGAGACTGTGTTTCTATTTCACCCTCTATCACCCCTGGTCTTTTAGTTTTTAGCTACGTAACCTAAGGTAAGGCTAGACCTTGGTTTCTTTATCTGAAAAATGAACTGATTTCATGTTCCCTAGCTGAGTCAGAAAGCTGTACCGGATCCTAATGTAAGACCTTTTCCAGCCTCCAATCTGGAATTCTTCTGGCACCTGTGGCCTGGGTGTGGGAGGGTGTATTACCCCAAATGCAGGTGACCTGCATATTTGGCCACTCTGAAGGCCTCCATAGACTCTGAATGAACAGGACATGCTGTTCTTGCTTTCCTCCATGGGCTTCACAGTCTGGAACCTTTCTCCAATCAGGCCATGAGCCAAAAACGACTAGCACCCAGGCTGCCAGCCGGGCAATGCCCTGAGCTCTCTGATGTAAACACTGATGAGGGATGATTGAAGTTTGGCTCTGTCTGTCCTTTTCTGTGCTATCTTCAGCCAAAGGCCTGGAGGCTTTCATCTGCTGGGCCAAGCACTGTTAAACAACAACATGAGTCCCCTTCCTGCTTCAGCTCCCACCCCGCCCTCTGGCCACTGTCTCAAAGGAAATAGCCAGTAAGGACTGGACAGTCCCTGATTTTTAGACTTCCTGTAAATGGGAGGGTGCTGGGAGGGGCAGCTAGATTCTCTGCTTTCTTTAACACTGGCCTGGTAACTAATCCTAGGAGGATTGAGAAACAGACAGACGGGGAGACTTCTTTTGGATGGAGACGAAGGGGAGATTTCTGATCAAAGAGTCCTAATTTGATGTATAACCAGACAAAACTTGTCTGCTAACAGGTTCTCTTTTAGAAATTGTGTGAGAAGTTCTCTGGTAAGAGTGACCAGCAGCCCTAAGACATCTCTACTCTCTACTCAACTCACAGTGGAAAGGCCTCTCTGTCCATGGGAGCCATTAATGGGACGACTGCACACAGAATGCAGGTGTGCCTGAAACTCAGCTTGGTCTCCACTTGCCAAGGCATGAGCTATATCTACCCAGGGAAGCTGCATGTTCTTATTTTCACAAAAGCTCCATAAAAACCAGCATGGACCCTGTGTGCTCTCATGTGTCTATGCCTCCAGATGACTATGCTGGGTAAATAAAATGTGCAAATAAATCCTGCACATAGCCAACTGCTTTCCTGCATTCTTACCTTCTATTGCCATTTTTACTCCTTCTCTTCCTTTCTTCTCCCTTCCACAATATGTTTTCCTTTTCTTCCCATAATGTTTACCCTTTTCTCCTCCTCCTTTCTTCCAATGTAACAATCGTGATAGATGGCCAGTTCATCTCTATTCAGAAATATTCAGGAAGGAGGGGACAGGTAAAAATAGAAGGGGGCCACAGAGAAAAAAAAATCTTTGATATTCATATACAGTCATTTTTCCATCTATCTAAAATGTGACCTTGGAGTCAATGGTAGGTCACTCTGGGAGATGGCAGAAAACATTAGGATAGTAGATTGAGAAACTTTAACCGAAAAGAACATAGAGAGTTTATAAATCTCTCCCCTACAGAAATGCTGAGAGCTAGTGTGCCTCAGTTCTGTTTTCCTTTATAGTTGAATGTGGTGGCAGGCAGAATAATGTCCCTTGCAAGTCCAGGGATATCCGTGCCCTAATTCTTAGAACATGAATATATTACCTTATGTGGGTGAAGAATTTCACAAATATAACAAAAGTTACTTATCAATTGACCTTAAAAGGGGAAAATTATCCTAGATTATCTGGCTGAGTCCCATCAGATCCCATAAACCCTTAAGAGCAAAGAACTGTCTCCAGTTAGAAGCAGATGCATGTGGTAAAAGAGGAAGCAAGAGAGATGCAGCAGAAAGGGAAATGATATTTGAAGAATGAGAAGAGCCAACACACCATTTCTGGCTCTGAAATGGAGGGGTCATATGAAAGGAACCCAGAAATGCCTTCAGGAGATCATGAATTGTGTCAGAAGAAATTCACAGCTGTTACGGTTTAGATGTGAGGTATCCTCTAAAAGCTCATGAATGAGACAATGCAAGAAGGTTCCCAGGAGAAATGATTGGGCTGTGAGTCTTAAACCAATCAGCAAATTAATTCCCTGTGAGGGATTAACTAAATGGTAACTGAAATGGTAGGGCATGGCTGGAGGAGGTAGGCTTTGAGGGTGTGGCTTTGGGGTATATATTTTATATCTGGAAAGTGGAGTCTCTCTGTTGTCTGATCATCATATGAGGTGCTTCCCTCTTCCACACTCTTCTGTCCTGATATTCAGCCTCACCTTGAGCCCTGAGGAATGGAGTCTGTTATCTATAGACTGAGACCTCTGAAACCATGAGCCCCCAAATAAACTCTTCCTCCTTTACAGTTTTTCTGGTTGGGTCTTTAAGTCACAGCAGCAAAAAATCTTACTAAAACAGAAATTGGTGCTGAGAGTGAGGTCGTTGGTGTGACTAACCTGACCATGTGGTTCAGAAGCTTTTTGAGCATTTTGGAATTGGTGGGAGGAATTTTAAGATGCTTAGCAGTGCAAGTTGGAAATGCTTTAGGTTGTAAATTGAACTTAATGGCCAATTCTTCACTGTCTTCTGGACAGTGAAGACAGAGCTCAAGAAAGTTTAGAAGAAAAGAAGGACACTATCAGTAATTGAACTAGGGCCATTAGTGTTATGTTCTTGCTGAGAAGCTATCTGAATTTTACCTGTGTCCTAAGAATTTTTGTGAGGCTGATTTTAAAAGCGAGGGACTTCTTAATCTGGTGGAAGAAATTTCTAGACAGCAGAATATTCAGGAAGTGGCATGGATATTACTCGAGGTTTTTAGCCAAATTCAGTCTGGTAATCAGGAGCAGAAAGCAGAGCAGAAAGATTTTTAAAACTTGGACTTATAAGGTGGAAATAAAACTGGGACTAAGGAAATTGCCATTGTTAAAGACATTACTGCTACTAAAGAAATGCTAAAGCCTTTGTCTAGAGACAATAAAAGAGATGGCTTGAGGACATCTCAGGAATTGATAAGATCATATTCATCTCAAGCTCAAGGGAGTAAAAGTAAAATTTTTATTGAGAAGAGAGCAGTGGTGTACCCTTCTTGCATGAGGGGGCCCTAAGAAGTTTCTCCAACATACTCAGCTACCCAGGCACTCAGAAGCTGCTGCAGTCATGATCCCTGGATTCTTGACTACTTCTCAAGATGGCGGCAGACCTTGGTGTCAACCATGGGGTGATAGTTCTGCGAGATTGCAAGATGCTGGAATTAGGGGGCTATAGAGGCTTCCATCAAGAAGCCTTATTTCAAAATAAGTCCTGTGAGGCCAGGCAAATGCAGTAGGGTCAGAGTCCCTGTGGGCACCCCCTGAGAGGGCAAAGTGTGGACATATGAGGAGGAAGCTAAAGTTGCAGTGGAAATCTCGGAGATTAAGAAATGCCAATAATGTGAGACATCCTCCTAGGAAAGCTGCAGGAATCCAGCACAGACAAGCCAACAGAAAGGTCACTTGGGCTGCAACCAACATGGCCACAGGGGCGGAGCTACACAGGCCCTTTGAAGAGAGCATTACTATGCTCCAGATGTTGGACACAGATCTACAGGATCTGTTGGCTCAGATGGATTTTTATCTTGCTTTCGTCCCATCTCTTCTTTCTATGCCCCTATTTTTATAAATGGAAATGTTCACTCAGTACCTTTATATATTGGATATTTGTAAATTGCTTTTAATTTTATAGGAGCTCACAATGTAAGATTGCCTTGAGCCTAAGAGAAGACTTTGGACTTGAACTTTGAGCAATCTTAGAACTGTTGAGACTAAGGGAACTTTTGGGAATGGACTAAATGTATTTTTCATTATCAAATGAGCTTTTGAAGGTCAAAGGCAGAATGTTATGACTTGTGAGGTATCCCCCAAAAGCTCACCTATGAGACAATCCAAGAAGGTTCAGAGGAGAAATTATTGGATTGTGAGAGTCTAAACAAATCAGCAAATTAATCCCCTGATAAGGATTAACTGAGTGGTAACTAAAGTGGTAGGGTGTGGCTTGAGAAGGTGGGCATTGGGGTTGTGGCTTTGTATCTGGAGAGTGGAGTCTCTCTCTGTTTTCTGATCATTATGTGAGCTGCTTCCCTCTGCCATACTCTTTGACATGATGTTAAGCCTCACCCTGAGACCCCAGGAATGGAGCTTGCTGTCTGCAGATTGAGACCTTTAAAACTGTGAGCCCCCAAATAAACTTTTTCTCCTCTATAGTTTTTCTGGGCAGGTCTTTAAGTCACAGCAACGAAAAAGCTGACTAAAAACAACAGCCATTGAGAGCAATCATCAGCCCCTGGCTGATACTCAGCAAAGAAATAGATTCCTCCATCCTACAATCACAAGAAACTAAATTCTGCCAAAAGCATAAATAATTCTGGAAGCAGATTCTTCCCCACAGCTTTCATTAAGGAACACAGTCCTGTAGTTACCTTGAATTTAGCCCAGTAAACCCCTATCAGACTTCTAACCACAGAATTATGACATAATAAATGGGTGTTGTTTTAAAGCACTAGATTTGCAGTAATGTTTTACAGCAGCAATAGAAAATAACATCCAAAGACCATTGAACAAGTCAAATATAAGAAGACTCTGAAGTAAAAAAGACAAAGAAGAGACTAGGGATTTTGTGACCCAAGAAATGGCATGTGGTGCATTCCCTGTGTTTTCTTTTTGTTGTATATATCCCAGACATGGAGTTGAAGAAGCTGGCAATCAAGGAATGCCAATGGATTCAGACATAAAGTTGTCAAGGAAAGCCTGCCTTCTCCAATCAAAGGAGCAACAGGGGCAGGCTAGCTAGACACACAACTTTAAGACAACACTTATTCTATTGTAAACAAGTACCACACACATGCACACAAACAAAAATTGTTCTAACTCAAACCTACACCAACAAAGGCTGAGGAGGAAGCCTAAAGTTCCAACTTCACAAGGTCATAATATGAGGAAATAAAAACAGGTAACAGAAAAATAGGAAAATCTCCAAATATTTGGTAATCTAACAGTATGCCTTGAAATAATCTATGGTTAAAAGGAGAAGTATCAAGAAAATAAACATGTTAAATTAAATAAAAATAAAAATATGTCATATGGCATTGAATTTCAGAGAAGAAAAATTGTAGTACTAAATACATTAGAAAAGTGGGAAAGTCTGGATTAATATTCTGAGCTCTCAACAATAAAATAAAGCAGACAATAAGAAGAAAAAAACAATCAAGTGTAGAAATGAATGAAATTAAAACCAGAAAAAAATAATAGAGAAAACCAAAGAAACAGAACTATTTCTTTAAGAAGCTCAATAAAATCAACAAGACTGGTTTAGCAAGACTGGTTTTTAAATGAGAGAGAAGACAGAAATTATCCATATCAGGAATGATGTCATGGATATGACACAGACCCTGGTAACATCAAAGGTAATAAAGCAACTAATGGGCCAAGGACCTGAACAGACACTTCTCAGAAGAGAATATACAATCAATCAACAAATATATGAAAAAAATGCTCATCATCTCTAGCAATCAGAGAAATGCAAATCAAAACAACTCTAAGATATCATCTTACTCCAGTCAGAATGGCAGGTATTATGAAGACAAACAACAATAAGTGTTGGCGAGGATGTGGGAAAAGATACACTCATACATTGCTGGTGGGACTGCAAATTGGTGCAGCCATTATGGAAAACAGTATGGAGATTCCTTGGAAATCTGGGAATGGAACCACCATTTGACCCACCTATCCCTCTCCTTGGTCTATACCCAAAGGACTTTAAAACAGCCTACTATAGGGACACAGCCACATCAATGTTTATAGCAGCACAATTCACAACAGCTAAACTGTGAAGCCAACCTAGATGCCCTTCAGTGGATGAATGGATAAAAAAATTGGCATATATACACAATGGAATTTTACTCAGCATTAAAAGAGAATGAAAGTATGGCATTTGCAGGTAAATGGATGGCATTGGAGAAGATAATGCTAAGTGAAGTTAGCCAATCCTTCCTCCCTCCAATCTTCTTCCTATTCTCTCCTGGTCTCCCTTCTATTTTCAGGAGATTCCCTTTTTTCCCCTCTCTTTTTCTTTTTAGCTTCCATATATAATAGAAAATATGCTCTTTGACTTTCTTGGTCTGGCTTACGTCTCTTCATATTGTGCTCTCTAGTTAAACCCATTTTCCTGCAAATAACATAATTTTGTTCTTCTTTATGGCTAAATAAAACTCCATTGTGTATCTGTACTATATTCTCTTTTCCCATTCATCAGCTGACAGACATCTAAGCTGGCTCTATGGTTTGACTATTGTGAGTTACGCTGCTATAAACATGAGTCTGCATGTATCACTATAATATGTTGACTTTAATTGTAGGGGATAAATACCAAGTAGTGGTATACCTACACGGTTCCTTTCCTAGCAGTTCAGGAACCTCCATTTTTATTTCTATAGTGGGTTCACTAATTTACATCCCTACCAAGAGTGTATAAAGAGTCCTTTTACCTGGATCTTTGCCAACATTAATTATTTGTATTCTTAATGATTGCCTTTCTAACTGGAGTTGAAATGAAATCTTAGTATAGTTTAGATTTGCATTTCCCTTAATGCTAAAGATGTTGAATTTTTTTTATATACTTGTTGGCCATTTGTATTTCTTTTTTTTTTTTTTTTTTTTTTTTTGAGAAATGTCTCTTTCACTCATTTGCCCATTTATTGATTGGATCAGTTGGTTTTGAGGTGGTGAGTTTTTTTAAGTTCATTGTATATTTTGGTTATGAATCCCCTATCAGAGGAGTAGCTAGCAAAGATTTTTTTTCCCTATTCTGTAGGTTCTTTCTTCATGTTTGTGTTTCCCTTGCTGTTTAAAACCTTTTTACCTTGATTCCACCCTATATATTAATTCCTGGATTATTTCATGAGCTTTAGGAGTTCTGTTGAGGAAATTGATGCTTAAGTTATATGTTGGAATGTTGAGCCTATGTTTTCTTCTAGCAGTTTCTGCTCTAATTCCTTTTTCTCTTATTGTCTTCAAGTTGGCTTTTGTGTAGGGTAAGAGATGAGGATCCAGTTTTATTCTTCTATATGTTCATATCCAGTTTTCCCAGCACCATTTGTTTAAGGGGCTGTCTTTTTTTCAAATATATGTTTTTGACACCTCTGTCAAGGATCCGATAACTGTATCTACAAATAGTCTTTTAAAACAAAAGTACAGACCCGTATCCCTCATGAATATAGATACAAAAATTCTTAGCAAAATATTTGTAAATAGAATTCAGCAACATATAAAAAATGTACCATTACTAAGTGGAATCTATTCCAGAGATACAAGGCTGGTTCAATATTTAAAAATTAATATAATCCACTAATTAGCAGACTAAATAAAAATAAATCACATGACAATATCAACTGATACAAAAAAGCATTTATCCAGACTCAATACCTATTCATAATTTGAAAAGTATCTCTCAGAAAACCAAAAAATAAAAATGAACTCCTCACCTTAATAAAGACTATCTACAAAATGCCTGTAGCTACTATGACGTATGATTGTAAAAGAGGGATTGCTTTCCTCCTAAAATCAGAAACAAGACACCAATGTTTACTCTCACTCCTTTTCTTCAAGATGATGCTGGAACTTCTAGCCAATGTCAAAAGAAAGAAAGAAAATAAAGTATACAGAGGGGAGGGGATGGGGATAGTAGAGGATAGGAAAGGCAGCAGAATACAACAGACACTAGTATAGCAATATGTAAAACAGTGGATGTGTAACCGATATGATGCTGCAATCTGTATACGGGGTAAAAATGGGAGTTCATAACCCACTTGAATCAAAGTGTGAAATATGATATGTCAAGAACTATGTAATGTTTTGAACAACCAACAATAAAAATTAAAAAAAAAAGAAAATTAAGTATACAGATCATAAAGGCTAAGAAAAAAATAACTTGTCCATACTTGCAAATATCATAATTGTTGACATAGAACAATCCTAAGAAATCTACAAAAACAAACAAAAATCTCCTAGAACTGACAAGGAAATTGGCAAGGTTATAAGATTAATGTGCAAAATCAATTATTATTTTAATATCCTAACAATTGCACTGCTGGGCATTTGTGTAAACATATGTTCACACAAAAGAACTGTACATGAATGTTCATAGCAGCTTTATTCATAACAGCTGCCAAAGGAAACAATTCAAATGTTTTTCAACAGTTGAATGGTTAAGCAAACCATGGTACATTCATACCATGGGACACTTCTCAGCATTGAAAAGGAACAGGTGGGAATGGAACCACATTTGACCCAGCTATTCCCCTTCTCAGACTATACCCAAAAGACCTAAAAAGAGCATACTACAGAGACACAGCCACATCAATGTTTATAGCAGCACAATTCACAATAGCTAGACTGTGGAACAAACCTAGATGCCCTTCAATAGATGAATGGATTTTTAAAATGTAGCATTTAAACACAATGGAATATTACACAGCACTAAAAATAACAAGATCATGGTATTTGCAGGGAAATGGATGGCATTAGAGCAGATTATGCTAAGCGAAGTTAGCCGATCCCTAAAAAACAAATGCCGAATGTCTTCTCTGATATAAAGGGGGTGACTCAAAATGGGGTAGGGAGGAAGAGCATGAGAAGAAGATTACCACTAAATAGGGAAGAGAGGTGGGAAGGAATGGGAGGGAGAAGGGGAATTGCACGGAAGATGGAAGGAGACCCTCGTCGTTATACAAAATACATGTATGATGATGTGAGGAAAAAAAAAGAAATGTGTCACATTAGATTGGGTAGAGAGAGGTGATAGGAGGGGAGGGGAGGGGAAGGAGGGATAAGAAGGGCAGCAGAATAAAACAGACACTAGTATTGCTGTATGCATATACGTGGCTGTATAACCAATGTGATTCTGCAAACTGTACACTTGGAAAAATGAGAAATTATGCCCCATATGATTCAAATGTATGATATGTCAAGATAATTGTACTGTCATGAGCAACTAATAAAAAAAAAGAAAGAAAAGGAATAGGTGGTTGATATATACAATCACCTCTGAGAGAATCACCTGAGAATTACACTGAATTTAAAAAATCCAACCCTAAAAGGTTGCATACCCTGTAACTATTTATATTAGATCCTTGAAGTAACAAATTGTTATTATTATTATTATCATCATCATCACCATAATTATCATAGAAATAGAGAACAAATTAGTGGTTTTAAAAGGATGAGGAAGGTTGTGGAAGGGAAGGAAGAATGTCTTTAAAAGAACAACATGACAGATTTTTGTACTAATGGAAATATTCCATATAGTGACTGTATAAACATCTATATCATAGTTGTAATATTGAACTATATAGTCTTGCAAGATATTAAAAATATTGTCATTGGGAGTAAGAGTTCACATTCCAGAGAATAATACACCCTCTGTATTATTTCTTACAACTGTATGCCATCCTACAATTATCTCAAAATAAAAAGTTTAATAAAAAATTAAATGCATGCATAGCAATGAAAGGTTAATATAGTATCCACTAAGTTTTTCAGAAACTTAAAATTTAAGAAACTTTAAATTTACTTTCACTTCTTTCTCTAGGTTCAAAGCAATCATAGCACCATTCTAACACGTGCAAGGAGAGGGGAATAGACTCCATCTATTGATGAGGGTGTGACAAGGTCACCTTATAGCATGTGGGATCAAAATATTGTCATGGCCATTTTTGAAAAATACAATCTACTACAATCAGTAATGTTATTCATCACCTTTGTCTCTCTCTTCTTCTTCTTCCCCTCCTTCTCTCTTCTGAAAAAGATCCTGTGCAAAGAATGAATGAATTCCTTTACTTCCTTTACTCCACAATCTTATCATATATCTTCCCATTCAAAATGAACTCTCCAGCTCTCTTTGTTTAGGGTTCAGCCTCTTTGAAAAAAAATTCTTTTTTTTTGTACTGGGAATTGAACTCAGGGCACTCGATCACTGAGCTACATCCCCAGCCCTATTTTGTATTTTCTTTAGAGACAGGGTCTCACTGAGTTGAGTAGTGCCTCGCTTTTGCTGAGGCTGGCTTTGAATTCATGATCCTCCTGCCTCAGTCTCCTAAGACACTGGGATCATAGGCATGCACCACTGTGCCTGGCATGAACTGTTTCTCAAACACTTGTCGATGCTGAAATGGTTGGCCAGAGTCTTTTGAGGGTTAGCTCTGGCGCATAAGAACAGATTCAAATAGGTACTGACAGTATGTCCAAGTCTGCCCAAAGGAGTATTTCTGAAAAGGTAAGTTGTGAGTCAAGTTTCCTCTTAAAGTCCTTTATTTGACCTTATTATTGAAACAATTTTATTATTGACTTAATAAATACTTTTATAAATATTCTCCTAATTTATATGTTAAATTGTTCTGGATTCATACATTTTGCCAAAAACAAAAGAGAGACATCTACTCCACAGTCATTTGCCAACTACTTCTTCAAAATAAAGGTAGGATTCTTTTTGTTTCCAATTCTAGGGATCCCTTCATCCTTATGTTCAACCTAATATGGGAAAATGATACTGCTCCCTCAGCAGCACCTGGACATTTTTTTGTTTTATAAGTAGCACCAAAGAACTGGAGCAAAGTAATGTGAAGCTTTTAGATGAATTCCTATTGCTGGGCCGGCCTACTATGGCCTACGAGGAATAAGGACCCTCTTAGAACCTCTCAGTTGTTGAAGATATAGAAAATATTCTAGGTAAAATGAAGAATGAAGTTGCCTTCTGCCTACTTACTTCCTGCCTTTGGCTCAGTGAATAAAATAAACCAAAGACCTAAGCATGATTTTTTTCTTAAAATAAGGTATAGCTGAATATCTAGCAATAATTTCATGAATGAGGAAGGTGTACCATCCCCCTAAGACTTGTAATTAGAGATAAGGCTTTAACTGCAATTACCCCTGGAATCAAAACTCACCGGCCTAGATTCACACTAATCAAATGACTACTCATTTTTCCCTGAGAGGTTTTGCTGGGCTTTCTCTGTGTACGTGGATGGTTGTGGGAGGGACTAAATGGTAGACCAGATAAGCACAGATGTGACCTGAAAAGTACCTCACATTGGCGGTTAAGGACAGTAGCAAGGGAAGCTCAGGATCTACCCAGGAGTATCACAACTTCCCCTTTTCCTTGGTTTTAACCGAGTGACTCACCAATTTACTTGCTTATTTCTTTCTTTGAAGTTCTTTATTTCCATATTACACGGGTGCTTTAAATTGGTGTTTTGTATTTGGAGTCATTGAACATTAAGAAAAACACATAAGAGATAATCATGTTTGTACTCCTCTAGACTCTGGAAACCTATCCTCGCAAGGAAAGCAGGTAAAAACATTAGGGATGCTTAGCCTAAAGAACAAACTCAGGAATTATAGTGACCTCCTGAGGGGCTTGAAAGGGTCTCCTCTGACAGGGGCATGATACTTTCCTGAACTCGGGAGATCAGAGCCTGCAAATTTGCTAAAGATCAGAGCATCCCAACATTGAAAAGCTATGAATTTTCTATTTCTGGATGTGATCACCCATGGGGAGAATAATCACCAGGCTTGGTGCTGTATAGGGGTCTCAGGCTCACAGTGTATCGTGGGATTTAAGGACTTTTAAGAAATTTTTCAACCCTGAGATTCTAGCACAGCATTCTCCAATATGGTAGCTCCACCCATGTGTGGCTACGGAGCATGTGAAATGTGACTAATCCACTATGTAAAATAATACATATTTCAAAAAGTTGGTGCTAAAAATGACCAAAAAAGGTCACAAATATTTTTATACAGATTACATGTTGAATTGATAATATTCTGAATCAATTAGGCTAAACAAAATATAATACTAAAACTAAATTTACCTGTTTATTTTTACTTTTTGGTACTGAGGCTTCTAGAAATTTTAAATGACACATGTGGCTATGTGGCTAACATGATCTATTGGACAGCACTACTAGCTACTTAGGGTCCTTTCCAACTCAAAATCCCACACTCTTCTTAAAGTAGCATATCTTCCATCTGCGACATGACCTTTCTGTGCTTCATGCCTTGAATTTACCTGAGACTCATCCTGCAGGTAAACAGTGCTGGCCCTCTATGGCACAGTTTCTTGAAAGCATCTAAAATGAATTTTTTATATAAATGGTGAAGATAGAGGTTCTCTGATCTCCCTTAGGATCCATTAACATAGATTAGTTTAGAAGATCAGTTTATTTGCTTAAAAAAAAAAAAAAACACAAAACATCTGGCTCAAGTTGAATTTCAGAGGCATTGAATTTCAGAGAATGAAATAAACTGACACCTAGTCAGGGAGGTGGAGACAGGTGGTGTCCAGTGTCAGGGTGTTGATGCAACCTGGTCTCAGGTCTCATGCTGGGTGTCGGCAGAAGACAGAGTGGCCGGTGTGATAGCAGGCCCTGAAGGCAGTGATTGCAAAGGGCTCACAAACAAATGTCTTTGTCTCCTTTCTATACTCTGCCCACCGGCATCATCAAAAGCAATAAAGGCTGTGGCTGAAGAACCACTTTTGGGCAGAAATCCTTCCATAGATTTATTTGTAAATGAATTTCTGCAACCCAGGGTGGTCCTGGCCAAGTTCAGTGTAAATGTTGAATAAATAGTTTCAGCTATTATGTATTCCCCATCACTTTAGGCTAATATCCCACAGAGTTGGACCTGAAGATGTGTTCCTTACAGCTATACAGGAGAGAGGTCTATACTTGCAAAAATAAAAAAATAAAATAATGCAGCAGACCACAAATTTATTTAGATTACTAACATGTAAAAGTTTAAAAACAAAAAGTCCTTTTCAAAATTTACAAATTCAGATTGCTCAATTGTATTGTAACCATAAACTTTAATTTCAACCTTAAAATATTAAAGAGCATAAAAGCATTTATTTTGACAGAATCATTTTAATGTATGATGAACAGGAGGGAATGTTCTCACACTACCCCCACTCAGTAAGCACTCTACATATGCTAATGAAGAGGAAATCTATACTCTTGACTATTAAAAATTTCAGGTCTGGGGGTGTAGTTCAACAATGTCTAGCATGTGCAAGGCCCTGGAATTGATCCCCAGCAAGTACGTGCATGTGCGCGCGCACGAACACACACACACACACACACACACACACACAATCTCAGATGGCTTCATCTTCTTTCTCAAGGAAGACTTATTCTCTAAGGCAAAACTGTTCAATTATTAGTATTTAGATTTGTAAGTTACAGTTGGAAGACTAAAAATGCTAAGGGTCCCTTCATTTGTTCAGAGAATCATTTATTCCGTCCTGGGCCAAAGCAAAAAGGAGGTGTGTTAATAATTATGAGCTCCAGAGTGTCAAGAGGCTGCACCTGAAGTATTAGTCAGGAAGTGCCCCCTAGTGGTTAGAGGTGAAATAACCTTGGATTGGGACTTTAATTTATAAAGTGAAGTGGCAATGAAGAGGCTGGGAGTATAGGGAAATGGAGCTATCAAACAAGTAAGAATAGTAGAAAAGAGGTCATACTAGGCAAAACTAAAAGAGAGTGTACATTTAACATGGGTCGGTGTATTGGATGGGTGCAAGAGATTTGGGTAAGTTGAGCAGGGCCTGGGCCTACATGGTGTCAGGCTTCACTGGTCCTACTAAGGAATATGGACCCTAATTTAAAAGCAATAGGGGGGCTGGGGCTGTAGCTCAGTGGTAAAGTGCTTGCCTCGCATGTGTGAGGCACTGGGTTCGATCATCAGCACCACATAAAAAAATAAAGATACTGTGTGTTCATCTACAACTAAAGCAATAGGGGCACTATTGAAGGAAATTCACCAGACATTTCATGGGAGATAGATTGCAGACAAAAACACAATGAAGGCTAAAAGAACATCTTTGTAATCTAGGAAAATGGCATGAGGAAGAGAGAAAGAGAAGTGCAAGCGTACATCAAAGATGCTGCTAGTGTCATGTCTACAAGGCTTGGGAACTGGCTGTGGAAGGAGAAAGAGAGGGAACACTAGGAAGCCCCCAGGTTTCTGACTTGGGTGTTGAGACGGATGTTGCTCTCATTCCCTGGGCTGGGGTAAAGATTTTAAAGGAAAGGTAAATGCAGTTTGGAAGATTTTGAGTGTAAGCCTCCTGCACAACATTCACGGATGATAGATCATGAGGGAGGCAGTTGAAACTTTGAGGGGAAGTCTGGAGTAGAGAAATGAATATAAAGGTGATCAGTATGCAGAAGAATCATAGATGCTGGAGAAACTGTCAAAAGATGAGAAGGGACATGAACCAAAGACTTTGAGGAACAGTAGTTTTTGGGTGTGTGGGGGCAGGGATCAAAAGGAAGAGGAAAATTGAAAAGTGAAAGTGTTATGAAAGTTAAGAGCACATATCCAAGAAGAAATGATCTGTAGACATAAGTGCTGTGTAAAGGTCAAATAAAGTGATGCTAAAACCAGTCCTTTGCACCCGACAATTATCTTTAAAATTCAATGACATGACAGATATGTCACTCTGCTTCACTATAGTAATCATTTTACTATCTGCATGAATCTCATAATATCATGTTGTAAACCTCAAACATACACACTCACACACACACACACACACAAAAAAAAAAAAACTTAGGAAAGGAAAAAAAAATAGAGAGAGAGAGGGTCTTTTGTGCCCTACTATAGGACAGTCTCACTGAAATTGTAGGGGCTGGAAGTGGAAGAGAAAAGAGTTGTGCTTTTTTGTTGCTATTTGTTGCAGTGCTTGGGGATAGAACCCAGGGCCTCCCACACACTAGGCAAGCACCCTACTGTTGAGCCATATCACCAGCCCAGAAGTCTCAGGGTTTAAATCATCACACAGGTATAAAGAAGAGCAGAAATGTCCATTGTGAATTATCCTTCTCATCCAGGAAGAGAAAAGAAGGAAAGGGAAGTATTGGAGAAAGATAAAGTTAAAGAAGGGTGTTTTTAAAAGATAAGAGAGTCCTGAGCATTTTTTAGCCTATGGGAATCAAACCAGTGGACACATAGATAGATAAAAGGACAAAATGACACACAGCAGAAAAAATGTAGAGCAGGTTGCTCCAGGGATACAGAGCAGCTCACTGAGAAAAGCTGCCTTTGTCAGAAAGTGGAGGGAAGGAGAAATGTGGAGTGGGACACTACCCAACGTCCCCTGAACTTGGAGGTCAGTAAATCTGCTGGCAGAGGAAGGCCTGCGTGGAGTGACAGAGGTTAGTAGGGGGCAGATACGAAAGGGACTTGGAAGAGACTTGGCCATTTGCGTGATGGTTGGCAAGAAATTCTCAGAATGAACAAGAACATTCTGTTAGAAAGGAAAAAAGAATTTGCTGAGGCCACAGTCCCGGGGATGGTTTTACTCAGAAGAGATAACCAACTTGCTTGGAACTTCTTTTGCCCATTATTTTTTCACACTTCTGTGTTCGTTTTAATTAAATTGGCCATTTTCCTTGTGAGTAATCAGGAATAGACTGAGATAAAGCACATCACGACATGCAGACGAGCTCCATTCATTTCTCCCTGTGGACCGAGTTAGCTACCACTGAGGCTCATCATCACTTCGCCCGTGGAGATGACAGCCACCCTGAGGATGGAGAATTACAGTAAGTCCAGTTTGGCAATCCACGGAGGTTATTAAGGATTTCTGTGAAAGGGACGAGGTTCCTGCACTGAGGGAAGCAGATCTGCTCTGTGTATCAAAATATTGTGTCAGAAAAGCCCTGAGGAGAAAGGGTACAGCGTCCCTTTGGAGACCAGATCATGGGGCCAAGAAAGATGCTATCTGGACGTGTCAGCCTCAGGGGGAAAAAGAAAAAAAAAAAGATGTTCTTGGAACAATTTGGGCAGAAAAACAATAGGATTCTTTATTTCTTGGCGCAGGAATGAATGAATCTTTATTCCAAATGCAAAGCAGGCATTAAATCCAAGGACAATAAATGGTGAGACCAGCATTCCAGCAACAATCACAGGCTTTCTCTGTGTGCTCACAGTGAAACAGTCCCACAGGGCTTCAAAGAGACATGTGGATTTCTTTTTCTCTTCTTAAGTAAACAAAATTAAGAGAGAACAAGTACTTACTACAGCTGTAGATGCCCAGAATTTCTTCCTACCCTATTCCAATCCTCACTCCAACCCAAGGAGCCCTCATCCTTCTGGCTTAGAGCTGCATGTACACGTAGTAGTAGGCTTGAGGTTGAACTTGGACCTATCCAGGCACCCCCATGGAGAGCAAAGTTGGACTATTCTCTGAAGACTAGTGAACTTTCCTAAACTCTTTGCACCTCACAGCCTTCTGTTCCTAACAGATAAACGTATTTCTTTGAATAAGCCCCAATATTGAGCACATATGTTTACATTTTTTTAATTAAGAGCGTCAGATAGTTTGCATTGCAAAAGTGATCATTGTGATACTCTAAATTGTGTATTTCTTGATGCATCTTAAAAATCAGTTTTTAGTTAGAGAAGTAAGTTAATTTGGTGTTCCACTACAAAGGAGCATACCAGTATTCCTTTAGCTCAGCCTTCAGATCTTGAAAAAGTTTCATGCTAAAAACTAAGCACAGGAAAACCTGGTGTTGGTCAGAATGGGACCTGGAGTCAGCCTTTTTCCTTTCCACTTCCTGGCCTGCTGGCAGAGTGCCATCCCCATAAAAAATCTTGTCTTTGTAGGGGCCGGCAAGGCTCTTTGTGGAGTCACCTCTTGCCACTTCCCAGAAATCACTCTTGAGTCAGGGAATTGCAAATAGAGCTTGCTCCACATCACATGATCCCTTCCTCCCACAAACATCCCTCCTTGAGTCCCATGGTTTACATATTCCCACAAGGTCAAGTCAAGGACATTTGGTCACATGCAGAGTTATGGAAACAATACACATAGAGCCATCCATGTAGAAAGCTCAGAGATTAAAATTTTTGCTAATTGAGTGTAGGGTTTCACATGGGACTGCTTAGTTTTTGACAGAGAGCTGTCCTTTTTCCCAGAACAAGACCAAAGTCCTTCAGGGTAAACAATTTCCTTTGGGTTCCATGAATATTTCTGCCATGGACCTAACTTTTGTAAACATAAGAAGGGTCCAAAGAAATTGAAAGCTACGTCTGGAACCCCAACAATCTTATAATCCAGACAAAAGACAGGAAACACACCCACATGAAATAGTTCATTATTTCACTCATGCAATCAATATAGTTTTTTTTTTTTAAAGTCTGCCTTAATTGTGCAAGCAGTATACAGATAAATAAACCTTGATCCTGTCTACAAAAGGCTTGCAGTCTAGTTGATGGAAACAGACCCATCAGTAAATAGATGCTCTGTCTATAGAGAATAAGCCAGGGCTGGTAGTGGCAGGAAATCATTAACAGAAGAAATAACTCTTATACCCAATAAATACTGTAGGAATTCATTACAGAATAAACCATTAGGTACATCAGAAATCATGAAAAGCTACTAGTAAAGATAGGATTTTTTTTATATAACATAAGATCTACCCTCTTAACATAACTTAAGTGTAAAATATGGTTTTGTTATAGGCACGATGTTGTCCAATAGATCTGCAGAACTTTTTCACTTTGTAAACTGAAACTCTATACACGCTAAACATGAACTCTCCACTTCCCTCTCCCCCAAGCCCCTGGCAACCAAAACTCAACTCTTCAATTCCCTGAGTTTGGCTATTTTGGATACCTCATATCAAGTGGAATCATTCTGTTTCTGGCTTATCTCATTCACTGTAATGGCTTCCAGGTTTATCTGTGTTGTTGCCTACTGTAGGATTTTTTTTCTTAAGGCTGAACAATATTCCATTCTATGTATATAGCACTTTTTTACCCATGTGCCCATTGATGGATACTTAGGTGGTTATGACATTTTGGCCACTGTAAATGCTGCTGTAGTTGACTTGGGAATGCAGGTATCTCTCTGGAAAGAGAAGATTTAATGTGCATATTAAAGTATTGTTAAGACTTGGATAAGTAGACAGGACAGGTAAGCCCATTCCAAGAACAAAGAACCATCTGAAAGATGTTACTAAGGAGTCTTTGAGCAGGGTGTTTCCCAGGATGGGTGGGAGACAGTCACAACTGGAATGAATCACTACACATAGTTGTTAAAAGGCAGCAAAGTATTCTGCCCTACACTTAAACAATTGTCCATACATTAGTGAGCTTGGGATTAAAATAGTAAATAGACATAAGTATAACTCTTCCAGCTCAATTGATTATGTTCTGTATACCCTTGGATCATTATTTAGCCTCTCTGAGACTCAAATGCATCATGTACATAGTATCCACATGATCTGATTGTTGTAAGTATTGAATTATACACAAAATATGCTTAACACAGTGCCTGTCACATAATGTTCAATATGTAGGTATTATTAATAAACACAGAAAAACACTGGGTGGTGTGATACTAATGGCTAGCACTTATTGGATGCTTACTGTATTCCAGGTAATGTACTAAATGCTCTACAAGCAGTAAGTAATTTTGTATATACCAAGATATTAACAAGGTATCTCTGGGTAGTGGAAGATCCAAGAGATGAGAGGGAAAACTTTCTCCCCAACCTTTCTTACTAACCTCAATCAGTGCCTGTTCTGTGTCAGATAACGAAGTGCAGAACTTGAGACAAGGATTCTAACATATATGATTTACTGAAGGAACTCTTGGGAAAAGGGGAGAGACGGAAGGAACAGGACAAGGATGTGGTCTCAAATGAGTTGCAGCATTAGCCTAATTTCTCAGGGAGTTCTGGTGTGAGAACCATACTATAGCACCAGTTTTGCTTGAGGCACGGGACCACCATTTATGCCAGTCATCCACAGACTGCAGGCTGCCCCTGGATGGAGATGATGGACATAATCTCTTATTCCACCCAAGCAGTTTTCTGAAGAGAAAGGGAAGTAACTGTGAGCAAAAGAATGAATACATTGGCTCCGTAGAGGAACCCAGGTGCTACTTAATAAGCCACCCCGAACTTGGTGACCAAAACCAATTTTTTTAATTGGTTTCAATTAGTTATACATGATAGCAGAATGCATTTATGCCCTTTGATATATCATACATAAATGGGGTATAATTTCTCACTTTTCTGATTGTACATGTTGTAGGATCATATAGGTCATGCAGTCATATATGTACATAAGGTAATAATATCTGTTTTATTCTACTATCCTTCCTATCCCTGTATCCCCTTTCCTCTCTTCACTCCCTTCTACCTAGCCTCCCCCGCTTATTGTAAATTATCATCCACCTATCAGAGAAAACATTCAGCTTTTGGTTTTGAGGGATTGGCTTATTTCACTTAGCAGGGCATTCTCTAACTCCATCCATTTACTGGAAAATGCCATAATTTTATTCTTTTTTAAAGTTGAATAATATTCCATTGAATATATATATATATATATATATATATATATATATATATATATATATTTTTTTTTTTTTTCCTTTATCCATTCATCTGTTGAAGGACATCTTGGTTGGTTCCACAGTTTGGCTATTGTGAGTTGAACTGCTATAAACACTGATGTGACTGTGTCACAGTAGTATGCTGATTTTAAGTCCTTTGGGTATAAACCAAGAGGTGTGATAGTTGAGTCAAATGGTGATTCCATTCCAAGTTTTCTGAGGAATCTCCACACTGATTTCCATAGTGATTGCACCAATTTGCAGTCCCACCATCAGTGTAGGAATGGACCTTTTCCCCCACATTCTTGCCAACATTTATTGTTGCCTCTATTCTTGATGATTGCATTCTGACTTGAGTGAAATGAAATCTTAGAGTAGTTTTGATTTGCATTTCTCTAATTGCTAGAGATGTTAATCAACTTTATTTCTTCTTCTGTGATGATTCTGTTCAGTTCCTTGGCCCATTTGTTGACTGGGTTATTTCTTTTGTTTTGGTTTTGGTTTTGGTTTTGTTCTTGGTGTTGGTTTTTGAGTTATTTTCATATATCCTAGAGATTAATGTTTTAATCTGAAGTGCATGTGGTGAAGATTTTCTCCCAATCTGTAGGCTCTCTCTTCACATTATTGACTGTTTCTTTTGCTGAGAAGAAGCTTTTTCATTTGAATCCATCCCATTTGTTGATTCTTGATTTTACTTCGTTCACTTTAGGGGTCTTGTTAAGGAAGTCAGATCCTAGGCCAACGTACTGAAGATTTGGACCTCTTTTTTCTTCTAGTAGGCACAGGGTCTCTGTTCTAATGCATAAGTCTTTGATCCACCCAAAACCAAATATTATTTTTTCTCACAAATCTACGATTTAGGCTTGGCTTGGCTGAGATGATTTATTTCTGTGTTACTTGGTATCACCTGGAGCATCCTAAAAACTGGAGGCAACTTGACTGCTAAGGAAGGTATCATCAGAAGACTCCTGTGAGCAGGCTGGCCGGCTGCTGGAGCACTCGTGTGTGGGTGGTTTCTCTACAAGGCTGCCTGGCTTCTCCTGGCTCTGGATTTCAAGATGGAGCATCCCAAGTCAGCAAGGAGAAAGTTCTTGGTATTTTTGTGACCTAGCCTCATAGTGTCACTTCTGCCACATTTCTGCTGTCCATTGGGACATTCATAAAGGACTGCCCAGTTTCAAAGGGAAGTGCAATGGACTGAATGTGTGTCCCAAATTTACATGGTAAAGTTCTATTTCCCATATGATGGTATTTGGAGGTGGGAATTTGGGGACATATTAGATTCAGATGAGGTCACAAGGGTGAAGTTTCCATATAGGGATTAGAGCCACTATAGGAGGAAGAGAACAGAGTCCTCCACCCTCAATCCCTCCCCCTTTCTGCCATGTGAGGACCCAGCTGGAAGACAGCCCTCTGCAGGCCAAAAAGAAGGTTGTGGCTGGCAAAAGCTACCATCCTGATCACAGGATCCCCAGCCCCAAGAAATACAAGAGATAAACATCTATTGTTTAAACCACCCCATCTATAATATTTTGTTATAGCAGCTTAAGCTAACTAGGACAGTCTGCCCATACCTCCACAAGAAAATGCCATGGACTGAAGAGCTTGAGCAATAGAACTTTTATTTTCTCACAGTTCTGGAGACCAAAAGTCTGAAATGGAGATGTTGGCAGCACTGGTTTCTCTTTAGGCAACTCCCCTGTGCTTGCACATGACCACCTCTCTCTGTGTCCTCACACATTATCTCTCTGTGTGCACATTTCTGGTGTTTCTCCCTATGTATCTAAATTCCCTTTTCCTATGAGGACACCAGCTTATGGATAAAGACCCATCCTAAAGATTTATTTTGATTTATTAGCCTCTTTAAAGGCCATATCTTAAAATGAGATTACAATTCTGAGACCCTAGGTGTTAGGACTTTAACATTTGACTTTTAAGGGACACAGCTCAGTTCATGACAGTCAGGATGGAATACAGACTCCTCCTCTCAACCTAAGGAGACAATGCCACACTGGAAGAAGAACACAGGGGATGGAATGTACTCTGAGAACCACCTCCAAAAAACACAATCCACCTTAGACACCAACATCTACTTTAAATCCTTACCCCTGGATCTTTGATGAAGACAGGTCTCCATTTACATTAAATGTTTTACAAGTGAAACTCTGACACAAGTCTTTCTAGTTGTCACCTTCTGATTGGATCCTATTAGATTGCTGTCTTTAAGCTCTTCTGATATAGAAATTCTGTAGTCACCTCTTTCTCTGGGTGATGAAATTATCAACATTCTATAATTTTTAATAATAATAGATTCATGTTAACAGATTACATAAAGCACATAGATTAAATTATGTAAAGCACACAGGGAAAAATATGTTGTAAAAAATTTGCATGGATGGAATGTGGCATTGGTAAATACTGCTTAAACTCCCATGCAGAATCTGGATTGTAGTAAATTAAAAGAAGACAGTTTTATTTGCTGTCTTTCAGGAATAAAGGGAGGTGGTTAGCTTTTTATAAAATCTCCTGTTGTTCTTTACCTGATTAGAAATTAATAGGTAGCAGTCAATGTTGATTGCTTATGTGAAAATCTCCTTCTTTTCTTTTTAATATAATTTTCTTTTACTAAAAAAAATTTGAAATTTTAAATATATCTTAAAATTGAAAATAAACACAGCATAAAATTATATGCAGTAAAATGTTTCATTTTTACACCTGTCATCTACCAAGGTCCCACTCCTTTTCTTATCATATTGTTCATGTTGTTGCATATCAAGCAAATACAAATATAGGTTTTCCTTTTTGTCCTCCTTTTGCACAAAAGGTAGCTTATTTCTCACATTCTTCTATACACCTTCCTTTGTTATTTTGCAACTTGGAGATATTTCCATGTGAGTCTAGGGATATGGATAGATCTGTGATATATGTGAATATCTTCCTCCAAAGAATCATGCAGCCAACAGAATGTACAGTTAGCTGAGTGTGATAGCACACACCTGTAATCCCAGTGACTCAGGAGGCTGAGGCAGGAGGATTGTGAGTTCAAAGCCAGTCTCAGCAACTTAGTGAAGTCCTAAGCAACTCAATGAGACCCTGTCTCTAAATAAAACACAAAAAAAAGGGCTGGGGATATGGCTCATTGGTTAAGTGCCCCTAGGTTCAATACCCAGTACATAAACAAACAAACAAAAAACTGAATATAGAATCAAATTTCTGTGTTTTAGTGAATCTGATTCATAAAAAATGGTATTATTGTGTAATTTGAATTTACATTTATCTTATTCTGAGTGATCATGAACATTATTTTATGTTTAAAAGTCATTTGAATTTTCCATTTTATCAGTCATCTAGACTTTTCCTTTTATTAATTTTTTTCTGCTGGATTGTTGATCTTAAAATTTTATTTTTGGGAGACCTACATTTTAGCAAAATTAGCCCTTTGTCAGGGATGCAAGCCCCATTGCTTTTCTGAACCTCAATTTTGTTCAGATATTAAACTATTTAAGACATCCCTATACACATGCTGTTTTAGTCAGCTCTGCACTGCTGTGACTAAGAGACCTGACAAGAACAACTTAGAAAAGGAAAAGTTGATTTTGGTTCCTGATTTTAGAGATTCAGTCAATGATAGGCCAATTCCATGCCTCTGGGCCCCATGATGAGGCAGAGTATCAGGGAAGAATGGCAGGGTGGAGGGAAGTGGCATAGGGCACAGCAACTAGGAAGCAAAGAGCTCCACTCACCAGGGACATAGTACAATCCCCAAAGGCAGCCTCCAGTGACCTACTTTCTTCACCCACAATCAACCTGCCTACAGTGACCACCTAGTTAATCCATATCATTGGATTAAAACACTCGTTGGGTTACAGCTCTCATAATCAAATTCTTTCACCTCTGAACATTCTTGCACCATCTCCTACATGAAATTTTGGAGGACACCTTCCAACTTGGATCTGAAGTTCTTCTGGTCCTGCAAGCTCCTGCTGTCTCCCTACCACCTCTGTTTCACGAGTGGACTGGTACATCTTTGAAGATCCATGACAGTGGATCCCCTTTATCAGGATGATACCAGCACTGATGAAAACAATGAGGACCATATTGTTGTTTTGAAGACTTCTATAATTCATTCACTCCCAGTTCTGGAACATTTCATGGGTCTGGAACTGTCACATTCATCAGGACGTAGAGCCCAGCTGGCTGCCGCTGGCTGCTGGCCATGTGCAGAAAACCTCTGGTCATTTGTCAATGTTCCCCAGGGCGCCTGCTTCATGTTAAAATCCTGGCTATGTGCCACACTCCACTGTATAATTGCACCAACCACAGCAAGGCTGACTAAATCCTATTGATGCTTTTGCTAATTCCATGGGCCCTGAAGGCTGGAAGGACCCAGAAACAGAACAGGGCACACCCAAAAGTTCAGTCCAAAGGCTGGAGGCTCCTCTGGTTTTTTCAACATGGATAAACATTTCATTGTCAAATTTTCAACAAGTAGTACAGGCAGAGCTTTCTCCCGGGGCCCGAACAGAATGTTAGAACTGGAATGGATATCAATCATTCCTTAATCCAGTATTTTCAAACTGTGCTCTGAAGATCCCTGAAATGTTGAAAGAGGTGTCCACCAGGGCCACTGTTGAGGACTCCAGAAAAGCTGAACAGGTGCCAGTCCTGGTTTTACACCCTGAATCCATTCAGGCTGCTGTAACAAAACACTGTTGTGTAGCTTCTAGAAATTTTTTTCTCACAACTCTGGAGGCTGAAAAGTCCAAGGTCAAAGCAGATTCTGTATCCAGTTTTAGTTCACAATATCTTCCTGCTGTGTCTTCATAGGGTACAAGCATCAAGGATCTCTCAGGCCTCTTTTGTAAGGGCTCTAATCCCATTTATGTGGGCTCTACCCTGTAACATCACCACTTCCCAAAGACCCCATCATCTAAAATTGTCACCTTGCCAGCAGGATTTCAACACATGAATTTTGGGAAGCACAAACATTTGGACCACAGCACACCCCAAATTCAAATGGATTACCCTGCTTCTATCTATGTCTTCTACATAAAATTTATTTGGAAAGGAGTTCCAGATGAAAGAAGTCTGAGAATCACTTCATTTTACTGGGGTAGAAACTGAGGCTAAGAAAGGGTGTTCTGTGTCCAGGGTCCTATAGGAATAGGCTAGCAGGTGATGAGTCAGCAGCAGCTTGCTCCATTATCTGGGCTGCAGTATGACACTGAGTCTCCCTGTCTCTTCTTTGTTCCTAGACTTTACCCTTGGGAATTTGCAGTCATCTATTCCTTAGCCCTCAGCTGTGGATCAACCTATCCTGATGTCTCCAAAGCTCCTCTGTGAAACCAAGCCTCAGCACAGGTATTCTGACTTTTTACTACTCTGCCACAGTCCCAGTGTGTCCTGCTCAGCTCAGGGCCAAATGAGCCCCATTGGAGCCTGAGGCAGAGGAGTATTGTGCACCCCACAAGCACTTACAAAGAAGTCCTCCCATATTTTGAGCCATGTGGAAACATTACTGAAAGTTGTACAATTAAAACAAAAAGTCAGCCACATGTGGTGGTGCACACCTGTAATCCCAGCAGCTCAGAAGCTGAGACAGAAGAATAGAGTTCAAAGCCAGCCTCAGCAATTTAGCAAGGCCCTGAGGAACTCAGCAAGACCCTGTCTCTAAATAAAACACAAAAAAGGGCTAGGGAGGTGGCTCAGTGTTTAAGTGCCCCTGAGTTCAATTCCCAGGTACAAAACAAAACAAAAAGCCAAACAACAACAGAAACATGTCTAGGTACAAAGCCCTATGATTCCCAATTTGTCGGCTGACAATCTCACCATTATCAACCCTCACGAATACACCCAAGGGGACGCAATGGTGGCCACAGATCCAGCCACCAAGAGCTGATGGAAAATGGACTTCCTTGCCATACAACAACATAGGGCCATGCTATAAACAAAGAAAAACAGCCTTTATATAAAATTCTGATATTTTGTTTATTGAGCATTTTTACTTGAATTTTTACTTTAAAAAATATTACATGGCAATGTTTCTCTTGATTACTGGGGTTTTTGGAGCACCCTTAAATTTTTTATTTTATTCTCCTCATTTTAGAGATACAAAATACAATAGCCAGTATTTCACCTTTACGTCCTCTTGACTGAAGGATAAATTGATCATCAGTGCCCAAGGATGTAATCAATCATGCATATGTAATGGAGTCTCCACAAAAACCCAAAGACAGGGTCTAGAGAGCTTCTGAATAATTGAGCATGTGACGGTTCCTCAAGGATGGCATGACCAGAAAAGGCATAGAAACTTCTATGCCCCCTCTCTCACAGCCCACCCCATACTACTCTTCATCTCTGCCCTCTGAAACATCCTATTAAATAAACCAGTAAAAATTAAAAATAATCTTGAATCTACACTGTCCTTCAATTATTCATCTCAGCCTTCTCCCCCAGAAATTCTCAAATCAAAATCCCTTGGGTAAGGAATATGTTCTCTGTACAGTGCTGAATCAGAACTGGGCAAGACTTGATTACCTTTAAGATTGAGTCAGACATGTAGATTCCAGAAAACCATGTGAAGGAGTTTCCCATGTGCTTTCATATGGTTTAGAGTTTAGTGTAATTGGTATCACTAAACCATCTTCAATCTTTGCAATTCCTTGTCTAAACAATGATAATAATGTGGAATTTGTGGCTAGCATAGTATGAACTTCTCAGGCACCTTCATGCCCTCACAACTATTGATTTTGAAATACACAACTTATTTGGAAACTGTATCCCAAAGGGGTATGTGACTAAACTCAGGGATTGGTTGCAACTAGGTTATGCAACTTCCCCTGCTTTGTGACACATCAATACAGGTGCAAAAACACTAGGTTGAAAGAGGGACAACAATAATGTTTTGCTGTTTTCCTTCCTGCAGTATCTTGGAAGTGTAGTTTCTTAGCCACTTGTTTACCCAAATTAGTTCAAAGTGCTGGTAGCAGTTGGTTGCGGCTGGCTCTCACCTCCCTCAGCCTTACTAGCCTTCCCTAAGACCTAGGGAAAACAGCTGCAGGAAGCAGACTAAAACTAGGAGTTTCTTATGCGTTGCCAACCCTCCTGCTCCAGTAACTCTGAACTTTTTTGTTTACGTGCCCTTAGTCTTGTTCATGTCCCTAAATCTGGGATGTCCCTCCTGAATTCTATTTCTTTCCTTGTTGTTTTCATTAAGGCTGGAGGGGTCTTGTCTCTAGGGAAACTTTCAGGATGTTCACATCTGGATTTTGCTATCTTTTTATTCTGCAGTTATAAACTGCTTTTGGGTGGACCTAAAAATCTGCTGTAGAATCATATCTGAAAGACACTAATCATATCTGAAAGATAAGATTCCATTTTAATTCCTTTTTTAACTTGTTAGCCATACCTATTTTCACATTATTTTTAGTGTTTGCTCTGGGGATTATAGTACATATTCTAAACTTTTCACAGCCAATTTTGAATTAATATTATATTATCTCATTTTATTTTATTTTTTTTTATTGTTGGTTGTTCAAAACATTACATAGTTCTTGATATATCATATTTCACACTTTGATTCAAGTGGGTTATGAACTCCCATTTTTACTCCGTTTACAAATTGCAGAATCACATCAGTTACACTTCCATTGATTTATATATTGCCATACTAGGGTCTGTTGTATTCTGCTGCCTTTCCTATCCGTTACTACCCCCCTCCCCTCCCCTCCCCTCCACTCTTCTCTCTCTACCCACTCTACTGCAGTTCATATCTCCCCCTTGTATTATTTTTCCCTTTCCCCTCGTTACCTCTTGTATGTAATTTTGTATAACCCTGAGGGTCTCCTTCCATTTCCATGCAATTTCCCTTCTCCCTCCCTTTCCCTCCCACCTCTCGTCCCTGTTTAATGTTAATCTTCTTCTCATGCTCTTCGTCCCTACTCTGTTCTTAGTTACTCTATCTCATTTTAAATCTAACAAACCATAACATTTATGCTATAGTTCTAATATGTATTACATCCATAGACATTATAAATCCCATAGAATAATGTTATAATTTTTGCTTTTCTTTATGTACAGATGATGTCTTCTTGTTTCTTCATATATTAATTAATTTTGGATTATATTCCCGACATTGTGGAAAAAATATGTTATAGAAACTTTGGATTCTGTTATGTTCCTCGAAAGAATGTGTGTTGTTTGGTTGTTTTGAAGCAGTTCCCTGTTATTTATGAATGGTTTAAAGATCAGAGAGAGATTCAAGTAATTTATAAACAGGATTTAGGGTCTTGATTCTCTCACTCCTGTTCAGGATTTTCTCCTCGCTTTATAGGAGCTTTGGTTACTCTGAATTCTGTATTTTGATTCTCAGGCTAGTAAGATGACATTTTTCATTTCTTTAATTCATCCTGGGGTACAGATTAGAAGCTGCCCTCATGCTGAAATCTACGAACAATTTTAAAAAGAAAAAAAAGAATACTATACCCTGAACCATTCACTTTGTCCACAAATCAGTCCTCTTCTAGTAGCTGGGTGCTTTTCTTTAGTCTCTAGTATTTTTAGGTAATTAGTTTTAAAAATATCTTGACCCCAGTTTATGGTCTTATTTTCATAAGAGTTGACTCAACAGAAGCTACTTGCGCTGATGGGAAGCAGAATTCTCTCAAATCATGTTGATTAGATGTTTTTCCTGATGTGAAAATGGGATGGGACTGGTGAGGGAAAAGTTGAAGTTTCATTTAACAACTTGGTTCATGTTTTCAGTTTAATAGATATTTTTGGAAGGCCTTCTAGGCACTGTGACAGTTACTGAAAATGCAAAGATGAAGTCTACCATACCTGCCTTGGAAACATTTTCATTCCAGAAAAGAAGACAATAAAATCTTCCCTTCCTTTTTGCCTGCAAACATAAACTCCCTCTCGGGTTTAGCCTGGAAAAGAAGGGGTTAAACTCATTAGCACAACTGACAAAAATTGGTGGGAAGACACCCTCTTCTGCACCAGGCTGCATCCTTGCTTCTGTTTTACTTTATCCCCATACTAAACTCAATGAAATCATCTGTGCTTTGTTCTCACCCTCTCCCTACAGATGAGAAAAAAATGAGGCTCAGAAAGGTTCACTGTAATTAATCTAAAGTCTCATTGATAAAGGGAGAAAATAAAAACCAAACTTAGTCTGTCTGGCTCTTCTTCCCACTTCCATTGACCAAACTTGGAAATATCTAATCTCCATCTCACCATTCCTACCTAACGCTGAACTGCTTAGCTGCGGACTCCAATTGGCTTATCTGTAGAGATAACACTGATGTGTGCTCTTGGTATCCAGCACCATTCCGCCCTTCTGAGGTAGACCAGATGACCTAAGAACCCCTGGCCTTTCTATGGAATCATCAGTTCTGCATCTGGAACACTGCAAAGAGGAATCACCTTCAGGGTCCTTTGTTTTAATTCAGGAATCTTCTTTTCAGGAGCTCCCTTCTCTGAATTCCTGTGGCCCTTGTTAGAACCCCTATTCACCACTCTTATGGCTTAAATGTCCCCCAGAAGCTCACATGTGGAACAATGCAAGAAGGTTCAGAGGAGAAATGATTGAGTTGTGAGAGTCTTAACCCAATCAGTGAATTAATCCACTGATAGGGATTAACTGAGGGGTAACTGAAATGGTAGGGTGTGGCTGAAGGAGGTGGGAATTAGGGTGTGGCTTTGGTGTATATATTTGTATCTGGCAAGTGGAGACCTCTCTCTCTCTGCTTTCTTATCATAATGTAAACTGTTTCCCTCAGCCATACTCTTCTGCCATGATGTCCTGCCTCACCTTGAACCCTGAGGAATGGAGCCTGCTGTCTGTGGATTGAGACCTCTGAAACCGTGAGCCCTCAAATAAACAGTTCCTCCTCTACAGTTGTTCTGGTCAGGCCTTTTAGTCTCAGCATGGAAAAGGTTGACTAAAACAACCACCTTCAGCATCTGCCTTGAAGTGTGTGTGCTTTCAGTCTTCTCTTTAAAAGGATAATGGTATCATAGATAGAGCAGTGATCTCTAAAATGACAACATCAACCAAGCAATAATAACAATGCCTTCCAACTCAAGTACAATTTTTATTTTCCAATCTCCTTTTCCAGTCATTATTTCATTTACTATACCCAACACTTTGGGGTCTTCCTCTGTCTTCCTTTATTCTTCTCCGAATGAAATACTTATCTTTTTTTTTTCCTTTCTATTTTAATCAGAACATTACTTCTATTTTTGGAAGGCAATTTTGATGTGCAAAAGAACACAGAATCCCTAATATATTTTCAGTTCCTCAATGTCAGAGATTATTTATGGTTTTCCTTGTAACCCCAATCATCAGTCCTGTATTTAAAACATGATCACCATGGCACAAAAATAACAATAATAAAACCAGTATTTACTAAGTTTTAATACCATGTCTCATATAGTAAACAGTCTGTGAACAAATGCTTGAAAATCCAGGCACCGTTCCAACCCTGCCACTCACTAGTCTTATGATTTCAACCAAATTTCTTAACTTTTCTGGGGTTCATTTTGTTTATTTGTAAAATGTGTGAGCAACAACCCAGGGTTATAAGAAGTCAAGTTACATTTCAAGGAAAGCTCAGTACAGCATGTCTCCAAAATACTAATTTGTTGGTCTTTAAGTGAGGAGAATGGTATTTTCCCTGATTTTTAAGATGTAAAAGCTAAGGCCTAGAGGTTAACTTGCCAAAATAAAAATAAACAAATAAATAAATAAAAATCAGTAGTGACAAAGATTTCCACCAGGCTCTTCTCCACAACCTTTCACTGTGGCTGCCCTGGTTTTGATCCACATGATAGACACTTAACAATATTAGTGACAAGGACATTTACTGCCATGTATGAAGACCCTGCTATAAGGCAGGCACTGTCTACTGCTATACGCACATTATACAAACTTAACCATAGCCCTGCAAGGTAGCTGTTACTTTACAGATTTACTGACGAACTCTTTAAAGGAGATTTTAGAAAGTTAGTGAACTCACTCAGGGCTTCAAAGTCAGTAAATGACAGATCTGGATTTTTTTTTTTAACTGGGGATTAAACTTTGGGGTGCTTAACCACTAAGCCACATTCCCGATGCTTTTTTTAGTTTTCATTCTTAGACAGGGTCTTGTTAAGTTGCTTAGGGCCTCATTAAATTGTTAAGGCTGGCTTTGAACTTGTGCTCCTATAATCTCAGCCACTGAGATTATAGTCATGGGCTATCACAACCAGACAGATCTTGGAGTTGAACTTGAATTCCAAGGCCTATCCCCTTTCCATAAATTCCAGCGGGGAGGGGAAATGTGCTATCTCCCCAAAGGAAAAGTTACAAATTATTAAATATAATATGACAAATTATTAGAACGATTTACACTGTGTAGTCACTTGATCAAATGGAATCAGGAGACAGAAAAAAATCTTTCATTTATTTTCTGCCTAATTGCTGCAGTTGAGAGGTAGTTTATCAGACAGTGCTGTTTTTGTCTACCCAATGGGGCCAAGCAGAGGAAGACTTGGAAACATGGGTCACAGAGGTAGTATAAGCAAGGAGGATCCAGTGTGGTGATCCACCATAGACACATCAGGGCATAAGAGCTCCAACAGTGTTCTCACTGCATTGAGTCATTTGGGTATAAACACGTGTTTCTGCTCAGTAGCTCCAGACCCCCCGCCCCGCCCCCTCCCCGTGACAGGCTGCTTCAGGGATACAATCTGGACCAGTCTGTTTGCTCGTGAGCATCAACTTCTAGCTTATGTCTTTTGGTTTTTCTTGGCTCTATAAGCAGATGGCCATAAGGGAGTCATTGCTATAGCTTCCCCAACTTAGCAACCAAAGCTCCCAGGTGTTCACGAGGTGTGCTGAAACCTGACAGCTACTTTCAGCTCTCAAGAGAGAAAAAGAGCAGAGAGATGAAGGAGAAAACCAGGTGGTTCAGCTTTACTAGTAAAACTGGATATGGATAAAGAATTGTCAAATGATGCTGAAAACACATAAATGAGACAAACAAGTCCTCTCCTGCTCTTCCATGGTACTTTCTCCCTGTGCTGCTTCAGATGCTTTGCTCAGAGCTTTAGACATAAGCTCTGTCCAGGTAGCAATTTAGATAAAAACATCTGAGTAGTCACAGTAGTTACATGTAACTGTTTCCAAGCTATTGCCTTTGAGGTCATGTGGAAGGGACTTGGGGCAAGGCGGGTCACACCATGCTGAGTTACACGAATTACATTTACAGACTCATGAACGAACAGCCCAACCAGCCAGGTGGACAAAGCAGGAAGATGAAAGTGCAGTCTTTAACCTCAGCATGAACCTCATATCCCATAATAGGGAAACAAGGCTGATAAACCAAACATCAGAAGACCTGGGATCTCATCTGAGAGCTGCTGCTATCTTGCTTTGCAACTTGGTGGCTCCATTTTTCTAAAATCCAGACTTTTGGCTCTTGACTCAGAAGCAGAGAGGCAGCACAGTGAAATGGAAAATGCAATCAAATGTGGACTCACACGGCTTGTGGAAGTCATTTAACCTGTCACAGCCCACTTGGGATGCAAAAGTTTCATTTCCACAATTATTTATGGAATATTTACTAGGCTCTGGGAATGTGGCAAAGAGCATAATATCAAAATGTCTGTGTTCACAGGGCTTGCTTTTCAGATGTGCACATAGACAATAAGGAAATAAACAAGTATGTAGACATGAGATATAATGCCAGATGGTGATAAGCTCTATGAAAAAAATATTAATAAAGTAAGATAGGGTAAAATACAGGGTTTTCCATTTTAGTTGGGTGCAGGGCAGAAGCAAATAACATTTACCTCAGGAGGTTATTTTGAGACAGCTAAAAGGTAGCAAGCATATTTTAACATCTTACACAATGAAGCAAACATACCATAGCATTTGTTATTTATTTATTTATCCATTCATTTTTTTAATGGCTGAAAGGGCATCTTCCCATAACATAAATGATTCCAAGTTATGTCCACATCTGCTCAGTAAGGCTTACCAATGGCTGTCATTTCATTTGCTCTGGTTTCTTCCAATGCCATCCACTCAATTTTTTCTTTGTTTTTTTGTTTGTTTGTTTGTTTTCATTTCTGGGAACATGACCTTTGGAAGCAGGAACTTAATGAATATAAAAGTTCCTTAGGAGCAGTGTTATTGGATAGAACTTTACAAGGCATCCATGGGTCACATCTGTTCTCCAGCACTTGGGGCTCAGTTCAGAGATCAGGGATTGGAGGCAGGAGGAAAAGCCTGTTTATTTTGGAAAGCCCTGTCCATCAGGTAGTAGAACCTTCTTCTTCCAGGAAGTGAGCAATTGGGCCAGTGGAATCCCCTCACAACAAAAAGCCTCAGTGTGCAGCCACTTCCTGGCCCAGAAAACACCTGCAGGTAGCAATTCTCGGACCATGTTCTGGCCTGATTCTTGGGCTCAAGGTTCTGACTTCACATCTCTGAGAATTAATGTAATGGATTTTTAGAGTTTTAGAAAAGAACCAACCAACTGAGAGGCAACTGAGAGCCCTTACCAGAAGCAAAGCCCTTGGTTGTTGCTGAAATGCAAGTCAATGTGTATATTTCTAAGACATTTCCATCTCTTTATCATAAAGTTTGCTTGTAATCATTCTAAGGAACAAACCTACTAAGTATTGCCTCTGCATATGATCTTACAGATATACTGGTCTGGTGTATTTGTGTTCTGTAGATGATATATTAGATTTACTACCAGTCATTGGCTGAAGGCTGCTAGAACTTTGCCTCTATATCAAGGCAAAGCCTTACTGTGGATTAAAGAATGTCTGACAAAGGGGTTATAGCATTACCCATTGTGGCAAACAGCATTATAGGAAATTTCCAGTAAGAAAAAAATTTTAAATGTTTTTGGTAGTTCAGTCCACACTGGATCAGGACTGGTATGCATGACAAACAGAATATAGAACAAATGGTAGAGCATGCTTTCTGAGGCTAGGTCAGAAGAGGCATTGCAGTTTCATCTTGACCTCTTGGGCTGCTCATTCTTGGGAAAGAAGCCACCTTGCTTACCATTAGAGCGCTCAGGCAGCTTTGCAGAGAGACTTAATGGGGACACTCTCCTATAGCCAGGCATGTGAACAAATATCCTTGGGCATGGCTCCTAAGCTTCAACGATGCCTTTCAATAACTGGAGCCTTGGGTAACATCCAACTAAGATCTGATAAGAGACCCTGAGCTACCACCCAGAAAAGCCAATCTTGAATTCCTTACTCAGAGTCATTGTGAGAGATAATCATGGCCATTATTTTAAGCCACTAAATTTGGGGTCATTGTTATACATCAAGATATGATTAATAGAAAACATATTCTGGGGTGCCACGATTGAGAGGAAGAGACTAAACAGTTTTTGGTACCCAACAAATTTGGCTGTGTTCAGACTGAATGCTATTTCATCTTGCCCAGCATCACAGCAAAGAGATTTAGAGAATCATTCCCTGTAATGGAAATTGGAGTTTGGAGTGCTCACTGAGGCCTTATTCTTTGCTCTTATGAAGCTTGTGATAACTGTAGGGGACAACCTGCTAAGCACTGCCTCTGACTATGATCTGACAGATAGATGGACTGGGTCTGATACTATACTGACGTCTTGTGGATGATATGTCGGAATTATTATCAGTCATCGGCCACAGCTGCTAAGGGGTGTATGCTAACTCCCTGGCACTCCTGGCTTGCTATGCACATGACCAGAGTGTGTTCCTGCTTCCAGGGGAAGCCGGCAAGCAAACAGACACAGGTGCTGGCAGTTGTGACCAGAAACAACAAGCTCAAAATGGTATGGGTTGAGAGATGTGGGTGGTCTATCTACTTCAGTCATCAATTCAAGGAGACCTCAGCCACAGGAAAAAGGCAAAGATCTAGGTATCAGAATTGTGGGCACAAAACAGTGATTGAGATACTGAACAAAATCAAAGCCCAGCCAACCAAGGAGATGTTCAAGTCAAGGCCCACTAGTAGCAAAGTCTCCTAAACTTGCTACATTTGAGCTTCCTAAATCATTCTTGCTGGGAAGAAAAATAAGGAGATTTTGAGATTGGGAATCCCACTTCTGCCCCTCAGCATTAACCACAGGCACCAGATCACTAAGCTATCTCTGTCGGTGTTGTGCCATCACTTTGCACAGTCTTGCCTAAAACAGCTCTTTGTACTACTGGGTCAAGGGAAAAAGTTCTTCTCCCTGGTGAAGGGTTGTTTCTGAGGCTCCTTTAGCTTGAGCCAAACAGGACCAAAAGCACACCAGAAGATCCACCCTGTGAAACAAACCAGCGTCTCGGAGTTGGGTTTAAGGAACCAGTTGGTTCTTAATCACTAGCCAGTGTTTCCATGACAGTTCATACTTAAGGTCACACTAGAAAAAAATTTTTTTTTTCTCCTCTGCTTCTGTCTTTAATGTACTTTGAGGCAGGGACTTCAATAGGAAGAAGCAAGGGCAGAAAACACTTTGTCTCTTTTTCTCATACTTTTGCTTTTCTGACTTTAACCTCCAGAGGGCGCTGATCATCAAAAAACCCCAAACATCAAGGCCTGCAGGGCAGAAGGCCAGCTGTTCACCCTGCAGGGAGAGAAGAATCTTTGGCAGTTCTCTGTGAATAATTTATGCCGGTGAAATCTAACCACAGATCTTATTAGCACTTATAAATAAAGTATCTTCCCCCACATAATATTAGGAAACCCCCAAACCATGGTTCAAGTTGTTCTTCATGTCTTCAGGGATGTTCCTCTCCTTCCGGCCACTGGTTCCACATCTCTCTGACTTTCTCAGGAAACTACCCTAAATCTTCCTGGTCATGTTTAGTATGTGGGTAGCATCAAAACCCAGAGAAACATGGTAGCTTAGGAGCCAGGTCAGAGATTTTGAGAGACACCAGTCTATACTGTGATGCTTTAGGACGACAGTTTAGCTAACCAGGACTTGAGATTTAATAAAACTTCTTTCACATCCTACCTCTGCAGTTCTTTAGCTATATGACCTTGGACATGTTATACGACCACTTCTCAGCCTCACCTGTAAATGGAAATGAAAATTAATCTTACAGTATTTGGACACATTAAAAATGTAGCACTGTGCCTGACACAAAATGAGTGCTTTATAAAGTTGGTTACTTCTCCACTATCCTTTTCTCTACCTTTTCAAATACCGCAGGTTGGCAAAGATTCTTGGAAGTTTTCCTGTAGAAGCCTCATCACTTATTTGAATGGAGTCTTTGTCCCCTTTAAAAAAAAAAAAAAAAATTGTATGGCATCCTCCTAAACAGTAAAGAAGAGTTAAGGCCATGTGAGGCTAGAAAGCCAACGAAACCAGAGGTCCTGAGCTGTCTTCACTTTTGTATCCTGATGCCTACAGTGTTGAGGGGATTGATGGGGTAGATCAAGCTTTGGGAAAGGAGATTAGAAATTACTTAGCAAGAAACTTTGCTATAATGTGAAATCCCACCACCACCACCCTCCTTTCTCAAGAGCCTGATGTGTTTCAAGGATGATTCTGAAAGTCGTTTTATGCTGAATCCAGAAAGTTTAGAAACAAGTCTTGAATAAACCTACTTCACTTGTATCCCAAGAGGCTCCCACAGAGTCATTGAGCTCATAGCAGGGAATAGGCCCAGTTCTAAATCTTGAGACCACGCAATCCTTGCCCTGAGTTATCTTTCTGTCTAGCAAGGGAGACAAGCAATAACAAGCAATTGCAATATAGTATAATAAGCCCTAAGCCTTCCCAGTCAAAGACTGTAGCTGGGAGACGGGGATCTGGACTTTGTTGACAATGCCCACTTCCTCCATTGCTCACCATGTTCACATGCCAGGATGACTTGCCTGAATTGAATTTGTCTTCTGATTCCCTGTCCTTGTCCTATCATGCAACTTTTGTGCCTCAGCTTGTCATAAGGAAGGACCAGAAACTGGGTTTCAGGTAACATGAAGATCCACCTAACCAGCACCTGAAGATCAGAAAATGTGAATAAAATTATATTTTTTAAAGTTTTAGTAATATGATTCTAAAATTTCTGAGGCGTTCATTATAAAATTAAAGGAAATAAATCTGCTGTTTACCAATCACCCGCATTTGACTGAAACTTTCCTGGGTTTATCATTGAAATTCCCACATCCTGGGGAATCCCTCATGCCAGGACAAATTGGAACAGTTGGTTTTCTTAGCTCTGTTCTGTCCCACCAGCATGCCTTGAAGCAGGAATTCATAAAATCACAGTCAATCCGCACAGCCCAACTTGCTTCCTGAGTATGAAAAGGATCACATGAAATATTTAATAAATGCAAGCATTGATTAAACTATATGCAAACAAAAAAAAAAACAAGGAATTGTGGTTTTTTCATACTTGACAAAATTGGCTAGAAGATGTCTTCTAAGTTATTTAAAGTGATTGGGATTTACATTTTCCTGGGGAGTCTTAACAAAACTGCATTAATGTTAATAAGATGGGTATTTGTATAAGACAAATTCGGCTCCACACATGATTTTATTGCTTATAATATATTATATTGCATTATATTACTGTGTGGCTTGAGATAAAATTCATAACCTCTCCATAAGTTAATTTCCTTCTCTGTTAAATAATGCCTACTTTGAAGTGTTGTTCTGTAAACTAAAATAAAACCATCGTCGTGTAAGGAATATAATGAATACTCGAGAAATATTCGTGGTTATCAAAAATCAAAAGGAAAAAAAAAACTGGCATTTTGTTATCCCTGGAGGTACCAAGCAGAGATAATAATAAGGGCTAAGCATTAGCTCCTGAAAATAACTTTACATGAAATATTAGGAATACATAGAGACCTATTTGGGTACCATTATATTTTCATATATTCCTACAGCTGAAAAGGGCCTCGAGCTGAGAGTCATCATTTTCTCCTCCACATTCACTCTTCATCTTTGTCCATCTTTCTCTGGGTCCAGTAGACTGGCTTCCAATAGGCTGCCTAGCCCTCTGGATTCTAGCTGGATTTGGCCCAACCTGGCTGGTGGTATCTTTCAACCGGATAACACAGGTCCTGTCTAGAGGGCCTGTCTCCTGATTCTGGGAAATCCTTTCCTTTGACTCCTTCAGGCATGGGAGTGGGCACAGTTGCTGCATGTTATCTGCCTCAGGGTTCTGCACTGTTCTTTAGGGTTTCCCAACAGTCTGACCACACATTTGTAAATCATCCCTTTGTAATTTTTCCTCAAATTATTCAACTAAAAATGCCTTCCCTGTCTTGTTGGAACCTTTACAGATACAGTCATCAAGAGAGCATCTAGCTCTGTGATTTCCAAACACAGGTTTTGGAACCAGTTCCTGATGGAGCATTCAGAGCCACATAGGGAGTTTTGGGAAAATACTGACTCCGAGAGCCCACACCTGGAGTACCCATCGGATGGTCTTGGCAGAGCCCCAGAAATCTGTATTTCTAATAGTTTCCTTTCTAATTCTGATGCACTGTAGCCAAATCTGAGAAGTGTTCACTGTTGAGGCCCTTATTATGGGTAGGCCCTCTTTCCTTATTGGGGTTTTTAATTCATGCTTCACATTTCAATGGTTTTGCTTATCAACAAAACATAAAATCTGTACAAATAATAAATGCGATCTTCATACGAATAGGAAGTTGAGTTTGTTTTCTTAGGCCTGCAACTTTGCCTGGAACATAGTTAGCATTCAATAAGTATACGTTCAGTGAATATTGAATGAATAATTCATTAAGAACATTGATGGAATTTTGCAGGTCTTAGATTAGTTCACATTTATGGTCTCAAGGAAGGTATTAAGCTTAAGTATTAAGATCCAAACAAACACAAGGAATTCTGGAAAAGGATGGATTCATCATCCCAGCTGAGTAAATTGCTGAATACAGGCATCATTTCAACCTAGTGGCCTTCCTGATATCATCCCTCTTGGTCCTTCACAGCCTGATACACATGGCACTAGAAAGGGCAGCCTGGGCTACAAACCAGGAAGCTGTTGCAGCTGTCAGTCAAGGAGGTGGTGTTGTACATTGGGGTGGGAATCCCAATTCTAACTTTCCGCTGATCCACACTGGCCCACACATTCTGAGTATTCATAGCGCCATGTATAATCCAGAGTTTTTCACATATTTTCAAATTGAGTGTTCAAAATCAATTGTGTGGAAAATAAAAAGCTCTTAGGGAGGTCCTTCTACCCCCTACCTCTTTTACCCTGTCCTTTGTCCTCAGCTATCACTAATTCCCTCGGGAGCCTGTCCCTTCATTTTGTTCCTGCTTTCCTGGTCTTTTAAATGAGTTGTTAACAAAAACAATCTCTAGCTTACATCTTTTTGACAAAACACCTTAGGAAAATTTCTAGCTAGCTGACCTCTTTTCATGCCAATACTAAATTTACTTGAATAAATTTAGTTGAAAGGCATTCTAGAGTAAGAAACTTCTCTAACTCTTTAGGGGGAACTGATCATACCCTTTGTCAACAGTGTGTTTTCTAGGTGACTTTATGGCTATCATTATTAAAATCAATGCTTGATTTCTTTGATATTTTATACCTTTCCAGGCTAAAAAGGGATATAGAGTGGTTTCTTTCTCTTATAACTAGCCCAAATTTGATTCTTCTGCCTGCTTCTTTATAGCTTCTCTGCGAGTTTCCATTGCTTGATTATGGCTTGCTATTATCAGATGGCTTGCTTCTTAAGGCCAAGTTGCCGAAGAAGAGTTCTCTGAGTAAGTGGGTCAGCCGGGGCTTTTTATTCAAGTGTGCACATCTTCCCTGAGCTATGCAGGAGTTTATCTGAGAGGAATCTTTACAATTTGAGAAATGCCATAAAATAAAAAAAAATTCTAGGAATGAGCAATAAGCTGCTAATTCGTCAGATGTCTTAAAAATTTTTTTAAAGATTTGAAAACATGATTAAGAAAATTTTGCCACTCGGCTTAGAAAATAAGTCTGAGGAATGATCAGATCTTGTTTTTCAAATACTGGAGACTTTTTAGAGAATATGCAACGCGGAGTAGGAAAAAAGGGGGGACTTAGATTGGATTAAGAAAAAAAGAGTGGCTACAAAGGTTGCTTGAACTGCCCTTCTGAGGGAGTCATAGAATTGCCAGGCCTTGCAATCTCTAAAATTAGCATGACTGACTAAATTTACTTGCTAAAGTAAGGACGGGGGAGGGGGGATGGCTACTATGGGTTCTCAAATTTCCTTCTAACCTCAGTATCCGGAAATACTGTATCCCCCAGCTCCTCATCCTACTTCATATATGTCCAAGGTATGTCACACAATCCATAGGGTCACAATTCAATACAATCTCTTTCAAAGTTTTATTCTTCGAATGTTACAGAGGAGTGAAACTGTCCAGAAAAGTGGAGAAATAAGAGAGATGGAATTCATGCAATGTTAAAAGACAGACGGAGTCATGGTCTTTGGGAAGCACTTGTACCCTGAAACACCCTGACTCAGTTGCCCCAGTACCTGTCCCTTAGTAGCATCTAAGACACTCCTCTGCATCATTCAGTAAGGAAGTATGGAATATTAGAAAGAAAACCGAGGTTTAGAAGAGTACCCAATATCTTCTACAGGATGCCAAATCAATGTATTTACACACAAAGAAGCATTTTGGATTAAGATGGGGCTCCTGAGGCTCTATCCCACCTCCTTGCCCAAGAAATCTCAGGTATTCCTGGGCACACGATTCACTTCTCGATGTTGTACTTCCTTTAATGAAATACAGGACTATTTTCCTCTGATTTTATGTTTATATCTCATCAAGAGCAAAGTTTAAGCAGAGGAACAAGGAATGACTGTCCCTTGGCTGCCCTAGAATTGGTCAAGCAAGATAATTGCTATTGAAGAAAAAAATGGCTTCTTATAACTAACTGGAGGCCTTGCTGGCCCCACAAAACCCTCTCTTAGTCATCACTCCACCCAATTCTAGAGCAGGAGTTATTAAACAAATGATTCAAAACATTTTCATTCAAAAAAAAAATATAATAAAGTGGACAATGCCCTCCTTTCATGCTACAACAGGAAAATCTTCACTGCCAGGGAAAGAACAGCTTGTTACCTGCATACATTGGCACAAGAGACCTGCTGCCACAAGAGACCTTGGCTTTTGGTGCCACAGAGCTGAGAAAGGGCAAATATATCCTTAGAGGAACTGGTTGGTTTCATTGCCGAGAAGCCAATCTAGTCAAAGGTGCTTGCATTTAGCAATTTTTGTTGATTATAGTTCTCTGTGTAAACATCAGGTGACAAGAGACAGCTGGGAGGAAAACCACCTTTTGGGCCAGAGGAGATTTAGAGAGAGAGAGAGAGGGAGAGAGAGAGAGAGAGAGAGAGAGAGAGAGAGAGAGGGAGGGAGGGAGAGAGAGACATAAAAAGAACCAACTCTTCCATTCTGACAAATATACTGGTTTAAGACTGATCTAACAATTTTAGGTGCAGCCAATGCTGAATATCCTTGATCTGAGCTCTGATTAGGAACAATCATAGAACTTGGAAGCTTCGGGGAGTTTTAATTTCATATAGTCTCTCTCTTTGATTCTGTAGATAAAGAAACAGTCTTAAGTTTTCTTTATTGCAGTGTCTATAAAGTTACTTGATGAATGTTCTGAATCTGAGTTAGGGTTAGAATGCAAATCTCTGACCACCTACCTAATCCAGTATTCTTTCCCCTAGTCATTCAAAGGACTTTCCTGGCTCAATAATCTAGATCACAATCCACAGGCTTTAGGCTAGATCCACTTGTGGAAAAGAGGGGAAGCGAACATGGAGTTTTATAGGAACTTTCCAGAGAATCCTCAAAGTCAGTTTGAACCCAAGAGAGTCCCCACTAGCTCCTGACACCTCATCTGTCTTCTGGAGGCCTGAAAGAATGCCAAACATATTTTATAGGAACCTGAATGGCCATGCTTTTGATGGCAGACCAGACTTCCAGTCTCCCAAAACCATACTCCTGCCAACCCTGGCAAACTGGTTTCTGACATTTCAAAGTGGCCTTTGAAGGACCCAGAGCCTCAAGTGGTCATGGCCATCTCAGCTGGCCCAGAAGATGAAACCAAAATACCATAGACCTTTGGCCTCCAAAATTAGACTATGTGCACAAATAGAAAGGAGAGAATTCACCAAGGATAGAAGTATTTTAAGCACAAATTCAGAAGTCTATAGTAAGAAGAACATGTGACACATACAAATGTTAGTGATTATTTTTTCTCTTTTTGTTTTCAAAACTTAGAGTTCTTGGGGGTTCTTTACCCTTCAGGACCCGAATTCAAATTATTTTTCAGGGTTTCTCCTACCAAGATCATGCCTCGTTCTCAAACCTCTTTCCCTTCCTGTTAGCAACTGAATCGTGTCTCCCAAAAGCTCCTGGGTTGAAACCCTATGCTTCAGAATTTGGAAACAGGGTGATTGCAGATGTAGTTAGTTAAAATCAAGAGGAGGTCATACTGAAATTGGATGGGCCCTTAACCCAACGTGACTGGTGTCCTTACACAAAGGGGAGGTTTGGAACAGACACAACATAAGGACAACGCCACATGATTATGAAGGCTGAGGCTGGTATGATAAGTCTACAGGCCAAGGAACCCCAAAGATGGATGGAAAGCTGCCAGAAGCCAGGGGTAAGCATGGGGAAGATTCTCCCTCACAGCCTGCGGAAGGAACCAACCCTCCTGACCTCAGTCCTGGGCTTCCAGCTTCTAGAATTAGGAAACGAAAAATTTCTGTTGCTTAAGCCACCCAGTTGGTGGTGATCTGTTATGACAACCCAAGCAGACACATACCTCCGGGCACCTCACCCCACCCTGCCTGGGCACCAGCTAATCCCTTTGCGTGGAAGGCATCCCACCACGCCCCCTTGCTGCCTTGTCCTTTGAGATGCATCCTTGTTCTTTCTGACTCTTTCAAAGAGCATCCTCCCAAGGCAAAATGGATCTCTTCCTCCTCAACAGTGACCAACAGGGACTTTCACATTCCTCTCATAGCAGGTAGCACGTGAGATTGTGGTGACTGCGATGACTGCCTGTTCTGCTTTGGCCTTTGGAGTGTTGTTCTCACTGCATAGTCTCCTAGCCTGATATTTAAAAATACTGATGGTCAAACTCAGATTCAGATCCCAGGGCTGTTGAATGGCTATTTTTCAATAGATTCCCCTGGGATTCTCATGTGTAGCTGAGGAGAGACCCGTCCTAGACACAGCTCCCAATGAACAGGGTTTCTGCTTTGTTCTGTGACCTGCTGTCACCCTGAAGAGCAGTGGGTCTCCAGCAAGCACTTAATACATGCTGATTGAACTGGATGAAAGAGGCCAGGCCCTCTGTCCCTCCTCTGCTTCTCTCTGCACTTCTTCCCCATTTAAAATATTTACCTCTTCTCAAGACAAAACTATCAGGAAAGTGGTAACTCAAACATACATCAGCCTGTCTGACATCAGCCTTGGCCAGGGAAGTAGAAGTAAGTCAATAGTATTTTGAAAAACAAAAATGTAGAAGAAGCCCACCTTCCGATATTTGAACTAGTCTCTTTTCTCCTCTGCCCACAGGATGTGGGAAAGTCACTGGTCAGCTCCGCACTCAGCTCCCTCTGCATGCCTCTCCCTTGAGGAATCCCAGAAAGGAAATGCAGTGCTATCTTTATGCTTTCCCAGTGTTTTTTACCAGACATCCTTGAGTGAAAATGGAGTATGGGAAGATTTTAGACCCCCCGCCCCCACCAGTTCTCCTTCTAGCACCTTCTTTTGACTCTCTTCAAATACTCAGTGTCCTAAAAATTCATTCTCTCTTTCTCAACACAAACACTAAGAAGAAAATAACTGAAAAGAGACTATTTGGGGCTTTTTTCTCCACTGAGGATAAAGTTAAATCACACTACTTATTTAAAAAACATTCAGAAAATGTTTTTAAAGGCATTAAAAAGAGCAATTGAAAATGCTGCTATGAACTGTTAATATATTTAATGTTTTATCATAAGTTATATATCTAAGAAAAATATTTCCATAAATATATGTAGTGTGTGTGTGTGTGTGTGTGTGTGTGTGTGTGTGTGTGAGAAAGAGGTGGAGAATAAAGGACACATTGCTGCCCCTTGGTGGGGAGACACAATGTGAACTTGCTTCTTGAAACATCCAAAGAATAAAAACTCAAACCTGCAATACCTTCAACTGAAGATATTCCTAAAAGTTTCAAAGAGATGAGCATGACCTTTTTACCTAGCTTTTAGAAAACAAAGATACATAATAAAACACATTTTGAGGTGAATATAAAGCTAGTAAAGAGCAGCCATGTGTCCCTCTCCCCTGACCTGGCCATTAGAGAACACTCAATTCTAGGCTCAGAGAAGGGTCTTACAAACTACAGCCTATAGGCCAAATCCTGCCTCACTCGTTTATTTAAGAAATGCTTGTACATGCTCTTGTACTACAATAGCAAAACTGAGTAACTGTGATAGAGACCAGATGGCTCACAACAATGAAAATATGTACTACCTGGTCTTTTATAGAAGAAAAAAATGCTAACCCCAGACCTAGAGAAATTCATTCTGGTTCCAGGGACTCCCAGATATTGGATTCATGTTTTGTGTTTTGTTGTTTCTTGCTTATGGAGAGGGAACTTCCTTCTTGGTAGAAGAGAGGAATGAAGAGAATCCTACCCATCTGGTGGGATAGGAGGGTTTGCCTCAGAATCTGAGACTTCAGATCTGAAAGAGGAGGAGGAAAAATGTTCCTTAGAATCAGATTAGGAATCAGTTACCTCTAAAATCAGTCAAACTCTACATACTTAACCAGAGAAATATTCCTTCTCAACATTCTATCAGGACCAAAGGGGATTTAATTATCCTAGTACTAAATTACAAACATTTCAAAAGAGGTAGATTGCAAAGGAGGTTTTGCGAATCACAAAGCTTTTTGTAAGGGATTTGTTCTTGAAAAACAACAGTATGGTGGTGAAACGATTTGGCTCTGAAGCCAGATAGACATGGACTTGAGTTTCACTAGCTGTGTTGAATTCTAGAAACCTCAACTTTCTTTTCCAAGAAATAGGAATAATAGTAATCTCCTCACAGGGAGGTTATGAGGAGTTGGTTAGATAATACATGCAAAACATTTAGCACAATGCCCAGCATATTCACAGAGTTCAAAAACTGTTAGCGGTTATTCTTACGAGGACAGGTTTCTGGCTGACTCATGCTAGAAATGTTGTAATTATAACTTCCTAAAAGCTTTATAAAGCATTATTATTAATGTGCCTGGCAATTTTTAGGCACTTAAATGATAATAATAAAGATATAGGTTACAGATTACTATGGCTAATGAAGCATCTTTGAAATTTTAATTGAATCTATGAAAAGAAATCTATTTTGCAATGATGCCCATCCATACACTATGTGTGTAACGTGTTTATGTGTGTCTATACCTGAAAAAAAAATGCTCATGAAATAACACATAAATTTCCTGCATGTAATACACTTTTCTATTTTCAATTACATTTTTAAATGACACTCATAATCTACTCAAGTAATTTTATGACCCATTTAGGAGTTGAGACCCACAGTTTGAGATACACACCATATAGCCATCAAACTGAAGGTTCTGCCTTCATGACTATGTCTTATCTTTATTACAACCATCCTTTGAAGTTTTGAGACATATAACACCTTCCATTATTATTTATTTTACATTGTATCTTTATAGCTTTTGAAACTAAGGCTTAATACTTAGTTAGAAACTTTCACAATTTTCTAGTACAGAGGGAGAAATAAAAAAGTTCTGGGAAATTGTTCCTTAAGTGAAATTGAGTTTACATTTGCATGAAATTGAAGAGAGTGGAGTGTTCTGTCTTCCACAGGAAATTTCATAACAAAAACTAGAGAAGACAATCAGATGCCAAAATTGTCTTCCTAATGAGGTCTAAATTCTGATGTGAAAATTGCTCAGAGATGAGACATTGAGCAAAAGCTATAAGGAGAAAAAAAAATAAAGCAGCCAGTCCTGTTGGTTCCTATCTGTACCTGCCCCCACACTAGGATTGCTAATGACAGTGGCTAATGGACTGCTTATCAAGTTAAGAGTTTTTGTTATGTCTTCACTCAAAAAGGGTTCATCTTCTTGACTTTCCTCCCACTAATGACATACTTTCAAACTTATTAAACTCTGGTTCTTTCTGTTTCACTGACAGAAACACAACCACTTACCACTGTTTTTGACCAATTCAGAAGTGAAGAGCTTTGAGGTTCCCCAGGGGGACTCCCATGCAAAGGCCAGATCCAGGACTCCCCCATCATGTCACGCCACACTCCTGCTTCTATCCAGCCAGCGGCCAATATTCCTGAGCCAGGCATGACCAGCTGGCAGAATTCTCAGTCTTGAGACCTCTTTTCCCTACTATTTCAAACATACCTTTAAATTTTAGTGTCTATAACCTATTGGCCTTTGCCCCTATTGGAATTCCCAAACAGGCTAAACATGTTCAGCAGAGTTAGGAAATGTGTTTAAGTATCAAGCAAAGCAATTGTAATCTTTGTTTGAATATCTTTCAATCATCATGCCTTAGATAAATGCTATGGGGGAAGTCTCAAAATATTGGTGGTATTGTGATAATCCTTTTTTTCTTTCTACTGAATTTCCAATCGTTTCTTCAATACGTTATGAACCAAGGACGATTTTTAAAATTTTTCTTCAGAAAAATTGTAAAATCTCAAGAAGTTTTGTCAGAACTAATGGTAGCAGGTGTGTTCACAGCTGTGTGTTAAAGGTAAGGTCAGGAAAATACATCACTTTCATGCAGATTAGTAAATTTTTTTTTTTTTTAAAGTTCGGCTGTGGTTCAGGTCCTCTGTCTCTTTTCCATTTTGTAGCTTGTGACCCTAAAAAAAGTGCCTTACCTTACCTAAGCCTCAGGAAGGTTAAGATAATAATAGCATATATTATGGTTTGGATGTGAGGTGTCCCCCCAAAGCTCCTGTGAGAGAAAATGCAAGAAGGTTCAGAGAAGAAATGATTGGGTTATGGGAGCCTTAACCCAATCAGTGAATTAATCACCTGATAGGATTAATTGAGTGGTAATTGAAAGGAGGTAAGGTGTGGCTGGAGGACATGGGGCATTGGGGGCATGGCTTTGGGGAAAAATTTGTATCTGGCAAGAGGAGATCCCTTCCCACCCATTCCCCCTACCCCTACTCCCACTGCTTCTGATCATCATGTGAGCCCCTTCCCTCCATCACACTCTTCCACCATGATGTTCAGCCTCACCTTGAGTCCCGAGGAATGGACCCGACTGTCTATGGATTGAGAACTCTGAAATTGTGAGCCCTCAAATAAACTTTTCCTCCCTAAAATTGTTCTGGTCAGATCTTTTAGTCACAGCAGTGAAAAAGCTGACTAAAACAGCAAATCATAGTGTCATTGTGAAGGACGGCAAAATAAGCATGATGAACAGCTAGCACACACACACTGGCCCTGGCAAGCACACAATAAGCATTTTTATTAATGTTGTTATTGTCACAGGAGTCCCCCTCCAAAGTCCCTAAGCCTGGATAGAACAAGGACTCCAGCCAGCATAATGAGGACAACTTTTTACTTTCAGTCCTATAAGATTTTTTTCCCTAGTGGATACCCAGAAATGGAAGCTTTGGGAAGAACCTCCAAAATGAAGCTATGACCTTGTGCGCCTCCTATAACAGATCATCAAATCTGCAGATTCGATCAGCTTGTGGCTTCAGTCTTCCCAGGGCCCTTGCCTTTCCAAGCATTGCCTACAAAGCAACTGTAGAGCAAAGACTGAGTGAAGCCCTTTGAGATCCCTTATGTCAGGTGGGGAGAGGACCACAATGTCATTATTAGCTACAGGTAATGGGAGGCAGAGAGAACAGAATGAGGCTGCAGGTCGGGGTTCACAATATTACCCCATTACCCAGATTTCCTGGACTTCACAACCTCAACCCTCCCTTGTAAAAACACAATCTGGAAACAAAGTGTTGGTTACTTGTTCCTTGCTCTGGTAGGAAGCCTGGGAAGAAATTCTTTGCAAGCCCTAGAGGACGGATTAGGACCAGCTTTCAAGGTCACCAAGTCTATTGAAAAAATGACTTCCTGGCTGGGTGTTTAAGGTAGAGACTGCCCTGAAGCCAGCTCTCTGTAATTTGAAATGCCCTGAAGGGTAGCTAAACCCTTAAGAGCAAGGAAGCAAACAGTGAACTCTGGCTACTCTCTCAACTCCTAAGATTAGTCTAGGAAAAGTTTTCACAATATAGATGTTAGAATCTGATTATCTAAGCATCAATCAGAAGAAATTGAACTGCAGACACATGTCATAACATTCAGCTGCATTTCCCAGTCTCCAAATTTTGGCCTTAAGCCCTGGAAACCCAAGAGACTGAGAACAGCAAAACAAGACATTTTGCCTCATTCTTCATTCCCATCCCCTACAATTTCCTGTCATATCTGCAGTTGTTCTCTAAGCCAGGGCTTCACAAGGCACTGGGTCACAGTTCTGATTTAGGTAGACTCTAGGAGTCATCTAGGCCATCCTCTTAGAAACTGCACCCAATTCATGAGACATTCTCATGGCTTTGAAAATTCAACACTGTTGAAACATCTAGACATTTTCAGGATAACACTTTCATGGATGCCAGAGTTGAAGATTTGGATGCAGAGTCAGAAGGTAGAAGTTGCTCCTCAAATTTTCCTCAAGCTCTCTGCACTGTGCAGAGTCTCTGATTTGCCATTAACAGCAGCCTCTAATAATATATACACCATTGCTGTGTATTACACAAACCACAGGTTTCCAGTCAGTGTCCCTGGGTTGGGCCAGCTTGCTATGTGCTGCAGAAAATTTGGTTGCATCTCAGGACTTGGAGCTTCAGGGGATATAAGAAATGAGGGAAAAGAGGAGTTAAAGTAGTTTTGAGCCTCAATGACTAAGGCATGGCCTCTGATTTAAAAAAATAGCCAGTCAGAAAATAAAAGAATGTTACAGACATAGAGATGAGAGAGAGCAGATTCCTGGGTTCCTCTGGCATAATCATTTTAGAAGGAATTTAGATTTTCATTCTGGATCCAGAGAGGAGAAATCTCATGGAATAAATAAAATGACTTCTAAAGACTTCAGGTGAAGAAAGGGGAAATTACTCTTTGTCAAAAGAACAACAGAAAAGTTGTCCACCAAGATAGCACTAAAACTTACTCAATGTTTATGTGCATATAATAAAATAATAAGCTTCTTCCATTTCCAGCATAATTTCCAGGGAAAAAGGATATCATAGGAGTAATTACAGGGGAATTAATGATGTTTTCTCTCCCTAACTAAACCTTGACTTCTCAAGTGATCTCAGAATTTGAAAGTAGTTAGCAGGCTTCCCAGAACCATCACTCTTTTTTAGCAGAAAAACCCTATCCTATCAAGTGCTTCTTATATATGATAGTTTCCTAAACTTTCAACATGCAGTCTCCCTATGAATATATTAACTATGTCTTTGTACCTCTGAAAATGTAGTATTCAAATATGATCTGACCTGGTAAAAATTCAATAGACCTAACAAGCACCTTATGCTGGCCGTGGTTTTTCCTTTAATGCAGCTGAGTGCCATGTTGGATTTTTTAGTAGCAATGGGAAAGTCACAATTGACTTATGGTCAATTAATTTCAATTTGCCTTCTTCAAATAAATTTATTTTTATACTTATACAATTGTTTGGATTGGTGTTTTTTTTTTTTTTTTTTTTTTTTTTTTTTGGATTTTGTCTGACTAAAGGTAAAATTTGCCCTTGTTGAATTACACTGAGCAGATTTTAGCTGGTTGCTAATCTATATGAAGACCACTTTGAATCTGGATTCTGACTTCTTATCCATTCTTCATACCTTTATGTCATCCCCAAGTTAATAATCAGCTATTTAAAACTCCTTTCTGATGCTCAATAAAAACTTCAAATCGGGACAGGGGACAAACTAAGGCTACTGTGGCAAAATACAACTTTCCTTTGTCTCAACTGGGCTCTTCTTCAGTGTTGTATTGTTAACAAATGCTTCATTAACTTAGAAAATAAGCCATTACCTTATAGAAGTCATTGAAAACTTGTAAACTATTTTTACAATGCCTGTTTAATGAAAATCATTAGATTTCATTTTCTTTATTTGGAAAAATGTTAGAAGTTAGAATACAAAAGTAATGAAGTATTTCACTTAAAGTACTCATTTTGGTTTATGACATAGTTTTCTAACCTAGAGCAGAGATTAAAGCCAAAGGAAGAGCTGAGAATCCATACATTGATGTCGACTATGGGCTAACAGGGCTCAGAGCCCAAACTTCAGCAGCCCAGTGAAACCACAAGTATTTAATGGCATTCCTGAATATTTTATAGCTGCATAGGCACTTGACTCACTCTGGAGTTTTACATAAATAGAGTACTAAAAAGAGGCCATTTAAAATAGCATTTCCCTCTTAAAGTGATGTTTCCCATTGAGCACAAGCTTAGGAATTGGAATAATTGAGTAATTGGCATTAACGTGATTTTAAAGGGGACAGAGGGAAAACTTTGGCAAATACATTAATATTCACCTAATAAATGTTTAAGCAAATTAAATTGAGTTTATTTCTGACTGCGTAGATCCTTAAAGGATAACTGCATTTCTTCAGTTAATCTCCAGCCTAACCTATACCCTTACCTTCTCCAGTGTTTTAGTCAGCTTTTTCGATGCTGTGACTAGAGGACCCCACCAGCACAATTGTAGAAGAGAAAAGGTTTATTCAGGGGCTCACCATTTCAGATAGAAGGCCAGCTCCATATCTTGGGGCTCGAGGTGAGGCAGAACATCATGGCAGAAAAGTGTGGTGGAGGGAAGCAACTCACATGATGATCAGGAAACAGAAAGGTCTACACTTGCCAGACACAAATATATATCCCAAGGGCTGGGATTGTGGTTCAACAGTAGAGCACTCACCTAGCACATGCGAGGCCCTGGATTCGATCCTCAGCACCACATATAAATAAATAAGTAAAATAAAGGCATTGTGCCCAACTTCAACTAGAAAAAAAATATATATATATATATATATGAATATATATGAATATTCTTATATATATATATATATATATTTCTCTGTATGAATATTCTTCCTCCACTCCAAGCATTATATCCCAAAGTCACAACCCCAATTCCACCCTCCTCCTACCACTTCAGTTACCATTCAGTTAATCCTGTCACAGATTACTTCACTAATTAAATTAAGGCTATAACTCAATCATTTCTCCTCCAAACCTTCCTGCATTGTCTCACACGTGAGCTTTTGGGGGACACCTCACATCCAAACCATAATATCCAGTCTCCATAGGAGAAAGTCATGAGTTTGCTTATGATCACAAGGTTTGACTTGCTGAATCTGATGTGTATCTCAGCCCTGCTAAGCCCTGCCTTCCCAGGCCAGTGGCCTTATGGGGAAGTCCTCTCCCTTCAGGACATCAGAAGCCATTTGCTCTGAGAAGAATAATGAGAAAGTTGGAAACACACCCAGAAAGTGGGGCATAGGGCTAGGTGTGGAACCCAATGCAGGGCAGTGACTCTTCTCCTGCTTTCTTGGGCCTACCTGTCCTGGGTGTGGCAAGAATGTTTCAAGTTCATTGACTGAAACCTCCTACTAGAATGACTAATCATCCCAGTTTGCCCAGGACTGAGAGGTTTCCTAGGACTGAGAAGTGCTCCAACACAAGACATTCAATGCTAAGACTGAGAAAGTCCCAGCCAAATTGTGATGAGCTGGTCACTCTACCTCATGCACGTAACAGAGAGTGGGCTTATAGGGATTTGTGAAGTCACCAAATCCCTTCCCTCAATTATGCCTGAAATCCTAAACTATGGGAAAGACAATACAAAATAAAACAAAAAACACCTGTTCCTAATGTTACTAGTCAAAACTCAAGATTTGATCCCTTTCTATGGAGTCATGAGGGCATACAGGCTAGGTTTGGTGGCTTATGACGGGCCATCACTCAAGAAGCCATATTACATGGTGGGCGGGAACATGGACTCTGGTCCCAACTTCCCGCATCCCAATGCAATATGACCTAGAGAATTTTCTTAATCTCCCTGTGTTTTAGTTTTCTCATCTGTAAAGTAAGAATGGGAGTAGGGCCTTCCTCAAAAGTTCGCTGTAAGAATAAATTGTGTTATGATATAAAGAGCTTAGTGCAAAGCCAACTACACCAAACATCAACATCTGCTATCATTTCTCTTTAGTGATCCAGCAGATTTTTGCTAGATCATTGATCTTTCCTTGCAGCATTCTCTGTATGAATATTCTTCCTCCACTCCAAGCATTATGCTGGGCTTTAGGAATAAACACTGATAAATAAGACCAAGTTCCAGCTCTGAAGCAACCTGCAGCAGAGCAGGCAAGAGAGACAAATTGGCAACTATCCTACAGTGAAGGGAGAGGGAGATTATGAAGTTGGTAATATTGTGGGATTTCTTAGGAGGTGGCATTGCTCTGTCTTCAGAGTTTAGAAAATCACACTTAGATCAAGTTTGGAAGGAGAAGATCAGTCAGACCAAACTGCAGAGGAGAGCAGTGGAGCATGTCAGACAGAGAGAACAAATAATATTTCAACATAATGCTAAAATAATAAATTCCATGCCCTCCGAGTCTCCCAGATAGACCTAAGATTATAGCAGAAAAGGAACTATCTCCCATCTTCCCCTCTTCCTTTTCGGAGCAAAATCCTGATCTCTTCTGGGTCTTAGCTGAGCACATAGCCTCCCAGATATCCGCCCTGGAACTTAAGCATGGTCTTGTGACTAAGTTTTGGTCCATGTTCCCACTTCCAGAATGCATATTTTTAAAGGAATTTCTTGTCCTCTGCTCCCTCTCTCCCCTCCCTGTTGGCTGGAATAGGTGGATATGGAGTGAGCCAGTTTCGATGATGTAGTAGATGAGTAAAAAAGTTTAGAAGAAGGCAGGACAATGCAAAGGACGAAACTGGACCAGCAAATGCCTGTTGAGAATAGATGCCACCAACCTCAGGCCCTGGACTATGCTGGACTATTTCAATGAAGTGACATGAATGCACACTTCTCCTTCGTTAAGTCATGATTTATTGGAATCTCTTTACCATGGCAGTTTATCAGATGCCCAAGATAAGGAAAAGATAAAGGGAGAAGAGGCATAAAACTGAAAGAGGGAGGAACAAGTGGAAGAGAGGGGGGGAAAGGAGGAAATGTGAAAGAAGGACAAGACTGAGAAGAAGATGAAAACGCTATTTAGCTTTCTACTGCTTAAGTGACTGAGGAATTTCCAGATAAGCAAATCTGGTGATTTGAGGACAGGAGACCTGTCAGATAAAGGCCCAGGCAAGAGAAATAGAGGCATGTTAGTGACTGGCCCAGAGACTGGTTTCCATCCTCTGTCATAACTATCTCCACTTCTCCAATGCTAAAGGGAAACTTAGCGATGAGCACTGACTTTTATGTAGGTACTCACTATATGCTGAGTGCTTTGCATGGATCATCTCACTTAATCCTGCAACAACCCTAAGGCTAAGTCCTCTTATCATTCTCACTTTCCATTTTAGGTCTGAGAAGTTGAATAATTTGTCTGAGTTCACACAGATGGCAAGTGACTAGGGTAGGCTCTGGTCATGTCTCCACAGCCCACGTAACTTCTACATTACCCTTCATACCAGGCTGGAGTTCTAGGGGGGGACCCCCAAGAGTGCTTGAAAGTTTCAAAACAAAGTTCAAGTTTAATCAACCTTAAAAATAACCCAGAAGAAATACACTTCGCTCCAGGTGATCCATTCTACTACCCACAGTTGATGGGTTCAGAGAGGGCACCTGGTTCAAGGGTAGCCAATGCATAGGGCAGTGAAAAATAACAGCCACGACAGGTAAAAGATCATGAACTGACAGATTCCTTCTCTTATAAATTTAAGCTTGATAACATCAAGATACTATGCAGTTACCTCTGGGAACTCGAGCTGAAAAATCACAATGCTGAGAGGGAGGCTAGGGAAGCCAGGAGTAAGCTTAAAGTTAAGAGGGAGAACAAAGGAAAAGGAGAAAAGAGAATATGGAAAGCAAGGTGTCGTGAAAATGAGAATAGGTAGCCCATGAATGTGAGACAGAAAGAAGTGCACAGGTCAAGTTCAGATCATTTGTATCCATAAAAAAAAAAAAAAAAAAAAAAAAAAAAAAAAAGTGCCTTTTCCAAGAACTTTAGTAATTCTTATATTTTTTCTTTTTTAATCTTCTTTTCTTTCTTTCTTTTTTTTTTCTATGAAGTCACAAGTGTTAAAACAGACAAGGAGAAAGATTTATCTATACCAGTAGTTCTCAGCCGGTGTTCCAGGAATATCTAGGGACACTAAGGCTTTTTCAGGGTGTCTTTAAGTTCAACTATTTGAAGGAGGAGAAGAAGATATGATTTGCTCTTGTCACTTTCAGTTTTTCCCATTTGCATAGAGTACTAGCTCAATAGTATAGTTTGAGACTTCGAATTGCAGCTAACTTCAAGAAAATAAAAACAGATTCAGGGTATGACTCAGTGGGTTGTGGATGGAGCTTGATGGTAGAGCAATTGCTTAGCATGTGCAAGGCCCTGGGTTCAGTCCTCAGCACAGTTTTTAAAAAATCTCCATCTGTCAAATTTGAGTGTATTATTCAAAAAAGTATTAATAATAATTACCTGAAAAGCTATTAAAATATTTCTTTCTCTTCCAACTAAATTTATGTAAGACTGACTGGATTTTCAACCAAAATTATAATCACAAAAGATAAAATGAAGAAACACATATAAGGAGGAAGTTATCGAGAAATAACCCAAATATTAAAGAGGTTTGCAAAAATGTAAAACAATAACAATATACTCACTATATTTTTTGTTTGGGAAGGTATGATTCTTTTCATAAAATTGTGTTATTTATGCTACCATAAAATAGAGTTGTTTATAATTATCTTTAGGTGAATTAATAAATACTTTTAAGATTTACCAACTTTAATATGCAATAAGATAAATATAACAGCAATAGCTTCATTGCCCTAAAAATGCTCTGTGTTCTGCCTATTCATCCCCACTCCATCCTAACCCCTGGCAACCACTAATCTTTTTATAGTCTCCATAGGAGAGTCATAAAAACATTTTAGTGCTAAGTAATATTCCATTGTCTGGATGTACCCTAGATTGTTTATCCATTCCTGTACTGAAAGATACCTTGGTTGTTTCCAAGTTTTAGCAATTATGAATAAAGTTCCTATAAATATGCATGTGTAGGTTTTCATGTTGACATAAATTTTCAACCAGAAGTGCAATCATTGAATTGTATGATAGACTATGTTTAGTTTTATAAAAAACAAATTGTCTTCCAAAATCGGTGTACCATTTCGTATTCCCACTAGTAATGAATGAAAGTTCATGTTGCTTTTTAGGGATTGGCTAGCTTCACTTAGCATAATCTGCTCTAATGCCATCCATTTCCCTGCAAATTCCATGATTTTGTCATTTTTTAGTGCTGCATAATACTCCATTGTGTATAAATGCCACATTTTTTTTATCCATTCATCTATTGAAGGGCATCTGGGTTGGTTCCACAGTCTAGCTATTGTGAATTGTGTTGCTATGAACATTGATATGGCAGTATCCCTGTAGTACGCTCTTTTAAGGTCTTCAGGGAATAGTCCGAGAAGGGCAATAGCTGGGTCAAATGGTGGTTCCATTCCCAGCTTTCCCAGGAATCTCCAAACTGCTTTCCAAATTGGCCGCACCAATTTGCAGTCCCACCAGCAATGTATAAGAGTACCCTTTTCCCCACATCCTCGCCAGCACCTGTTGTTGTTTGACTTCATAATGGCTGCCAATCTTACTGGAGTGAGATGGTATCTTAGGATGGTTTTGATTTGCATTTCTCTGACTGCTAGAGATGGTGAGCATTTTTTCATGTACTTGTTTTTTCATGTACTCTGAGAAGTGTCTGTTCAGGTCTTTGGCCCATTTGTTGATTGGGTTATTTGTTTTCTTATTGTTTAATTTTTTGAGTTCTTTGTATACTCTGGATATTAGGGCTCTATCTGAAGTGTGAGGAGTAAAAATTTGTTCCCAGAATGTAGGCTCCCTATTTACCACTCTTATTGTTTCTCTTGCTGAGAAAAAACTCTTTAGTTTGAGTAAGTCCCATTTGTTTATTCTTGGTATTAACTCTTGTGCTATGGGCATCCTATTAAGGAATTTGGAGCCCAACCCAACAATATGTAGATCGCAGCCAACTTTTTCTTCTATCAGGCGCAGAGTCTCTGATTTGATATCAAGCTCTTTGATCCATTTTGAGTTAACTTTTGTGCATGGCGAGAGAAAGGGATTCAGTTTCATTTTTTTGCATATGGATTTCCAGTTTTCCCAGCACCATTTGTTGAAGATACTATCCTTCCTCCATTGCATGCTTTTAGCCCCTTTATCAAATATAAGAAAGTTGTAATTTTGTGGATTGGTCTCTGTGTCCTCTATTCTGTACCATTGGTCCACCTGCCTGTTTTGGTACCAGTATCATGCTGTTTTTGTTACTATTGCTCTCTAGTATAGTTCGAAATCTGGTATCGCTATACCGCCTGACTCACACTTCCTGCTTAGAATTGCTTTTGCTATTCTGGCAACTAAGAACAGAGCAGGGAGGAAGAGCAGGAGGAAAAGACTAACATTAAACAGAGACATGAGGTGGGAGGGAAAGGGAGAGAAAAGGGAAATTGCATGGAAATGGAAGGAGACCCTCATTGTTATACAAAATTACATATAAGAGGTTGTGAGGGGAATGGGGAAAAAAACAAGGATTGTAGTAGATGGGGTAGAGAGAGAAGATGAGAGGGGAGGGGAGGAGGGATAATAGAGGATAGGAAAGGTAGCAGAATAAAACAGTCACTAATATGGCATCATGTAAAAATGTGGATGTGTAACTGATGTGATTCTGCAATCTGTAATTGGGGTAAAAATGGGAATTCATAACCCACTTGAATCTAATGTATGAAATATGATATGTCAAGAGCTTTGTAATGTTATGAACAACTAATAAAAAAGAAGATATTTCCCAAGAGAAAGATTAATAAAACACCAATGTAATAGAATAAATATTATTGATATGAAATAACTGTTTTATACATAATCTTAAGGCAACATATGAATGCAATAATGATGCTTCTTTTCTGTTTACATCTACTAAATTTTCCTCTAAACAATACAATGCTATTATTGAGCACACACACACACAACAACAAAAAAAAAAAAACTAAAGCTTTGATTAATATATCCTAAGCAGATTGTTCAATTTTGTTACTGGAGTAAGAGGTATTTATAAAATTAATTTTTTACAAAAACAAAAAGTGCACCTAGGAAAAAAAAAAAAAGAAAGTTCATGTTGCTCCACATCCTTACCAGCATTTGGTGATATAAGTATTTAGATTTTGGACATTCTAATAAGTATGAAGTAGTATCTCACTGTTGTTTCCATTTGGCATTTCCATTTGACACAAAATGTGGAGCATGTTTTCACATGCTTATTTGCCAACTTTTTTTTATCTTCTTCAGTGATGATCTTAAATTGTTTGGTACATTTTTTAGGTTTTTTATTGTTGTTGTTGTTGCTATTGTTTGTTTGTTGTTTTTATGGTACTGAGGATTGAACCCAGGGGTGCTTAACCACTGAGTCACATTTCCAGCTCTTTTTTATTTTTCATTTTGAGACAGGGTCTCACTAAGTTGCTAAAGCTGGTTTTAAACTTGCGATCCTCTTGCCTCAGCCTCCCAAGCTGCTGGAGTTACAGGTGTACATGACCACACCTGGCTCTGGCCCATTTTTTTAGTTGGGTTGTTCATTTTTTTATTGCTGAGTTTTAATAGTTAATTGTATATTTTGTAGGGAAAAAAGCAACATATCTTCAATGAGATATATCTTTTGCAAATATTTTCTTGCAGGAAATGGCTAGTCCTTTCCTGATATTGTCTTTTGCAAAGCAGATGTTTTTTAATTTTAGTAGAATCTAGTTTAGCAATTGTTTATTTCATGATCATGTCTTTGGAGTTGTATTTAAAAAGTCATCTAGAATTTTTTCTACATTTATTCTAGGAGTTTTGCATTTAAGTCTATGATTCATTTTTCCATTCATGTTTTTATGGATGGTGTTAGAACTGTGTTTAGAGTGATTGTTTAATATATATATATATTCAGTTATTCCAGTATCATCTGTGGAAAATACTATTTTTTATCTATTGTATTTCCTTTGATCCTTTGGGCAAGATAAGTTTTTATATTTATTTTGAACCTGCTCTGGGCTCTTTATTGTATTTAGACCTATTTGTCTTTTCCTTCACCAGTATTATGTTGTTTGGATTAGTGTAGCTTCACAGTAAATCTTGAACTCAGGTAATGTTGTTCCTTCAACATCATTCTTCTTCTTCAACATTTTTATGATTGTTCTGGGTCTTTTGTCTTTCCATATAAACTTTATGATAAATTTATCAAAATTTACAAAACAAATTGCTGGAATTTTGATTGAGAGTGCATTGAATTTACAGATCAACTTGGAAAGAACTGATATCTTAACAGCATTGGGTCTTCCTATCCATGAATATGAGATATCTCTCCATTTATTTAATTCTTCCATAATTTCTTTTGTAAGAATTTTGCAGTTCTCTCTATATAAATCCTGTGCACTTTTTTTAAAGACTTAAGACTAAATATTTGATTTTGGTGATGATAATGCAAATAGCTTTGTGTTTTCAATTCAAATTCAACTTATTCATTGATGATATAAAGGGAATTAATTGAATTTTGTGTATTAACTTTGTTTCTTATGATTGTTTGCTATTATTGCTTATTAGTTCCAGAAGTTTTTGCCATTTCTTTCATATTTTTGTATAAACAATCCCATCGCCTGTGAACAAGGAATTTTATTTCCTCCCTATAAATCCCTGTAAGTATAATTCTACTGTCTTTTCTTATTGTATTAGCTAAAACTTTCAGTATGGTATTGAAAATGAGTGTTAAGAGGAAACAACTTGCCTTGTGGGATTTTTTTTTATATATATTCTTTATTAAGTTGAAGAAGTTCTTCTTTATTCCTAGTTTACAGAGAATTTTTATCATGGATGGGTGTTGGGTTTTGTCAGATATTTTTTCTGTATCTATTGATATGAATAGGTTCTTTTATTTTTCATCCTATTGCTGTGAGAGATTGCATTGATTGCATTTGAATGCTGAATCAGCCTTGAATACCCAGGATAAATCCCACTTGGTTGTGGTGTATTTTTGGATTTGATTTGCTAATATTTTGTTGAGGATTTTGCATCTATGTTCGTGAGGTATTGGTCTGTTTACTTGTATATGTTTGTCTGCTTTTGGTTTTAGGATGTTACCCGCTTCACGGGATGAGTTATTATCTCTTCTTCTACCTTCTGAAAGAGACTATAGAGAATCTGTATAAGTGTTTCCTTAAATTTTGTACAAATGCCAATCAAGCTATCTAGGCCTGATGTTATCTGTTTTGGAAGATTATTAAATATTGATCAAATTTCTTTAATAGATTAAGGCCTGTTCAGTTTATCTATTTCTTCCTGTGTGAGATTTGATAGGTTGTGTCTTTTGAGGAATTAGTTCATTTTATCTAGGTTATCAAATTTTAGTCATAGAGTTTCATCGTATTTTTTATTATTGGTTTACAGTCTGTGATATTTTAGATATTAGGTGTTTCTCAAAATCTCATGTGTGAGACAATGCAAGAAAATGGTGAGATACTCAGTAGATGTTACAGAGTCTTAACTTAATCAGTATAATAATCCCTTGATAGGCATTAATTAGGTGGTAACTTAGTCAGACAAGGTGTGGCTGCAGGAGGTAGATCTTTGGGAGCATGCCTTTGGAGTTTGTATTTTGTCCCTGGTTTGCAGAGCTCTCTTTCTGCTTCCCGATTTTCATATTCTGAGCTGTTTTCCTCTGTCAAACCCTTCTGCCATATTGTTCTGCCTCATCTCAGGAACAGAGCAACAGAATTGGCTGTCTGTGGATGAAGACCTCTGAATGCATGAGTGTCAAATAACCTAACACCTAATATCTAATATCTAAAACACCTAATATCTAATATCCTCGTTCTTGCCACATCTTTTGGTCTCAATAACTACGACAAAAGCTAACTAAAACACTGTCCATGAACCCTAGAGTGATGTTCCCCCTTTCATTTTCTGATATTAATAACTTGTGTCCCCTTTTTTTCTTTGTTAGTCAAGGTAGAGACTTAGCAATGTTATGGACATTTTTCAAAGAATGAGCTTTTTGTTTTGTTTATATTTTCTCTATTAATTTCCTATTTCCAATTTCATTGATTTCCACTGTCTTTTTTATTACTTTTTTCTTCTGCTTACTTTGGATTTAATTTGCTCTTTTTTTGATAGTTTCCTTAGATGACTGATTCTAGATCTTTCTTATTTTCTGAAATATGCCTTCGATGCTCTAAATTTTCCTATAATAACTGTATTCACAGCTTCCCATAAATTTTTGTTTGTTTGTTTTGAATATTTTTTTAGTTGTAGACAGATACAATACCTTTATTTTATTTATTTATTTTTAGGTGGTGCTAAAGAAAGAACCCAGTAACTCACATATGCTACAACTGAGCTACAACCCTAGCCCCCAGCTTCCCATACATTTTGATAAATTGGGTTTTGTTTTTCAAGTAAAAATATTTTTTAAATTTCTCTTGCAATTTCTTTTTTTGACCTATATGCTATTTAGAAGCATATAGTTTAATTGTTAGGTATTTTTGGATTTTCCATCTATCTTTTTGTTATCAATTTTTTTGTTTAATTCCATTGTGAGCTCAGAGTAGACATTGTATTATTTTTATTCTTTTAAATTTATTGCAGTTCATTTTATGTTCAAAAACATTATTTTGATGAATGATTCATATGAGCTTGAGAAAATGTGTACTCTACACTTGTCTGGTGAGGTACTCGGTAGATGTAAATTATATTTGGTGTAGTTGAATTCAACTATGTTCTTACTGTTTTCCTACCTGCTTGAACTGTCCATTTCTGATAAACATGTACTGTTATCTTTAACTATAATAGAGGACTCATCTATTTCTGCTTGTAGTTCTATCCGTTTTTGCCTCATGTAGTTTGATTTTCTGCTGTTGGACACATGCATTTGATTATTTTTATATTTTTGAGGAGTTGGCCTCTTTATCATTATATAATTTCCTTCTTCATCCTAGATGAATTTCTTTATACAAATTCTGCTTTATCTGCAATTAATATAGCTACTCTTTCTTTTTTAGTGTTTTCATGATATATCTTTCTCTATCCATTTACTTTATAATCTAGAAGTGCCACTATACTTAAATTGAATTTCTTGCAGACAGTATACAGCTGTTCTGGGTTTTTGATCCACTCTAACAATATCTGGTTTTTAATTGATACTTTTGGACAATTGACATTTAAAGTAATTATTCATGTAGTTGAATTAACATTTACCATGATCACTATTGTTTTTCATTTGTTTCTCTTGGTTTCTGCTCCTATTTTTGTCTTCTCCCTTTTGTGCTTTTTTGTTTGTTTTGTTTTCTGTTTGGTTGTGTGTGTGTGTGTGTGTGTGTGTGTGTGTGATTGGAGATTGAACCTAGGGTCCCGTGCATGGTGTGCGAGTACTCTACCACTGAGCTATATGACAAGACCTTTAAAAATTAATGTTTTAGACAGGATCCTGCTAAGTTGCCCAGGCTGGTCTTGAATTGGGATCTTCCTGCCTCAGTTTCCCAAGTAAGTGGGCTTATAAGTTTGGTTTTTTTGTGTGTGTGCTGTGGCATCTGACCCCTTCTGTAGTTTTAATTGAGAATATTACACAAGTTTATTTTTACTTTCTTCTTAATACATCACTTATGCATCTTTCTTTTACTTTCTGTCATTCTTTTTTCTTTTTGTTGGTGTTAGTTACATTTACAACTAATTATATCTACTTTCAAATAACATTATACCACTGCATAGGTACCACAAGTAACTACTACAACAAAATCATTCTAATTCTTCTCTCCCACTTATTGTATCATTGTTGTCATTCATTTTACTTATATATAAGCATGTGTTAGCATACATATGAATAAGCATACAGAATCAAATACATTGTTGCTGTTTTTATTTTGAACATATGGCCATTAGTTCAACAGATAAAATACAAAAAAATGATAATTTTATCTTCATTTATTTCCTCTCCATTGTTCTTCCTTTCTTTATGAATATGAATTTCTGACCTATATAGTTTTCCTTTTCTCTAAAGAACTTCATTTTTGTGTAGATTTTATACCCAATGCATCCTCAATTTTTATTTGTCTGAGAAGGCCTTTATTCCTTTTCAACTATTGAAGGACAATTTTGCAGGGTACAGAATTCAGAATCCTATGTAGGTGGGTTTTTTGTTTGTTTGTTTGTTTGTTTTTTTCTCAGTACTAAATATTTTGTCCTTGCTTGTATGATTCCTGAGAAGTTAAATGCAGTTCTTTTATTTACTATTCTATAAGTAAGTTGTGTGAGTAGGTATGGGGGGAGTTCTTTTGTTTTCTTTTAAATCTCTACTTTCTTTCAGTATTTTGTCTACATTTTTTGATTGTCTGCAATTTTAATATAATATGCCTTACTGTAGTTTTGGGCATTTATTCTGCTTGGTGTTCTCTGAGCTTCCTAAATCTGTAGTTTGGTATCTGACTTTAATTTGAGGAAAATTCAGTCATTATTGCTTCAAATATTTCTTCTCTTTTTTCTTTTTGGTTTTGTGTGTGTGTGTACATTTTTGTTGTTGTTGTTCCACAGTTCCTGGAATATTCTATTCTAGTGAGTTTGATTTTGTTTGCTTGCTTCTTTTCTTTTCTTCTCTCTTTTCTTTTCAGTTTTTAGATGTTTCTATTGTAAGATCTTTAATCTAAGATTCTTCATCAGCCTGTCCAGTCTACTAATAAGCCCATAAAAAGCATTTTTCATTTCTACTATGGTATTTTTTCTAACTTTTTTCTTAGAATTATTTTTCTTAGAATATATTTCTGCTTATATTGTCCATTCATTTTGCATGCTATCTGCTTTATCCCTCGAATTTTTTTTATCATATTTATTATAGTAATTTCCAGTGCATGGTCTGATAATTCCAGTTTCCCTGCTTTACCTGAGTCTGGTTTGATTCTATGTCTCTTCAAACTGTGCTTTTAGTCTTTTAGTGAGCCTTGTGATTTTTTTGATAGTTGTGAGTTTTCCAGCAATAGAAACTGCTAAAAATAGGCCTTTAGTAAGGTAAGGTGTTGGGGGAAGAAACACATTCTATAGTCCTGTCATTAGATGTATCTTGGAACGAGCTTGTGTCTTTGAATTGTGAATATCACAAGTTCTTCTCAGTTTTTCCCCTCTTAGGGAGGACAAGATGGTTAGAGTTGGCTGAAGGGTTTTCCCTTCTCTCAGGTGAGTAAGACTCTTATAAAGCCACAGCAGGGTGGCCTCTGGTCAATTAATGTCCCTGAGGACTGACCTTGGTAAGAACAGAATGCCCTGGTCTATTTCAAAATGGCTATTTTCCTTCTTCAGAAGAAAAGCATAAGGGGCTTTTCCTCCAATATTCACTGTGAGAACCTGGTCAAGTACTTAGAGGTAAAACTCACATAAGTGTATGCACTTCCCTATGGCCACACCCCACGGAAGTTTTAACTCGAAAAATTGTCCACACTGAGCCTCCAGCAATTCACCAATCATGTTCAGGCGCTCCTGCACCAGCACCAAACTTCCCATGGAGGTTTCTGCACCAGTAAATTGTGACTATCTATATTCTCCTGACTCTCTCTGCAGTTTTGAGGGTGGCAGTCAGCTTGTGACCTCTCTTCTCTTCTAGATCTAAGAAGAGTTATTGGATTTCCAGTTTTTCAACTTGTTCCTTTTTACTTTAATAGAGTGACAACTTCCAAGCTCTTTACAAGCTTGACCAGAAACCAAAGTCTATTTGGCATTTTCAATACCCCTTCGTCGCTTGGAGTTTGATCCAGCCTGTTTCACACACTAGCCACAAACCCCTGGGTCACTGTTTTTTTTTTTTTTTTCATCATTGTAAACCAGGGCACTCTCAAGTCACATGTGGGAAGTAAAGTTAGTGTAAATGGCATTCTGTGAAGCCCCTTTGTGCCCTCTAGTCTCCCGTTGTTGTTTTTAATTTACTCTTTAATTACAACCTTAAGTTATAGCTCCCCAGCTGATTTCATTTAGCAGGAGTTTGTTGACAAATTCAAATAAACTCACTTCATAAATAAGACTCATAAAGAATGCCTTGTATTGAGGGCTGGGATTGTGGCTCAGTGGCAGAGAGCTTGCCTTGCACATATGAGGCACTGGGTTTGATCCTTAGCACCACATAAAAATAAGCAAATAAAATAAAGGTATTATGTCCATCTACAACACACACACACACACACACACACGCACACACACACACATATATATATATATACACACACACACTTTGAGAGAGAGAGAGAGAGAAGAGAGAAGTTTTTAATATTTATTTTTCAGTTTTCGGCGGACACAACATCTTTATTTTATGTGGTGCTGAGGATCGAACCCAGTGCCCCACGCATGCCAGGCGAGCACATTACCACTTGAGCCACATCTCAAGCCCCTATATATATATTTTTAATGCCTTGTATTGAAATATCCTCCCTCCTGTTAAAATATTTCACTTCAAGACAGAATTACTTCACTTTGTACCCTTAATCTTTATGATCACAAAGTACTAGGGAGATTTGACCGAGTCTTATTAGTATGGCCAACCAGGGTATTAAGGGCTTTATGTGCATGAGTTAACTTATATGTCTCTATAACACTCTTAGAGTTGTTGAAATTCAATGCTTAGCAAAGTGTTCAGTAAGAAGGGCATGCTCAAGAAGTGGGAACCATTGTTAAATCTTCTCAACCACCTTATGAATTATTCTTTGTTATTATCTCTACAGATGAAAAGAGAGACGTTGTGGCTGGGTTTGTGGCTCAGCAGTAGAGCACATACCTGACATGTTTGAGGCACTGGGTTTGATTCTCAACATCACATATAAATAAATAAATAAAATAAAGGTCTACTGACAACTAAGAAATATATATATTTAAAAAGAGAAATAGAGAGAAAGAAAAGAAAAGGTAGACATTAAGCCATTCCCCAAGGTCACCCAAGTGGAAAAGCCAGGCTTGGAACCCATACTCTGGCTTAAAAGCCCAAGCTCTTAATCATTGTTTTTATGACTTTGTTAAAAATTTATTTTAGATTCAGGTAGACAAAATAATTTTATTTTTAATTTCAGACTTCTAGTAGTCTCTACATTGAAAAAATAATCTTTCTCCACTTAAATTCATTTTTCAGAAATAATTATGTGAATTAGTTTATAACTACTTAATGTTGTCCTTAACAGCATTGCAATAAAGGGAAAAAAGAACAGACAATTACTCGATGCCATGGAAGTAAATGCATGGTTTGTCCCTAAATATCTTCTCAAAAAAGACAAATACTCTCTTCTGCTAAGATTTTTTTTCTGTTTGTTTATTTTGACCTGGTTATCTAGATCACAATAACTGTTTTAGCGTGGGACATGGACTGTAGATACTAGAGTTTGCAAGGCAAGATTGATTGATTTGGCTGACTTTGTGCTAGTTAATGGACAGACCAGGGCTCAAGTTAGATCCTGCAGTGTTCTTCCCACCTGAGGGTGCATTTCACTGATGCTCAGAAAAGTTATACCACAAAATGTTGTAAGCAAATGTCAAAAGATTAGTAAAGGGGAGGCTATTGTATGTTCATGTTGCTGATGTAAGTTGGTTATTATTATATTTAAAATCATATGAAATGAGAAACAATCTACATTGACAGAAGCAGTTCAAAGGTGGCAAGAGGAGTCAGGAAAGAGGTGCATAAAGGAATTACAATATGGCAGAAGAAACTTTTGGAGTGATGGATTTACTCATTATAAAAAAAAAAATAATAATAACAATGCCTATAGTAAAACTTTTACTTGCCAGACTCCTTACTCTGAGTATCAAAACACTTCACAATTCACCCCTAATTTCTACACATCTGCTATGATCTTATTATTTATGTACTCCCAAAATGTGTTGAGACCTAATCACCAAGCCAAAGTGATTAGAAGATGAAGTCCTTGGGAGGTTAGATCATAAAGGGTCCCAAAGAGCCAGCTTCCCCTTCCACCATGTGAGGACTCATAATGTGCCACCTTTGAGGAAATGGCCCTCTCCAGACACTGAACCTGCTGGTATCTTGATATTGGACTTTGCAGCATTAGTTTGTCAGCTCAATAGCTCTACTGATTCATATTTGTATTTCTTATGATGCCTACCATATTATCTTGCTAATGCACTGATTGTGTTGGCTACTGCTATTTCAAGTTGCAAGTGACATCCTGGCATTGAACTTCTTTTTCGTTTTCAAATTTTTTTATGTTAAACATAACAGTGAGGCTCATTTTGACATAACATGCATGTATGGAATAGAATTTGACCTTAAACTTCTTAATTTCTGTTTATAACTTAAAGAAATATAAAGAATGGGAGTAATTGATGGGGTTGGCTCTGTATTTAGATACTCGTTATTTAAACTTTGTACCCTTAATCTTTATGGTCACAAAGTACTAGGTAGACTTGATTGAGTCTTGGTATGGCCAACCAGGGTATTAAGGGCTCTGTGTGCATGAGTTATATATCTCTATAACACCTTTAGAGTTGTAGGGCTTTGAGATGTAATGTTAAGCCATTTATTTGTTGACTTTTTCTTCTTTTAAGGAATGAACTCCATGCAATTAACTTTCCTCTTAGTACTTCCTTCATAGTGTCCCAGAGATTTTGATATGTTGTATTTGTGTTCTTATGCATCTCTAAATTTTTTTAATATCCCCCTTGATATCTTCTGCAACCCATTATTCATTCAGTAGCATATTATTTAGTCTCCAGGTGTTGGAGTAGCTTTTATTTTTTATTTTATCATTGATTTCTAATTTCATTCCATTATGATCAGATAGAATGCAGGGTAGTACCTCTGCTTTTTTATATTTGCTAAGAGTTGCTTTGTGGCTTAATATATGGTCTATTTTAGAGAAGGATCCATGTGCTACTGAGAAGAAAGTGTATTTGCTCATTGAAGGATGAGATATTTTATATGTGTCAGTTAAATCTAAGTTATTGATTATATTATTGAGTTCTATATTTTCTTTGTTCAGCTTTTATTTGAAAGATATATCCAGTGGTGAAAGAGGTGTGTTAAAGTCACTCAAAATTATTGTGTTGTGGTATATTTGACTCTTGAACTTGAGAAGAGTTTGTTTGATGAACATAGCAACTCCATAATATTTATAATTGTTATGTCTTGTTGGTGTATGGTTCCCTTGAGCAGTATGTAGTATTCTTTATCCCTTTTGATTAACTTTAGCTTGAAGTCTACTTTATTTGATATGAGGATGGAAACCGCTGCTTGCTTCCACAGTCCATGTGAGTGGTATGATTTTTCCCAACCTTTCATCTTCAGTCTGTGAATGTCTTTTCCTATGAGATGAGTCTCTTGGAGGCAGCACAATGTTGGGTCTTTTTTTTTTTTAAATCCAATCTGCTAGTCTATGTCTTTTGATTGGTGAGTTTAGGCCATTAACATTCAGGGTTATTATTGATACATGATTTATATTTCCAGACATTTTTGTTTATTTTTGGTATTTAATTTGACTTGGTTTCTCCTCTGATTAGTTTTTCCTTTAGTGTAATACCTTCCTCTGCTGATTTTCATCATTGTTTTTCATTTCCTCTTTGTGGGATATTTTGCTGAGGATGTTCTGTAGTGTAGGCTTTTTAGTTGTATATTCTTTTAATTTTTGTTAAACATGGGAGAATTTTATTTCATCATCAAATCTAAAGCTTAATTTTTCTGGATATAAGATTCTTGGTTGGCATCCGTTTTCTTTCAGAGCTTGGTATATGTTGTTCCATGATCTATTGACTTTGAGGGTCTGAGTTGAAAAATCTGCTGAGATATGAATTGGTCTCTTCCTATATGTGATCTGATTCCTCTTTCTTATGACTTTTAAGATTCTATCCTTATTCTGTATGCTAGGCATTTTCATTATAATGTGCCTTGGTATAGATCTGTTGTAATTTTGTACATTTGGTGTCCTGTAAGCCTCTTTTATTTGGTTTTCCAATTCATTCTTCATGCCTGGGAAATTTTCTGATATTATCTCATTGAAGACATTGTGCATTCCTTTGGTTTGGAAATCTGTGCCTTCCTCTATCCCAATAACACTTATATTTCATCTTTTGATGCTGTACCACAATTCTTGGATGTTCTATTCATGGTTTCTTACTATCTTCACTGTGTGATCAACTTTATTTTCCAGATTGTATACTTTGTCTTCATTATCTGACATTATTTTTTCCAAGTGATCTAGTCTGTTGGTTATGCTTCCTACTGAGTTTTTTTTATTTGTTTTATTGTTTCCTTCATTTCAAGGATTTCTGACTTTTTTTTTCCCAGAGTCTCTCTTTCTTGAAGTAATCTTTTGCTGTATTTGCTCTCTTATCTTGGAGTTATGTTGGAGTGATCAATTTTTGCCTGTATTTGCTCATTTAGGTCATTCTTTAATTCACAGATCATTTTAATTATGAACATTCTGATCTCCTTCTCTGACATTTCACCAACTTTGTTGTCCATAGGTTCTGTTATTGAAGTATTCTGATTTGTTTGGGGCACTATCCTTGTTTATATATATATATATATATATATATATATATATATATATATATATATATATATTGTCTATGTGTCTTTGTTTCTTGCAGTGTGGATCTGAAATATTGCAATTTCTACCCTATACTCTTGTAGTACCCGTGCAGATTGTCTGTACCTCACCTTGACGTTGGGCTTCCAGACCCTGCTGGTGTCCTTCAATGTATGCTACTGGCAACTTCTCTTTTAAAAAAGAGAAAAAGTGTTGGGGGTTTAGTTGGTGGAATCAAAGAGTGATGTAGCCTGGGTCAATAACAAAAATAACTATTTAGTGAGTAAACACTGAAGTCAAAATCAATTATGCCCTCGAGTCATAGTTTAAAATTCATCAAGACTAAACCGAGGCAATATGAGAAGCACCTGATTCCTACAGCCATCATATTCGTTAGGAAAGTGGGTTAATTTCATGTTAGTCTCAGAGAACAGTCAGAATGGATGGAAGAAAGAACCCATCTTTTAGTTTCTTCTAATGCTAACAATGAATGAGAAAAACAAATAAAAAATAGAAGGGACATTAAGAGAGAGCTGAGGGAAGAGATTCAGAGTCTTGTCACACATGAAGTTTAGGAAAAGTTCTTCTTAGGGAAGTACAAATGAATTTGTTGCCAAATGAATTTATTCTTCCTTAAGAAGAACTCTGTCCCCACACTAAGGGTAAGGGGTGGGGACAAAGAACGGAGAAGAACAACATTGCTATAAACTTAACAAACAACTGAGGGTGAGCAGAGCCAGTGTCCTCTATAAGCTCAAGTTGAAGACAGACTGTTCTGAAGACTTATAAAAGGCTCACCCCCATCCCAGTACAGAAAACATCTTTTGGAAAAGTACACAAATATATATAGAAGTCCTTTACAATCATTGCAAGGATTTTTTTTTTTTTTTTAACTTATCACAAATCACTTGAACACTTGAAAAGGTCAAGAGTGGCATAGTACCAAATAAGGGTGGTGCCAAAAAGTCCCTTAATGGTGAGTGGGAACTCCCCTGGACCGTCGACACTGAAAGGGTGGTCTCTGGAAGGCTTGGGCAAATTTGGTGGTGAACAAGCAACATGCACTCGGGGGACTGGCCTTGAGTATGATGTCCTCACTCTGCCGGGGGGGGGGATCTTCTGTGCACGTGGAGTGATACTGACAGCACCATTCACATTCGCTTTTAAATAACAATAAACAGAAAACAGAATGAAATCTGATATAAAAATGCAGAACCTAGATCCCAGTCAAGTAGGAAGAGATCTTCACTTTAGGGTTGCTATTGGCTGAGGCAGGGGAGAGGAAGCCCTCACCCAATGTTCCTGTGTCCTTTTGTGAGGATTTGCAGGACTCTCTGTGTGGGTGACAAAGGTTTTTAACCACACTGTGAGCTATTTTTATGCAGAATGTGGATAGCACACTGCCTCTTGATGATTCCTTCCCAACCCCCGTGGGATGGGTGAAACAGTAGCTATACTTCTTGCACTTTGGGAAGTGTTTCTTCCTTTCTCTGTGATCAGAGAAATGGTTATAAAGAACCCCAGTCATGGGGCAAAGCAGGAACTCTCTCTGGTGATTCTCATCTCTGCTTCATCAGACCTGCAATAACTAAAAAAAGAAAAAGAAAGGTGGGGAAAATGTAAGAACAAAATGTGGGGGGAACAGGAAAGGTCAGCCGGCTCACCCCAGAGCCTCTTGATTAGAAGCTAGGGTGGATCATGCCTCATTTTTTTCCCCTCTGTTAAAATGTTCGATATGAAGAAACAACTGTGTAGCAGCAGGCATAAAGTGGCCCGAATTGTTTTTAACCCTTCCTCAATAGCCCCCTGTGACACAGGAGGTGGCAAAATATAACATTTTCTTTATTTGTATTTAATATATGTGGGGCCAAAGGGTACATATTATTCTCTATAGTGCCAAGCACTTGGCAAATGGTGAAAAGAAAAAGAAAAAGGAAAAGAAAAAAAAAAAAAAAAAAAAAGCACAGACAGCCAAAAGCCCTGCTTTTAGGACTGGGGAATGGGCCAAGGACAAATTGCTCAGTGAGCCCCACCAACACTTAATCACAGGTGAGGAGGGACAGTCAACTGATCATCAGGGATAATCTCTTTTTTTTTTTCAAATAATTTATTGGGTTCTGCTTTCAAACCATGAAATCAACAGTGAGACTTGCAATAGGCCAAATAATATTGAGATATACGCCGACCTGTGAAACCCCAACACTGCCCCCCCACCCTTCCCTGCCCTCCAGGCAGCCATTACTAATGATTTGGCTAATAGTCTATCTACTATGCTTCATTAAACTCAAGCAAACATATATAGCTGTATCACTTTCTGATCTTATTTTCTTTACTCCACATCGAATCCATTAAGAAGTCCTATTAGCAATATTTTCAAAATACATCCAGAATCAGCCCGTTCATTCCCCCTCTCCATGGCCACCTCTCAGGTTGAGTGTCACCATCTTTGGTCTGGGTTATCTCAGAAGCCATCTAGGTTTTTCTCCCTGTGCTCTTGGGGACTTTCTGTTTGGTTGGTTTTGTTATTTTAAACAAAAGCAGCCACATCCCTCCCCTGCCTAAATCATCTAGTCAGTCCTCATTGGTTTCAAAGTCAAAGTCCAGCTCTTCCCCACAAGCCCTGGCCCACGGCCTCATCTAGGTCCACCTCCTGCTCCCTGGCCTGTGTGTTCCAAGCTGCAGCCTGAGCCTTGCTCCCAGTCCTCCAAGGACCACCCCTGCTTCCCTCAACCGAGGGCTTCATCCTGCCTGATCCCCCCTGTCTGGAACACCCTTCCTTTTGACCAAATGTCATCTTCTCGGTGTGTCCCACTTTAGAAATTTCATTTTAAACATAAAATGTTGTTCCCTTCTCCTTCCCCCTGCCTCCACGGTTTTTTTTCCCCCAGTTGTAGTCACCTTACAACACACTATGAAACTTACTTCATATGCTATACTTAGTATTCATCGTTCTTCCCAACTAGAATGTTTGCAGGCATTTTCATACATTGGTTCAAGTGTTTCAAATGCGCAGATCTGTTCCTGGAATAACAATAAATTTTGAATGACTTAAGAAAATTATTTTTGCCTAATTATTGAAAATTCTTGCCTGGTCTTCTCTAGATGTATGTCCTGTGATTTATTCATGCTTGATGGGGAACTAAACAATAAAACTCCTGACAAAGAAACTAAATATGTCACATGGAAGAGAATGAGCAAATTGTAGGAAACAGTGGAACGAAGAAGCTGCTTTCTGCAGTTATGGAGGCCTCCAGCATAACAGGTATAAAGCCTTTTTAGATTATAATAAGGGCCACTTCCTCCGTAAGCATTGTCTGGTGTCACTGGGGACCATTGGAATTCTGGGAATATAAAGTAATAGCAGAATAAAAATGCAAAATAGATCTGAAAAAATAACGGATGTCAAACCTCATGAGTCAGGGATCATACCTGTTAACTCTTTGGTCCTTCTTTGAGCCAGCTTCCTAAGACCTGAGTGCTGTCAATGCTGACTCTGCGTGGATGTGGGGACGGACACAGCCATATGAGGAAAGGTAATGATGAGAAATGCTCAGAGGCTAATGTGAGACCAAACCCCACAGACCAGACACCTTTGTCAGAAGTCATTTTGTTCGGTCCCACTCTCCGTGCTGTGCAGTTGCCAGGGAAACAGCAAAGGGTTGTGGATACAGCAAGGATGAGGTGGAATTAGAATACCCACGCTGCTGGAGGAAGTTTATTTTGGTTTTGGAGAGGGAGGAAATACACTCCAGGAATTATTGGGATCACTCTCATGTCTCCAACAGTCTATAAATATAAACACCAGGGGTTCAAAACTCTCTCTTTGCTGGAGCTCTACAGCCTTGAAAGACAATTGAGTCCGGCTGAGAGAGAAATTCAGCCCACGGGTCACACAACTGAAACAGAAGGAATCCACTCAGCCATTAAACACAGAAGTGGTATTTGAAGGGTCCCTCACCATCCAGGCATAGCTCTCTTTCTCCAGGCTCTCCTCTTTCCTCTGGAAATCAAAGACTTTTGATTTACATAAGATTAGCACACAATTTCCTCAGGATTAGCCCCCAACAAGCCCATTACATCGTCAGCTTGACCCTTCCTTTCACCATTTAGTTAAATGGCAGCCCAGAGTCTCAAGTTCTTTTTTTTTTATTGGTTGTTCAAAACATTACAGAGCTCTTGACATATCATATTTCATACATTAGATTCAAGTGGGTTATGAACTCCCATTTTTACCCCAAATACAGATTGCAGAATCACATCGGTTACACATCCACATTTTTACATGATGCCCTATTAGTAACTGTTGTATTCTGCTACCTTTCCTATCCTTTACTATCCCCCTCCCCTCCCCTCCCATCTTCTCTCTCTACCCCATCTACTGTAATTCATTTCTCTCCTTGTTTATTTTCCCATTTCCCTCACAACCTCTTATATGTAATTTTGTATAACAATGAGGGTCTCCCTCCATTTCCATGCAATTTCCCTTTTCTCTCCCTTTCCCTCCCACCTCATGTCTCTGTTTAATGTTAATCTTTTCTTCCTGCTCTTCCTCCCTGCTCTGTTCTTAGTTGCTCTCATTATATCAAAGAAGACATTTGGTATTTGTTTTTTAGGGATTGGCTAGCTTCACTAAGCATAATCTGCTCTAGTGCCATCCATTTCCCTGCAATTCCATGATTTTGTCATTTTTTTAGTGCTGCGTAATACTCCATGGTGTATAAACGCCACATTTTTTTTTATCCATTCCTCTATTGAAGGGCATCTGGGTTGGTTCCACAGTCTGGCTATTGTGAATTGTGCTGCTATTGCAGATCCCCAGTCCCACCTCTTTCCAAGGGCTGTGGCCAGGAGGTGAGAAAAGGAGTGGAGTGCAACAAGGGCAGGGGATCTATCACTGGCTGTTGCCCTGGCAACTTGCTGTTGAGTGAAAAAATCCCAGTGGGGGTGGCTGAGTGGCACCCATATGTAGCAAATCTTTCTTTCATTGGTTCATTCATTCAATTTCCCCAATAAATACTTATTCAACACCTATTGTGTTACCCAAATTGTGCCACCATGAAGCGACTATTTCTGCATCTGTTTAAGGATGTTGTGGAACCATACAAAGATCCATAAACAGAGACCTGCCCTCCATGATCATCTGCTCTTGCGAAACAGATGGAGTACCTACGTTCATGGGACTACAAATTACTCGTTGCATAGGAGGAATGTAAAAAAAAAAAAAAATGTTATTTGATAAAGGGATGTCAGAGAATGTCTGCCCACCTTGGGCTTCAGCAGAAGATGGAATAGGGGGAGGATCAAGGTATAGGTAACACAAAAACTACACTTAGGAGGTAGATCTGCTTCTGAACCACAGAAAGGAAAGACAGAAGAAGGGACAGAGGAGAGACAGTGCCATTTGTTTTCACGTCTGAGAGAAAGCAGCTGGAACCAGGGCCAGCTTGTGGAAGCCTAGAGAAGCAGAAGTCTGACCGCATCCTCACACTCACTCTCCACTAGAGTATCTTCCACAGCCAGGCTCCACCCACCCCCTCCCATTCTCACTTCCTCTTTTTTCCTGAAAATGGGGAGCTGTGAAACCAGCTTCTTCCACCCACCTGCTTCTTCTTTAAAGCACTTTCACTCCCAGCCCTTGTCCCTTCAAGGGCAAATACTCTGCTCTCAGGAAGTGACTCATACCAACGTCTAAATTATCAATATTGACACAGCATGTTACCTCTAAGCAGACTGTGCACGTTACAAGATAAGACGGCTTTATTAAAACAAATGACATTGGATCTCAGACCACAGGGTCCTTGGAGGAATAGGGCGTGAATGTTGCCAGGAAGGTTAGTGCTCCCAGAAACTCCCACCTCATCTTGAGATGGAATCTACTCTTCCTTCTTCGTGTGTATGTTGGGAGTTTTCCCTCCACCAAATGTAAGCTCTCAGGGGACAGCATGGCACATCTTGCTTTTATGTTTACATTCAGCTTCCAGAACGAGGCTTGGGCTGCAGAAGACACTCAAAAAATAGTAAATACTGTCTATTCCTAATGCCCTGCAGCACAGCTCTGCTAAACTGAGGAAAAGGAAGGGAGGAATGAAAACCTGAAATTTTAAAATAAATACAGTTTTATTTTACTTGAAGTACATGTTTGTTGTTGAAAAAACTAAGTGCATATAAGGAAAAATAAGAAAGTAAAAAGCATTCATTATTCTCTCCCCAGGGTCAATGATGGTTAACATAATTATGTCAATACATCCAGATTTTTACCTATACCTGTAACTATGCATACAAACATACACGTACATGCACACACACACGTACTTTAATTAAAAAAGCACATTCTACTGAATATTTTGTAGCTGCTTTTTTAAATGTAAAAAATCATGAGCATCTTACTGCATAATAACATATTCTATGTCCTTTTAAATGATTATCTAATAAACTAGATTGCACCAAGATATACAAGCAGACCCTTTTCTACAATTCTCTGTTGCTGGGCTTCAGGTTGTTTCCAACTTTTCTCTATTACTTACAAAAACAGTAAAAAGTACCTTTGTCACTAAATATTTATCTTGTTATTTCCTCTTACAAAGGAATATATTATCATTGTTATCCTTAAAACACTGGCAATATTTATTGCCTTCACTCTGTTCCAGACTCTTTACAAAACACTATTTAATCCTCCCTGCCTATTATTTACCGACAAGAAAAATGACTTTGGAAATGCCGAGTAATTTGTCTGAGGTTACCATTAGTCATGTCATTCATGTCTTTGATTCATATAGCCAGATTGTCTTCTGGCTTTGGAATGTTTTAGAAAATAACCACAAACCTGTCCCTTCAGGTAAACCCTCTGCTAAGGAGAGGTTACACAATCTCCCATAGCGAACTAGTCCCATGTTTTATTATCTATCAACATTTATTTTCCCTTTGTGTGTACCTAAAGCTTTGTGATAATTTAATTACTTTATACAACTTGGCAGTGGGGTGCCCATTGTCTTGCCCCCTGATCAGACTGCATTTCAGAGAAATAATACAGTCCAGGGCTCAGTGTCCTAAAACACAGGTTTGGAAGCTGATTTCATCTCTCTTGGTGTGAGGTCCTTGAGCACATCAGTTAAGTCACTGTAGCCTTTGCTCCCATATAAAATGGTAAAAATAATATGGATCTAACTCATCTCCCAGCACCATGATGACAGAACCAGCTGATAAAATTGAAGGAGTTTTGCATTCAGGGAAGAACAATAGTAATTCAAGCCACTGTCTTCATTATCATCACTGCTAACACTCTTGGATTGCTCTTATTTAGGCCTTTGCTTTCTTAGACAGAACCCATTTGCTTTTTGAAACCACTTCATGTGTTAAAAAAAAAAAAAAAAAGCATATTTTATCTAAATCCATATAGAACACAGGGCACCATCTTCTACTCCTTTTATTGGTATCTGTTAGCAGCTAGAGTTGGGGAGCCTTGTTCTCTTAGGCCAACAACCGAGAGAGAAGAGGCCGAGACTGAGAGATGTAGGTAGATCCCTAGAACAGACTGGAAAAAGCGGAGTCAGAAGCCCCAATCCAGGGATGTGCTCATTCTCCAGCAAGCAGAAATATCAGCACTTTCAGTCAGTAAAAGCTACCAAAAAGCAACACAATAAAAGATAGGAGAAAAAGGAAGTCAGAAAAACACAGAAGTCAGAAAGGAATGAACTGTGGTATTGGGAGACACTTGCAGTTCAGGGATTGGGGGTGGGGGTCACTTTGTGAGAAAAAGCAATTGAAATTCAGAACATGCTGAAGGAAACCAGATCAAACATTCCAGTGCCCATATTCAGAGAATTGCACATTAGAGAAAATACTAACAGAGAGTACAAACCAGACCTGTATAAACCTGCAGGCGTCACGGATTGTTAAATTGGCATCTCATTTTCCGAATCATTAAAATGAAGGAGTTAAATCATATACTTGGACCTTTGTAGTCCTAAATTCTACAATAATCAGCAGTATTTCATACCAAATTCCTTTGTCCTCTAGGCTGTGAAAATTTCTTGTTCTGATTCTAAAATGAAATTTCACCCTGAAGGGACAGAAGAATAGATTTATAGCTCCCAGTATGTTATTCAAGTTGATGTGGTCTAAAACACATTTCATCTTCCTGGCAACCACGATACAGCAAGAAGTGAGGTTCTACAGGAGAGTCTCTAATACTGCCCACAGTGTCTAGGGGTCTTGAGAAAATCTACTGTACAGAGCTTAATTTTTAAATTTAATTGCTGCTGGCTAAACAGTCATTCCCAAATGAAAAAAAAAAAAAAAAAAGAGGTTAATCTAATATAGGCTTTGAGACAAAGCAAAAGATTAAAGTCAGCTTCTCAAGAAGAATTCTAAGGGTAGCACACAGAGAAAGAAAAATGGATAATTGATACTAAGCATGACATGTCACAAAAAAACTAGAGCACTTTCTAAATGGATCTATTCTCCCCATAATTTCTTAAAGATGCATTTTCCCCCAAGGATGGATATGAAACTAATGGCTTTCCTTCCCCCTTATTTAAATCAAGGAGTGGGATGTCATTTCACTGCCAAATTATCCCAACATTATTACTTGGCTTTCAAAAGGCAAAATGGCATGTTTCTATGAATGTATTAAGAATGTAAAAATGCAAGTGACTCTGCCTAATTTACAAAGCTCTTGGTGGAGGAGGGAAATGGGCCCAGAAAAGGAGGCCATGAGGTTCCATCTTGATTTTTCCCATTTTCCTGAAGATAAAAAAATAAAAAATAAAAATAAAATAAAAGCTGTTTGCATAGGTATCTTAGTTTTTTGTGTGGAAAACTGGGATTTGGTTTCCCAGCCCACCATGTCAAACTGAAAAGCTTTCTTTTAAATCATTTAGACATGAAGTTGGGCAATGACGTCTGTGAAGAAATCCAATTCTTGGAACTAAATAGACAAAAAAAAAGATTTTTTTTTTTTTTAACCGATAGGAAGCTACGTGTCTGGTAAGTGGTATTTTGGAAAGAAAGTTTTGGGAAATGATGGGAAGGTAATTAAAGTTAATGAAATGGATCGTTTCAATTACAGAAGCTGACGGAGTCACCCTTAGAGGTTCTGGTGTGGGAAAATACCCAGAAAGAGACTGAGTCCAGACAGTTGTTTTTTTTGTTTTTTGTTTTTTTGTTTTTTCCCCTTCTACTGAGGATGTAGAAGAAAAGCAAGGCAAGATATGAAGCCGCTCTTCTGGGAAAACTTTGGAAAGGGGTAACAAGGGTGCTGAGATCAGGCCAGTTCCAGAGAGAATCCAAAGAACAGAGAGGTGCTGTGAAGCATAGCAGAATGGGGCAAAGGGAAGAAGCACATTAGAACTGATTCTATTAGTTGTGTCATCCCTACTATGTGCAGAATTGGGAATGATGACACCTGTCAGTCTCCTCCATCAGAAGAGTCTACAGGCCTCCTAATAAAGCCTGCCCTCAAATCCCCACAGATTTCCATAACAGCCTTAGGGTGGGGTGTGGGGATCAGTTCTTGGGAATGTTCAAATAAATTAGACCTTGATCCTTGATTACTCATTCATGTCTTGGAAAAGTTTTACTTAACCAGAAATTGCCCCTTTTGCAGGAATTCTGAAGAAATGATATATTGTTATTACCATTTTAATGGTAGAGAGAAGAAGATTGGGAAATTTTTGTGGAGAATTTCATTCATGTATGTATTTAGCAAGGGTTTATTGTGCAAGGTCCTATACTTGACGTGGAGAGTTTTGAAGAGGCTTAAGAGAATATGCCTGGCCTTGGAATCTTACCATCTATTTAGGGATCTATGTAAGACTCCAATGGTATGAGAGAGGATGTCTAACCAAAAGCAGGACATGAAACACACATGAAAAATAGAACTGATTCTAAGGGCCGTGAGAAGTAACAGGAGAGAGACTTTTGAGGATGTTCATAGCTACCCCAAGGGAAGGGATTGAGTAGAATACTGCAATATTGAAGGGGCTCAGAAAGTGACCAGCTAGGGAACACAAACTCACAATGTAGGAAAACAAGATGTGGCACAAGGAGAGCTCCAGAAGAAGAGTCACAGATAGGAACAAGACTGAACAGACTCACCCTCATCCTGCTAGCAAGGTAGTTTGGTGCAACAAAAAGATAGTATATGGCTCAAGCGGTAGCGCGCTCGCCTGGCATGCATGCGGCCCGGGTTCAATCCTCAGCACCACATACAAACAAAGATGTTGTGTCCACCAAATACTGAAAAAAAAAAAATATATTAAAATTCTCTCTCTCTCCCTCTCTCTCTCTCACTCTCTCTTTAAAAAAAAAAAAAAAAAAAAAGATAGTAAACCATCATGGACAACTAGCTATCATGGGTTGGGCCCAATACAGTGACTTGGTATCTTTATTTATAAAATGAAAAGGGGGGAATTCTATAACACAGGATGATATGCATAGCAGTGAGCCTGACACACACTGAGATCTTCATACAAGTTCAGTTCAATCCCATGATCTCCAGATCCTGTGGTTCTGGCTCTACTTCATCCCCAGTAAGCCAGGAAAAGAAAGAATATTCACCACAGGTTCTTGGTTGATATCATCTGTAAATCAATTGTTCAAACCATCTTTGGGAGAAGAGAATAGTGGAAGTATAAAGGCCACTCTGAATATTTCAAAGTAGAATATCTTCTAGGTTCTGTCTTTAAGAAAATCATTATTTGATGTAATATAGAATTCTATATACAAGCTCTGAATGAAGGGCACTTTCCTTTGCTGAACTTAGCACTTGCAAATAGAAATGATGATGTTAAATTAAATTTTGCATAGTTAGGATCGTGTCCTTTTCTTTCTATTTAGTCTAATAACTGCTGCCCGGTTTGGTGGTCTCCTGGAGGTGAGTTATAATAACTCTCCGAGATTTACAGCTATTTTTCCTCATTTTTGATAATTATTACTAAAACATAGTAATGTTTTAAGAGATGTTCTCTTCTATGCAGTTCAGATTCTCCACCAGCCCTGCATTCTTGAGTGCATGGAAAGATCCTAAAGGCCAGATGAAAGGAGGAAGGTGATTGATGAAAATTCTACTCTAAGTTGAATATCTGGCTATGTACCATCTTAACTGTACTAAGCTGTATTCATTGCTTCTGTATATTACACATAGACTAAGAACTAATTCTGTCCCAGAGATTTTACACACCGTCTTTTTCCTCCTTTGATTATCACTGTCAATATCATGTAGTTGCTCTAGAAAAGATGACGGTCAATACTGTCAAAGGACCAAATTTCAACTAATGGAGTTTTAAAGAACTAGTTGGTTTTCATTAGCGATTCATGACCTGAGCCGCATCCCATCTGTGAAACAGAAAGACTTGCCTCTGAGCTAAGCAGAGGAGATGGTTTTTATACATGTGGAAAAGGCTGAAGAAGTGGAAATAGGAGCAGACTGTGGAGTGCTCAATCCTGCTATTTTTCTTGTGTGGGTTAAAGCAGCAGGGACTTCCTTATCACATTTGGTCACGTCAACTGTGCCCTTATTGAGTGGTTGCTCTGAATGTTCTGGGGGTTTGTTGTTTGTTTGTGTTAATGGGCCTGTCTTTAAGTCCAGTTTGATTTTGTAACACCTAACATATGTGACTTCACTCTAGTTTGGTCTGGTCTACCAGAGCCTAATGCAGAAGCTCAATCCAAAACAATGACCTCTCATAAATGCCATTTAGCAACACAAACTAAAAAGTTTGACCTTGGAGTTCTGGATGATCCACTTAGAGTATGTAATAAGTATTCATTACAATGGGGCTTCTTGTCATTGTAAAGGCTTAGAAATCTTAGAGCATGTCTCAGAAATTTGCCCTCCTTCAAAATTCCAGCTTCAATAAAATGTTCTAAGATACTTGCTCAAGTCTGGCCAGTTATTAAACAGCTATGCTTTCCTTTACTAGGGTTATAGCACATATGTTTTTCTCCATTATACTTTTAAATAAAAGTGGGATTTAAAATTCAAATTGTGTGTCAGAAAGAAAATGTGAAAATAAAATCTGTGACGAACAAAAATTGTACTTGAAATTCTCTCAATAGAGTACTACATATTGTGTAATGGACCTTTCAAAGAGACCCTATGCTCATAACTGTCATTAACTAAGTTATTTTACAACTCCATAAGTTGTAGAGAACTGAGAGTAATGCAAATGAAAATTGAAGAGGAGATCAAAATTGGGGGACTCAGAGAAAGGAAGATCTACTAAGTCTGAAGAGAGAAGTGTCCACAACTGTGGGACTGTTGGGTTGCAGGAAAGGCCGATGAACGAGTGGAATGCACAAGAAGCAACTCCTTAGCAATCCAGTCCTGGCCCTTGGCCCTTGCCCTTGTTCCACATCCTGGCCCTCAAAAAAACACGATGCAAGGGCAAAGTGCAAGTGTTCTTAAAAAAAAAAAAAAAAAAACTGGTGTGAAATCACAACTACACCCTGACTCTACTTCTATTATAGCCCCTAGCTATAAATATGTCCCTCTATAAATATTAACACCTCAGATTAAGGAGTTGCTGCTTCTTGCTGTTCAAGGCCTGCATTCTCCCTTGAATGTGTCTCTGCTTTCCTAAATAAATTTCTGTCTGTGTCTCTGACTCATCCTTAAATTCACTTTTGTGATGCTTGTCAAGAACCTCATTTGTCTTGTGTTGAGGTCCTCTCTAGGAATGCCTTGGATCTCTTCCAGTGAAAAAAATAAAGATGTGAATGATTGTGTGCAGTAGAGATTTAATGAGTTTCTCCTTGGTGGAAGTGGTCAATGTGGCATGTATTAGAAAATGCAATTCACTATTACTTATTGCCAGTTTGTGCAACTGTTCTATGGATTCTCCTTTGGCAATCTTACTAGTTTCCTCATTAGCTGATAACTTAAGTAAAATATTTAACATGCTCATTTTATACTGTATTGGTGATTTAACTTACCAATTTTAAAAAATCCTTTAGCAATTGAAAAGTATTATAATAATTGATAACTAATTCTATCCTGAAAAGAATAGAAAAACAACTTAGAGCAGGACTTTTCTAGCACATTTAAGTTGATAAATCTACTAATTATCATTTGTACTAAGGTCTCCAAAAATTATGACACCTTTCTGAATTCTATTTCCATGTGATCATTTTCCTTAGAAAATCTACAGATCATTTTTTTGTTGTTGTTTTCCTAAGGAAATCTTACCTGGGTCTTCCTTCTTCTTCCACTGAGAATTATTTGCCCGTATAGTTCGGTCTTTCTCTTCCATCTTTATATTTCTGGCCCTATATTTTCTCTTTTTTTAATCCTTCATTTTGAGATGCAAATCCAAAGCATATTTGGAGGAAGGGATTATAAGGAATCAATTTTTTAAGCCACTGCCGGTCTTATAATGTTTAATGGGGTATGTAGTTCAGGAGTGAAGCACTTGCCTAGGCTGCCCAAGACACTTCTCCCCTTTGCCCTGACTTGTGAGCTTGCCTAGGTATAGAATTCAGCACACCTGGGGGATGTGGCTCAGTGCTAGAACACTTGCCTGGTATGTGGGAGGTCCTGAGCTCAATCCCCAGCACCATCCAAAAAAAAAAAAAAAAAAAAAAGGGCCATGTAAAGAATTCCGCATACCTTGCTCCCAGAGTTCCTTCTTCCAAATGCCTCTTAGAATTGTAAACATGTTTCTTCATTGTCTTCTTGTTTCCCATTTTTATACTGAAAAGACAAATGCCATTCTTACTCTTATTCTTCAGGAATGTTCTGCTTTTTCTTCTGAAGGGTTTTAGAATTTTTTTTTTTTTTTTAATTTCCAATTACAGGTCATTTTGCTGTCATTGTACTTGGTCCCTTGGTAGGTTCTTTCTATCAGGAGAATCAGATTCTTCTGCTATGAGGTGTTTACTGGTATTGTTTTCACACATCTCTTTCCACAGGTATTTTGTTTTGTTTTGTTTGTACTGGGAATTAAATCCAGAGTTGCTTTACCACTTAGCGACATCCCCAGCCCTTTTTATTTTTATTTTTATTTACTTATTTATTTTTTGAGACTGGTCTCATTAAATTGCTGAGGCTGGTTTCGAACTTTTTTTTTTAGTTGTTGATGTACCTTGATTATATATTTATTTATATGCCATGAGGATCAAAGCCTGTGCCTCACACAGGCTAGGCAAGTGTTCTGCCACTGAGCCACAACCCCAGTCCTAGTTTCAAACTTTTGATCCCCCTGCTTCAGTCTTTTAAATCATTAGGATTTTAGTCATGTGCCACCACACCCAGCAGTATTTTTTTTAAATTTCTATTTCTGGAATTATTATCTGCTAGCTTGAGCCTCATCCAAGTTTCTTCTCTCCCTCCCTCCCTCTCTCTCTCTCTCTCTCTCTCTCTCTCTCTCTCTCTCTCTCTCCTGCTTTCCTGCTTTATAGGAATTTGGTTTTTTGTCTTTTTGTTCTATATTTAAGAATGTTTCTCCAACTTTATCTTTCAAGCCTCCTTCACTTTCATTCTTTCTTATTTTAAACTTCCAAGAATCCTTTCTTATCTTTGCTTGTTTATCAAGACATCGGCCTTACTCTGTGGATGTTGTAACTTCTCTTGACTCTTGGATTTTCATTACTGATTTTAAAAGTTTTCTTCTATTCTCTGAATGATCCTCTACTCAGGGAGTCCACTGACCTCCTCATGAGCTACATTCTGGAGCTCTCTGAATGTAGGGAGCTAGGCAAACGTAGCCCTTCTTCATATGTTTTCTTTTTTTATTATTTACATATGACAGTGGAATGCATTACAATTCATATTACACATACAGTACACAATTTTTCATATCTCTGGTTGTATAAAAGTATATTCTGACCAATTTGTGTCTTCATACCTGTACTTTGGATAATGATATCCATCACATTCCACCATCATTTCTAACCTCCTGTCCCCTCCCTGCTTCTCCCACCCCTCTGCCCTATGTAGAATTCATCTATTCCTCTCATGCTCCCCTTCCCTACCCCACTAGGAATCAGCCTCCTTATATCAGACAAAACATTTGGCTTTTTTTTTGGGGGGGGGGGGCGTTGGCTAACTTCATTTAGCATTATCTTCTCTAACTCCATGCTTCATATGTTTTCCATCTGTCAGGATTCACTGTCCTTCATTGACTAATTTCCATTGTTTCAAAAACTGTTATTTCATAAGTGTTTTGATTATTTCCGTTAGGAGGATAAACTCTGGCCCCATTATTCCTTCCTAGGAAAAAATAAGTTGTATGTGTGTGGGTGTGTATGTGTGTGTGTGTGTGTGTGTGTATTTACTACTTTTGTAAAAATTGATACTTTTTTTGAGATTTCTTGTTATTGTAATAGTTTTTCAATTTTTAGTTTTCTTCATGTAGAATTTTATCTCTTAGTCATACTTGCAATATTGCATACATGCAATAGACAGTGCTTAGCCAAAATGTCTTGAAATAGTGCTGAGACTGGGGACTTAGCCTTTGGTTTCTAGTGTTTTCATCCTGAGCCTAATGCTGACAATTTGAAATATCATTTTTACTATTGTTTGGTGGAGAAAGAACATATCTACTAGAGTCTTACTGCTTTCTGATTTGTCTGTGTTTTTAAACTTGAACTAATTACTGAACTTTGTTAGATGTCTTTGGTCATTGAGATGAATATACATTTTCCTCTAATCTCTGTTAATATACTACATTATAATATATGTCAGGTATTGAGCTATACTTAGTTTTCAAAAATGAATTTCAAGCAGTATAATGTTTTGTGAATTGTGTTACTTTTAAGAACATGAACTTGTCATCCCAATTCTTAAGTGAGATTGGATGTTACTTTTAGTGTTATCTTTGTAAGGTTTTGGTACAATGTAACTTTGACTTTCTAAAAAGTTTAAGGGTTTTGTATCTTTCTCAGCATAATAGTTTCAATAGCACTGGAATTATCTGTTGCCCCAAACCTAAAGGTTTGAAATGATTCACCAATAAGGCAACCTAGGCCTGACATTTTCAGAAATAGCTGGCAGGTGGAGGTGTCAGGGAAGTTCATGGATGGTTCTTCAATTTATTATTATCTTTCAATTTATTCCATTTTGTATCTTTATATCTGCTAAGATTCATTTTGTTAATTCCTATTCTCTTAGCGAACATCCTCTCATCCAAGTTTCCAAGTTCATTTGCATGTAATTTTTTAAGGTTTTATTTAATAATGCTGTAAATAACCATAGAATGTGTGGCTATTTCTAATTTCTCATTTATAAATATATACATAATTGGGGGATTTTTTTTCCTTATTTTTGATTAAACTCAGTAGGGGTTAGTATGTGGGTAGGATGTAATTAACTCTAGAGCTAAAATGCCTGATTCAAATCCAGTTTCAATTACTGCTTGTCCTTAGTGTCTTCCTGTGCAAACGGGTGTGTGCATTAGGACAGATTAGGTGAGGCCATGAACACACATATCAACATCCCAGTGACCCACAGCTCTAGCCAGGCCATGCTCCCTGCATCCTCACTCTCTATCAAATTCTCTCCAGGACCCCGCCTGACAGAGCAGCCTCTTTTTGGAATATTGCCTGACTCTGAACATACATACATACATACATACATGAATGGACATGGAGGATCACCTGCTGGTTCTTAAGACTTCTGTTCGGAAATTATATCTGAACACTTTTGTTCAGATTTCATGGACCAGAGCAAGACATGGCTGAGCCTTTATCAATAAGGCAGAGAATTGTAGTTCCCTCCCCACAAAAGGGACAGCAGGTATCTTGCAGAAGTACACAGTCCACCAGAGTGGGTGGTAATAAGCTGTGAGGAAACATGGGAATCCACATAACTTCCTGTGCTTAGTGTGGAACTGTAGGAAAGACTTAATAAACCATTTCTTTCAAAACACATCACAGAACATCTAACATCTGTTGTATGCTTTATGCTAGGCAGAAGGCAAATAAGGTAACTGGTTCTTGGTTTCAAACCTATTCTAGCTAGACTAATCATAAGAGTTGAACGATTAATGTGATATATAAAGATATATAGATGGCATTAATGATTGTGTGTGTGTGTGTGTGTGTGTGTGTGTGTGTGTGAAGATTTTCTAATTCAGGGAAGTACCCAGTGCCTAGCACTGGGCATCAACACCACAGATGGCCCCAACAATGCTGGATACCAGATGCCAGAACTTTTGCCACCATTCTCCTCTAAAATTTTCATCACCGTTCTGGCCAAAAGATGATGCTATGATGTGGATATGGTTTCAATGTATCAAGAATTTGGTCCCCACATGGCAATGCTGAAAAGTGATGGGATCCTCAAACCTTAAGAGGTAGGACCTTGCGGGCAGTCATTAATGGCATCTCACAGACAGGCTCTGACTTCCTATCTTATGGTATGATCTTCCCCATCTCTCTCTCTCTCTCTCTCTCTCTCTCTCTCTCTCTCTTTCTCTTCTCTCTCTCTCTCTCTCTCTCTCTCTCTCTCTCTCTTTCACACACACACACACACACATACACACACACTCACATACACTCCCACCATGATGCCACACACTAGGAGGTCATTACCAAAACTGATGTTTAAACTTTCATCCTCCAAAACTGTAAGCTAAATAAAACTCTTTCCTTTTTAAGCATTCTACCTCAGGTATTTTATTATAGTTTCAGAAAATAACCTAATACAGATGGATTCCTCAGAGCACCTGCTATTCCACATGGTTGCTTCTGAATCAGTCTCACACAGAATAGTCTCTGACTGTTGTATCCAGGGTAAACTGCCTGTACTTAGTTGCAAGGGAAGATAGGTTAACTCTTTCTTGAAGGTGCATAACTGATAATGAAGAAAACCAGTGAAATTTAGGAAATATGTCAGAGACTGGATGACAATGTCTGCTAAATATCTGTGAAACAGGTGTATGAGAGCACTTGCCTAGCATGGGTGGGGCCCTGGATTTGATTCCCAGTACTGGAAAAAAAAAAAATAAACTTATAGCTATGGAAAAATTTAAACAGATTTTACTTACACAAAGCTTAGAGTTCAGTAAGGATTCTGATATCAATCATTTAATCAAACAAAATTATAAGCCCTTGTGCACAGATCTCTGTGAGCTGTGCTATTCAGATTCAACAGATGGTCACAGCTTCCCTGAGGAAATGGATATTAAGTGGAGATTTGAAGAAAGAGAAGGAAAGGAGTTTATCAGATTGGCTGTGTGGGAAGGGCCCAGGAGCCAGGCAGAAGGAATTGTGCAAAGATCCCTGTCGGGAAGGACAAGAGAAGCCCTCGAGCGGCCCAGAAGAAGCCATCACCACGCAGCTGTAGGATGATCCTGGAGAAGCAGGCAAGGCTGGACCACTGAATCCTACATGGGGCTCTGAAAACCTCTGGGAGCTTGGGCCCAAACCCACAGTCTCTGACTCAGTCCAGTGTGAGACAGAAATCGGTAAATTTTAACTTTCTGCAGGGCCTCTGACACAGTCAGGATTTGAAAGCATTAGTCTAACCTCTAGCTTAGCATTCCCCTTAAAGTGATTTTTAAATGGTAGCCACACACTGAGAGAAAAGGAATGATGGGGAGAGAAAATAGTATTTTTAACACCTGCCATTTGCCAAGCCCTGTGATTAGGGCTTTATATAAATTACCTGCCCAGGTTGGTGTAGTAACACAAGTGGGGGAGCACAGCCCCAGATCCTACAGGCAATAAGGAACAGGATCAAGGTTGAAATCCAGGCCTTCCTGGTACTAGACACAATCAATGGTCTCTCCACTTAACACGCATGCAACCAATGCTGGGGACCAGTGCATCCAGCCAGAGTTCTGTATGGGTGGTCCTTGAACCAGCAACACCAACATCAGCTGGGAAGTTGCTAGGAATTCAAATTCTGAACCTCAGACAGCCAAATTCCAGGGTTAAAGCCCAGCAACGTGTGTGTTAACAAGCCTTCCTGGTAAGTCAGATGCACTGCAAGGTTTGGGAATTAGTGCCTTTGACCAGTTTGTCTCAAGAGTATGTGAGTAAGGGCTTCTAAACCTTCATCTAATATTTTTCTAGCATGTCTTCTCCTTCAAACATAAGAGCAGCCTTATAAGTGCTCCTTGGGAAGGACCTCATGTTGCCTCCATTAATCTGTTGTCAGCTGCAGCCGAGTAGCTTCTGTTTTGCTCACAGATGTTGTACTGATATGAAAAAAAGTCCGGCAAAACCCTGCCCCAAGGGTCCATGAGCAACAGCATGTACATTCCCCACTCCCCTGGAGAATAGAGAGCCCACAGGAATAAGAAGAGACTTCCTGTCTCTTCCTTCTTGTAAAAACGTAGGAGAACAGGGGGGTGGCTTTAGAGCTTCAGAGGATTTTCACCATCCTTAATAAAATCCGGCAAAAGGGCCCTGATGGGACACTTTCTCCTAGGGAAGCATGAATCAGTCTCTTGCTGGTACAGTTTGGAACAAGACTGGCAATCCAAACCTTGTTTAAAAGAACAGGGGAGTATTCTTTCCTTGTGTTGGGCAGGGGAATTTCAAAGAGAGAGAGAGAGGGGCAGACTGTGGGGTTCTGGAGGGTGCAGGTGGTGATGTTGCACAGTCAGCCCATCTGGGTTTGCCTGAGGGATGTGGAGTACCAAGGGTGTATAACCACGAGATGTTGACTCCCCCCACACACACACCAACAAGAGCTCATAGAGATTTTTCCTGTCTACCCTTTAGTCCCACTTTAGCCAAACAAGCTCAAGATTTCCTCAAAGTGTCCAACTTAGGACCAGTGACCCAGTTTATTATGCCCTGAGAAACCTGGCACCTGGCAGTTGCAGTGTGAGGTCACAATTGTGCTTTGTCATTTGCTCTAGACAGGTGTCAAATGTCAACTTGTTGCCAAGACAGAGTCAGATCCAAGAGAATGGTGGTGGCTACACCAACCACACAAACTTTACTTTGGATCTAAGTCCTAAAGCAGAACGATGCTGAGCTTTGAATTTTCAAACAGGGTTCTGGGAAGTTCAGAGTTGGAAGATGAAAAAGAAAATAGGTTAAGTAGAAACCAAAAGCCATCAATCTTTTCAGTTGCCAATGACAAGGAAAAAAAGAAAAAAAAAACTCACTCGGGAAGGAAATCGTGCTTGTTTCTCAGCTCACTGCAGAGCGAGGTTAGCTTGCAAAAGCTCAGGCACCTCTTTATTTATATGCTTACAAAAGAGTAAGAAGAAAAAACGTGTTTACTTTTCTGTGACAAAGAGCCATAGGTGGGTGCTGGATGCTTCTCTTTCTTTTCATGGTGAATAGTCAGGCTTTTTTTGGCTTCGCTGTTTGTGTGTGTGGTGTGTTGGATGTCTATATATTGTTGTTTCTGTTAACAGGTGCTGGTTATAGAGAAATGGCCTGGATTCCAAATGAGTATTTTTCTGTAAAAAGGATTACTTAACAATTTGTGAATTATAAAGCAATCTTTACATAAAGATTAGAAGTGAGGACTTGGGCAGATGTTAAAAAGTAAGCTGAGGGCTGGGGTTGTGACTTAGTGATAGAGCGCTTGCCTAGCACATGGGAAGCACTGGATTTGATCCTCAGCACCACATAAAAATAAATAAGGTTATTATGTCCATCTACTGCTAAAAATTTTTTTTTTAAAAAGCAAGTGCATTATTTAGTGGGTTTAATGATATGGATGCCTCTGCATGTCCTTAAAAACGTAGCTCACCAGCCTCTTAGAGGAGAAGTAAATTAGCACAGAGGTTAAACAAACCTCATCAACAGGAATCACATTTGACATTCCAAAATCACTGGGGACCAGAGTCACTTCTCCACATTTAACAGTTTATCCAGCTCAGAGCCACAAAGGGGGCTTCTTCCCACTGGTTTTCACTACCCAATTGAAGACCCTGCTCTTACATGAACATGAATTGCAGATTTATGTATGTAAACCGTTGTCTGTCTTTCCCAAATCTTCTAGCACTTTTCAACACACTTTTGGCATTAGAAAATTTCTCATGCAGACACTATATAAACTTTCCTAGGCCTCTTATGGCTAGACCTGCCATGTGACTTAGATTTTGCCATCAGAACCTCCTGCTTTAGAAGCCAGTAGCACCGAGGAGCAGGTAACCACACACGTTCCATTTTGGCCAGGTTTCTGAAAGGCAGATCTTGTTTCCCAAAGCAGTACTGATAGGAGTTGCTAGCTATAGCTTCCAGTGTACCTGTGCCAAGAGAAGGGTCAATTCTGTGCCTGTGCTCACCCCAAGGACCAGATCTTCTATCCTGTTATAGGCACCTTGTACTATATAGCACCTAATGTCAATTCTCTAGTCCTGATGAAAATTCTTTAAATTATTGTTCTTTAATACATTCTTTTTCAGCCTAAAGTGGCCCAAACTGAATTCTGTTGCCTGCAACCAAGGATCCTAACTTATGTAATATGTATCATCTTATTGGATCCCCAGAACAAATCTATATAACAGGGTTAACCTCATTTCACAACGGGAAAACTGACGCTCATAGCACTCACTTAGACTAATAAATGGGAAAGCTGAGATACCATATCTTTTCTCCCCCCATTCCATGGACTTTCAACCATACCACACTACGTATCTTCACAGAGAACTTGGAATTGTAGTTTCTTTTATTTTCCTCCTACAGCATTCTATCCTTAACTCATGCATTATTTTTCATTGCTGTAGGTATTTAGGTCCTCTCTCTCAGCATGTTACCTGCTTATGCTTAGACTCTATGTCTGTAATGTCTATATTGCATCTTAGCTAGTTTAATTTTCTTTACTTTTTCTTTGTTATGGTTTAGACCTGGAATGTTCCTCCGAGACTCATGTGTTGAAGGCCTGGACCCCTGTGCAGCATATTCAGAGGTGGAGCTGTTCGACTCAGGCAAACTCTGACCTTGTCAGTGGATTAAATCCACTTTTGGTTCATAATTGATTGGACTACTGAAAAGTGGTGAAAACTGTAAGAGTTGGGATGCAGTTGAAGGGAATGGGTCCTTGGAGGCATGCCCTTGGGGAATATATCTTGTCCCCAGCCCCTTTCTCCCCCTCTCTCTTTGCTTCCCAGCACCATGAGATGAGCTGGAGTGGAAAATAAGCAATTAACGTTTCCCATAACTATACGCTGCCGTGATGATCTGCCTCACCTCTGAAACTGTGAGCCAAAAATAAATCTTTCCTCCACTAAGATGATTTTCTCAGGTATTTTGTCACAGCAATAGAAAACTAGCTGAGACACCCTTCTTCTTTATCATTTTTATGTATCTAAAATCTGATTAAAATAAAAGCATTATAGATAATATTTTGGGAACTACATCTCAAAATCAGCATTCAGACTGTAAACTTCTTTTAAAGGAAGAAAGAAAATATTATTGCTGGCTACCCTATCTCCATCTTCCCTTCTGTTGGAGTGATTAGGAGCATCAAATATATTTTAGCACCTGAAGCTTGTTGCCATCTGTCCTCATCCCTTCATACATACTTATAGGCAGTCTTTCTCACTCACTGAAGTCTTTTTCCCCAAAGAATCTCAGATAAAAATCTTGTTACTCCCAAACTCTTCCTGGGTCCATCTCTAACCTGTTCTTCCTATCAACCCCGGGGCAATCAACCTTATAATGGAGGAGCAAGGCTGCCCCAATCCCCATAGTAAGGCTCAACATGAGGCTAATGACTCATTCTAGTGTCTCCAGCCGTGGACCATTGAATCTTCCCTTGCAGAAAATGAGGTTTTGTACCCTGTGAAGGATATGCTGATCTTTGCCTCTCATACTTCTGTCTATTGTCCTTCTTCCCCCTCCACTCTAGGGAAATTTAGGGGATCTTTTCCTCTGACAGAGTTCTTTTGAACTTAGGGTCATCTCTCTGGAATCTTTTCTGCTACTGAGCATAGGACAGGGACTAGGAATAAGACCCGCTAGAAATGACAGCAGAGGAAGTTGTAGCATTTCAAATCACTGTCACTCAGATGCCATCCCATCATGCACATTATGGATTTATTCTTAATAGCATCCATTTAAAAAAAAAAAAGAGTAGAAGGGCTGGGGTTGTGGCTCAGCGGTTAGAGCCCTCGCCTAGCATGAGCAAGGTGCTGGATTCAATCCTTAGCACCACATAAAAATAAATAAATAAAATAAAGGTGTTGTGTCCAACTACAACTAAAATATGTGTGTGTATACATTATATATATATATATATATATATATATATATATATATATATATGTATATATATTAAGAGTGGAAAATAAGTAACTATTGCTTTCCAACTGACCACTTCATGCCATGTTCTGTGCTGGATGATTTAATTTTTTTACTTAAGCCTCACAACAACCTTACAATATCATCCTTTTAATTTCAGTTTTGTAAATAAGGAATTTAAGTCAACAAAAGAGCAAATAATCAAAGTTATAAAGGCAGTATGTTCTGGAACTATTATTTGAACCCAAGACTTTTTAATCTCAAAGTTCTTTTCTCAGTAAAATGAAGCTTATGAGCAATGCTTGCCTTTTTGGAACCTATACAGTACAACAAAATGCAGATTATCTAAGATTTTATGTTTTCAAATCCAGGGTGTTTGTTTTTGCTTTGGGGTATTTATTTTGCTTTGGAGAAAGGTACAGGCTAATTGTTTCTTCCTCAACTGGCTTATGTCATTTAATCATTTATGAAAATTATTTCCTTAGTTGACAAGCCTGAAGACTTAGGCACAGCCACACCTCATCATTTCAATATTTCTTACAATGACACCACCAGTAGAATGTGTCAAGAAAATAACACGCAGCCCCGCATGTTCTGAAAATGTGCAGCAAAATGAAGCAAGCATTCTCACACCATCACACCGCGCTCTTGGAGGCAAGTTTTTTTGTGAAATATAGATGAAAAACCTCCAACCAGAAAACACAGGGAATTCCAGAGTTCTGCCCCCAAAATTCCCTGAGTGTCATCCCAATTTGCATAAAATGAGAATTTTAAAACAACAATAATGAAAACCAAATGTTATGCATCAAATCAATTTCAAAAGTCTGGGAAAGAAAGGAGGAGTCTTCTTTTTCTTTTTTTACTTTTTTTTTTTTTTCCATTTGAGTGTGTTCTGCCCAAGATCTCAGGATTCTAGGAACCATGAGATGTTTCTGTTAAACAAACAAACAAACAAAACTCATTCTAGATGCAGCAAGGGAACAAAGAAATCTTTTTTATTTGTTGTGATGAAATTCAAACAGGATTGAAAGAGACTAAGAGAGGAAAGAGATATTTCTTTCCCGAATTGCTGCCTTTGGGATCATCGTTTGTTTTCCCTTCATCGGTAGCAACTTCCTCCCCCAGGGCTCTTCCCTATGACAACTACTCAGCAAATAAAACTGAAAACCTGATTTGCCACAACACCTAGGAATTGGAGAATGTAAACTGTACCCACTAGCTGTCTTAGAAATCAGCTGATTGGCAAATGTGTGTCTTCTAAGGCAGCATGATGTCCGGTGCTATAGAAAACAGAGTTGTTTAAAAACTGGTTCTTATTCTGAAAGAACGTATGTACTTTGATGGGAAGAGATGATCACAAATGAAACACGAGTGAGCAAAATTACATGATGTTCACTTACTGTGTTTTGTAGCATATACTGTAAAAGGGATAAGGTTTCAGGAGAAAAATTGAACATTATTTGTAGGTAGAATCCTGCTCATTAAATTCCTTAACCTCAACCTACATCATCGCTAAATCCTGCTCCAAACCTGGAAGCTTCCCTGCTGAACCAGTTGGCTCCTCACTTTGGTATTAAAGTCATCCTTACTAGCTTCCAACTCCAATAAACAGAAATGTACTAATAAACTACCCCAAGCAAAGTACTTGCTCTGTTTAGAGAACCCAGAAATCACTAATAAGCCAGTACCTTCAATGGCATTTTCCTTCAGTCTTTGGATGTTGGCTGCAGCAGAAGGGAGGCATGTGACCTTGAGCAGGGCAATTTCTTTAGCCAGACCAAACATTGCACAGGACTGAGGCTGAGGTTTCTGCACACAGCACTACCAACAGAGAAATAAGTCCTCCAGTACTGTCTTAGTCTGTTTTGTGTTGCTATTATAAAATACCTGAAACTGGATGACTTGTAAAGATAAGAGATTTCTTTCACTCACATTCCTGGAGACTCAAGAACATGGTGGAAGCACCTGGTTGGCTCTGGTGAGGGCCTTGTGGCAGACGGTATCACAATGGTGGGAGCTCATTTGAGAAAGAGGTCACATGATGAGACAGGAAGCAAAAGAGGGAGCTATGGGAACTTTCTTTATAAAAACCCATTCTTGCCAACACAATATTCTTTGAAAGATCAGCATTAACCTATTTTGAGGGTGGTGCCCCCCATGACCTAATCCCCTTCCACTAGACTCCAGTTCCCTAAGGTTCTATCACCATTCTGGAGCCAAGCTTCCAGCATAGGAACCTTTTGGGGACCTTTTCATATAGTTTGGACATTCAAACTACATGAAAACCATAGCAAGTACTAAGAGGGATTCAAGCATTATGTCACTGCATCTACAGTTTCTTCTTTCTACTGATGGGACCCACTACTCTAAGTTCTAGAAGCATCTACACTAGGATTCCACAGGGAAAGAGAGTAAAGGAAGAGTTGAGAGTCTCCCTGGGGAAACTTAGAATAGGGATGTTAGTCGGAAAAGCTGTACCTCTGCCCATCACAGCTGGTTTCAGGATCACAACTGATTTCCATCATGCCATTCCTCTTCAACCACTGGAAATTGTCCCTCCTCATGGCAAGCACCTATGCTAGCTCTGGTGGCCCAAAGTTGGCATTACCCAGTTCTTCATCCCTGAGTGACCTCAGTCCCCGGTCAGCCTGTCCTTCTCAAGCAGTGGCTACTGCATTTGCCCATTTATCATCAAGAATGGCCAAAGGAGTATCAGGAAGAATACTTGGGTGACATTGCTTTCTCTGTCTCCATTGTGTAACAGAAGCCATACTTCCCCCAGATGTTCAGTCCCTGCTAGGACTGTGATTTGAACCCACAAATTAAGCCATTCCATCTTTAAATCAGACTTTGGCCTCATTCATCAGCTGACTGTTAGCTATCCCCAAATGCTTATAGGAGTGACACAGGGACTTGATTATACATCTGCTTATGTCCTCTGCCCCTGCTTATGCTCCATCCCTCACATGGTGGCATGTGCTTCCATCTTGCAATGGATGGTTGCTGCCCAAATTTATGACTTGGTGGGTCTGACAGAACCCCGCTCTTGATGAAGTTCTGACTCTGCATGCATTTGGTGTCTCATGATCAGGCATTCCATTGCTACCACAGCTCAGCTTCAAATGCCAGAAGCTGTTATTTGAAATACATACAAGTATTTGCTAGCAATCACATGGTCTTGCTCCAGAATCATGGGAGTCTGTTCTATGATTATTCCTTGACACTTGGCATAATCTGTATATGAGGTTTTTTACCACCACTGAATTAGACTATTTTCATCATATGAAAGAAATGCTACTTCATTGGGAGCCCCATGCACTTCAAAGGATAGGAAAAAAATAAAATATTTAGGGAACCCATATTAGTAAAAAAAAAATGATGGTATAAGGGAACATATCTGCATGATAGGGCAAATTATTTTATTGTGCACCTCTCAGGACAAAAAAGAAAGCTTACTACCTGGTGGACCTATTGAGGTTTTGAAGTCTGCATTTTCATACCTAGGAATATTACTTCAACTCTATCATATACATTGAAGATTGCTAGTTTTGATGAGGGCCCAGAACAGGAAAATGTCCTGAGGCAGATAAAGGCTGCTGTGCATTTAGTCCTGACACTGATCTTAAGATATAGAAGATCCCTGGCTACTGCTTGGTCCTTGACACTCCTTATGATAAATTCTATGCACCTGGCTGTGAGGGTTAAGTGGCACCACCAGATCCCTGTTGGGATCTTCTCTTCCCCATTGTTATCAGGGAGTCCAGCTCTGCAAAGGCATCTTCTCTGACCAGTCCTTATCCACAGAAGTTAGCTGCCACTGAACTTCTCAATGACACTGGTTCCCTCTTCTCAGCACATTCCTTAATCCTTTGCTCAATGGCATATCATACAGAACATCATCATATGGTGAGTTTTCTGAGTTTGTGTGATATACCACTGTCTTTTATTCTCTTCTTCCATAGTTATGACAATAATGCATTTCATCTCCACTTAGAGTGAGTTTTGTCCATGATTCATTTAATGTGAGACCCATCTAATAGCAAGTTCATGCCATCTGCAGGTATCCTTGCCAAGGTGTTAATTCCTATACCATAATTCTTCCCAATTATTAATCATCCAACTTTATGTTTTATCATCCTGAGGCAGGATACACAAAATTCAATCCCATTTAGAGTCTCCTGTTTTTCTTGCAGGCTTGTTCTTGCTAGGTCCTACAGCCCCTTTGGGTACAGAACCTATTCTCTTATCGGTACTAGATCAGTTCTCTGCCGAATTAGGTTATTATTTAATCCTACTTCTTGGCCTGGTGACCAGGAGAGGTGGGAACGGATTCTGAGAGCTCTGCATGATCTTCAAATTTAGGAAGAGCATTCATACTTAATGAGGATTCAAACCCCTTCTGGAAGTTCAGAGCATAAAAAGACACGGTTGAAATTCAAGGGTTTTTGTTATTGTTGTTGTTAATTGAATTTTGTTGTTTTTGTTTTTTTCGTTGCCACAATCTAGCCCTATCTCAAGTATCAGGGTCCAATTCTTTCCCAACCAAGGTGAGGGTCTTGGCACTGCAGACCTGCCTAACTTGAGATCTTAGCCTTCTCTGGAGTTCTGCCACTCTTAAAATTACATCATGAATCATAATTTCTCAGCCCTCAGGCTGCATAAGATGAGAGCCTCTTTATAAGCTACCAAAGAAGCCCTCCAGCTTTTACGCTTGGTCTTTAATTGCTAATGAAACTTTTGCAGCCTTTCATTATCTAGTTCATAACTGTCAATTGTGCTTAGCAACAGCCACACCATTTCACTGTCCTCAGAGTATCTTATTTCCCCTTATTTCTCAAAGACCTGAAACATGTCACCTGCTAGACCATTTTCTTCAACAATACTTTTCCAGTCCACTTCTGAGTCTTGATAAGCACTGCTGACTGGTGACTGGTGGAATTCCTCAGTAACCACTGCATGGCAAATAGTCCAGCTCCCAATTCCCATCTTCAAGTCTCTCCAGCCATTCCTAGCACCAAGTGTCACAGCCTGCATTCCCAGATAGCATACTCCGAGATAGAAAGTAGCATGCAGGAAATGTATTACAGGTTGTTCTTGCAATTAATACCTACAGAAGAGAGAAGGAATCAGGGAGACAATCTCAGTGAGACTTCAGGCGGTCCTGAATCTATCTAGAGTTGTGCAGAATTGAGCACGCCTTTCTAACACCATGGTAACTAGTCATCAGAAACAGGCAAGATCCTGAATTTGGGTGAGGAGGCCATCTTGGAATAATTCTGAAGAGGTTTGGCAGCTCACAGCTCTGAGGACAATACTCTCTGCAGCTGTTGGGGAGGACTCTTTTGTTGCTAATGGAGAATCTAGGAGTCAAATCCCAGCACCCATTAGAGTCTCTCTCCGTGTGACCTGGGATGTCTAATACAGGCAAGAAATGTAGGAGTCTAAACTTTAGACAGCTCACCCTAGAAGGGTGCATGCCAGAAAAAGAGTGTTGTGTTTGTTGAAATTGTTTGGGCAAAATTGAGGGTAGTCGCTAAGTCAGGCAGACAGGGAGGTGAGGTGAGGGGAAGAATTGCAGGAGGCAATGATTTCAGTTCCTCCTTTCTCAGATACTAAGTGACTGCCAAAGTCTTTTTGCCTCTCTGACCTTGTCTTCTTAATTGAAGGTGAAGGAGATAAACTAGAGATTGCTAGTATCTAGAATATATAAAGAACTCTCAAAATTCAACAGTCTAAAAATATTCAAAAATTAGGAAAAACAGCAAAAGGCAATACAGTCCACTTAGTAGGATATATAGATGGCAAAGAAGTACATAAAAGATCATTAACCCCTACAGAAATGCAAAATGAAACTACAATGATAAAGCAGTACCCAGCTATCATGATAGGAAAAAAAAAATTTTTAAAAGACACCACCAAATGCTGACAAGGATGTGGAGAAACTGGATCACTCAAAAACTGTTAGTGGGAAAATAAAACGGTACAGCCACTCTAAAAACAGTTTGGTAATTTCTTTAAAATTAAAAAAAAAAACAGACATATGCTTACCATATGACCCAGCAAGTGTATTCTTTAGGCATTTATCCCAGAGAAATAACAACTTATGTTCACACAAAAATAGGTACATGAATGTTCATAGCAGATTTATTTGTAATGACCAAAAAGTAGAAACAACTCAAACATCCTACAATAAAGGAATGACTAAATAAACTGTGATCCATGTATGGAATACTACTCACCAATAAAAGGAAGAGTACTGATATATGCAAAAACTTTGCTGGTTACCAAGGAAATCATGCTAAGGGGAAGATGTCCCACTCAAAATGTTATATGCTTATGATTCAATTTATACAACATTCTTAAAATGACTTAAATTATAGATTGAGAGATCAGACTATTATTGGTGGCCAGAGAATGTGACGAGGAAAAGAAAGGTGGCTGCTATGGCTCTAAAAGCTAAAGTGACCTTTCTTGTGGAACTGTTCTATATTTAATTGTAGTGGTGACATATGAATTTATACATATGATAAAATTACATGAAACTAAATATGCATACATAAAAACACAATGACTGTATGTAAAATTAGTGAAATCTGAGTAGGATTGGTAGATTCTATCAATGTCAATTTCCTGGTTGTGATACTGTGCTATAGTTATGCAAGTCATTGCCAATTGGGAGACACGGGACAAAGGGTATTTGTATTATTTCTTACAACTACATGTAAATCTGATGATATCAAACTAAAACCATTTTTAAAATAAACTGATATCAGAGGAGCCTTTAAGGTTGTAGATCATAAATAAGGAAAGTGGTCATCACCCTTCAGCTCCAACAATGACAATGTTGATTGGGCAGCGATTCATTTTAAAAATGCATTGTAATTACCTATTGTGAGCAAAGCCTTGTGCAAAAACCTGGTCACACAGCAATGAACAGGATAGGAGCAATCCTTGCCTTCACAGAACTTACAGCTTCGAGAGAAAGTCAGACATTAAACAAATGATTACCCAAGCAATACAATTATTACTGTCTGATCCTGTCTAGGAGGTTAAGAAAGAGTTCCAAGAAGAAGTGGGATTTAAGGTGGAAAGAGAAAGAACAGGAACTACTTAGGGATGGAGGAGGAGGTACCTCCAAGAGGAGGAAATACACTAGACATATGCTTATATGTCTTGAGCAAAATGGCCTAGTGGGTGGTACAAGAGGCTGAAAATGAGTCTGGATCACGTGCAGCCTCCAAGGCCACAAGGGACACTTTAGCTCAAAAGCAATGAAAAGATAGGGAATGGTTTTTAGGAAGAGTGAGAGGTGATTGCAGCTGCAGGAGAAACACAAGCTATTTTAGGAACTTGTGATTACAATAGCAATTTAGGACTGGAATAGATTACCAACAGAGTCTGGAGGGGCATCCTTTCCAAATAAGTTGGCTGTTGAGGAAGATAAATAACTTCACATGGGAAAGTATGCAGAAGAGACTGCAGGGGGTTGCAAATTAGGTCAAAGTGGGGGAGTTAGACAAAGCAAGACTATGGGGCTCTTGTCCCTGATACAAGACCTTTGAAGTGGGAAAGAAAGGTAGTCCTTTTGCTCTTTTTGTCACAAGGTGGAAGTCTATTTTGTAGGGCTGTAGGAGCATTTTCCTATCACCTCTTAGGTGATAGGATGGTATTTCAGAAGGGGAAGGACGCTATGGCAGCTAAAAAACAAAACACTCCCCCAAGCATCTGCCAAGACTTCAAAGACTTCTTCACCCAATCAATGGATGATTATTTTCTGGGAACGGATACTTGGGCAATACGTGGGCAACCCACAAGGAAGAGGAATGGAACAGAATGGGGGTCTTCATTTTCAACAACTTCTCCTTTTTGTTCTATAGTCTCCCCAAATTCAGGCTAACTGCTGTGTGACTCCTTTTGTTTCATTTCTCAATTTCTGTGAAGAACAAATTTACAGGTGCTAGAAATGGGGAAGCTTATAAAACCCATCCTAATAATTTGTGGTCCATGTTGATCATTTCTAAGTATAATCTCAATTATACTTATTCACAATTATATTAATGGTTATTGAGCACTGCTCAATGCTATGCTACTGCACGTTTAGTGTTTTATGCATGTAATTTTCTAGAAAAGTAGGAATGTAAAATTTTATTGACTAAAGGATTGAACAGTAATTGCTAATCATCAGATAACCAGAAAATGATAACAGGATCTATGCACATCTATCAGTTAGTCAAATGGAGTCCTACTAAGTTAAAGAAGAAGTTGAGGCAGGAGGATTGCAAGTTTGAGACCAGCTTCAGCAAGTTAGTGAGGCCCTAAGCAACTTAAGACCTTGTCTCAAAAAAATAAATAAGAAGGTGCTAACGATGTGGCTCAGTGGTTAAGTGTCCCTGGGTTCAATCCCCACTACCCTGCCCCCAACACAACAAAACTAATTGTGCATACTTATTAGACAATAAACCTGGCTGAAGGAAAAATGGGTAATAATCTTCTAATAACCTGCACTAAAAGACTGAAAGACTTTTAAGTTGTTCCTAAAACTACGTAGAGCTCAAGTAATTCCTGAGGTTGTCCAGTTAACAATTGATTTGAAGGCATTATCAAGGAAAGTTAAACAAATTAGCAGAAACACTTGAGTAAGCCCAAATATTGTGCAAAAGAATAATGGATCATTTTGATTGCATTTGATGGGAACCACCAGTTAAAAAAATCATTTCATTCCACATGGCCAGAGCTATATACTCTGATAGGACTATGGAAATTATAACCTCAATACCTATGGGAGGATGTGTTATATACCAATAAAACACTGTTGGAAATCAAAAATTCTGTATTCAGTAGTATTTCAACCTAAGTCTTCCATTCTAATGTCATAACTTTACCTTCTCAACTCTTTTGTATTCATGCACAGAGCTCAGGCCTAAAAGTTAAAGGAGAAAATACGAGAAATCTATTCAATGGCAAATAAATTAGTAAGCAGCAACATTAAGGATGTTGGTTACTCTGTCACCCAGCATCCCAAGACTCTCTGTTGGCCCATATTTGGCATGAGATCTCAGGGAGAAAAAAACCTTAGTAGCTGCAGTCACTGAGAGTCTAGGGTTGCTTATTATTGCAGAATAAATCCCAGCTCTCACTAGAAGCTCAATAAATGCTTTAGGTTAAAATATGCTTAGAATGCTGACTACAATCAGTTTGAAATCCTCGGCCCAAGAAAGCTGGTGAGCTGTAATCTGGTACTTAAAAATCCAATTTGGCCAAGTCCAGCCCTCCCTCTATTAAAGGCAGCCTCAGAACCTACTCCCAGCTCCTCTCTGATAACCCCCTCCAATAAAATGCACTTCACTATCACCTATTGCCTTGGGAGATCATCTTCTCTCTAAGGGGAGGAAGGCCTTACCAGACTATTCACATTACTTAACCTCTGAGTCAGACCTGGAGAGAAAGGTCTTTTTTAACAAAGGGTAATGAAACTTAGCCTGAGGGCCTGAAATGGAAAGTCCTTTTTCCGATGGGAAGATTCTTCAGCTTCAGAAATCAGCACTTTCCATCTTGCCTTCACCTAACTGTTTAAAGCAGAAGTTGAAGCCCTTGGCTCCTAAGGTTAATGGTCATAGTGAGGGAGGGTGGATATTTGGAGGAGTTGGGGGACACGGTGTAGGCTTTTATGTGGTCCCAGTTCTGCTATCACTCCCCATCTCAGTCACCAACATTTCTCCAAGGGACACTGCCATATCTGTTCATTCAAGACTGGCTATATTATCTGTGGGGTCAGTGAAACATGAAAATGTGACACCCCTTATTCAAAATCTACTTAAGAATTTCAAGACCACAGAGCATTAACCAGGTGTGGACCATACTGAATGCAGGGCCTATGCAATGCACTGGCACATGTCCACAAAGCTGACCCTGTGTCCATTGTTTTCAGCCCACTTATCATGAAATTGTCAGCTCTTGTCCTCTGTAACTGACTTTTGGATATGAATTTGTCCAACCATCTCTAAGCTTTACGTATGCCTGTACTTGTCCACTGGACTGAAGGCAGAGAGAAAGAAGTGAGGAGAAAAGGTTCAAGGCCTAAATGGTCGTATTAGAAGATCCCCCACATTATAACTGGCTACGGGAGCAATTTTATTTACTAGTGCTGTGTGCATAGAAGACAAATTCATGTAAGAAATACTAGTCCTTCTAGAGATTTAGAAATGCTTGCTATACTTAAAAGTAGTAGTAGTAGAATAAAACTTGCATAAATAGCTTTTAAAAGCTTATGGGAAAGGCTGTGTTTGGAATCCTTAAGCCACCTCTGACAGTATCCCAACCACACTTGTTCACTGGGTTGAGTGAGGTAGGAGGGGAGTTGCAAAAGGTGCTTTGATAGACTGTTCTAGAACTTTTCAGCCTCCCCATTGCCCTGTATGTTACATGCATTTCATTTAACTTTTCTGTACTGTATACATGTTGTTCATATATTGGATTAGGGGTCCTAATCTTATAACATCTAGTCTCTAGATATTAAAGAGGCTGACAATATGTGACAAAGGTAGTTAGTAAACTAACACATTTTGTATACTTTGTGCTAAAATTCATAGAAAAGCAATCTTCTGAAAAGGACTTTTGGAAGTGAAATGGTAATACATCTGAGTGACTCACATGCCTGTCTCACATGTGATACAAGAGAGAAGGAAATGGACGAAATAAGGGATTATAAACCAGAATGTTCCCACTTAGAAGACACTTTCAGAAATAACCATTGCTACATGTGTGTAGCTTATTCAGGACTACTCTGCACATAGTGAACAACTTAAGTCCTTATTTGAGACATCTAATCTTTCTACATGGTTAGAAGTGTGCGGACATTGTTAAAAGTAGAGGTAGTAAATAAAACATTTTGTAGATTGAATAAAAGCTTGCCAGCCCTTAAACTATTTGTGGCATTCAAGAGTTGCTCTTGGGATGTGGGGGAAAATAAAGTCATACATTGCTGGTGAGACTGCAACCACTCTGGAATGGAGTATGGAGATTCCTAAGCAAAACTAGAATGGAACCAGCATTTGACGCAGTCATCCCACTTCTAGATTTATACCCCAAAGACTTAAAATCAGCAAAAATCAGCAAACTACCGTGATGCAGCCACTTCAATGTTTATAGCAGCTCAATTCACAATAGGTAAACTATGGAACCAACTTAGATGCCTTTCAACAGATGAATGGATAAAGAAACTGATATATATATATATATATATATATATATATATATATATATATATATATATATATAAAGAAACTGATATATAATGGAATATCACTCAGCCTTAAAGAAGAATGAAATTATGGCATTTGCAGGTAAATGGATGGAGCTGGAGAATATTATGCTAAGCAAACATTATGCTAAATATTATGCTAAGCAAAATAAGCCAATCCCAGAGAACCAAATCTGAATATTTTCTCTGATATGTGGATACTAATTCACAATAAGTGAGGCGGGGAGAATAGAGGTATTTTGGACTAGAAGGGACTGAAGGATGTGAAGGGGACAGGGGTAGGAATGATAGTAGAATGAATCAGATATTATTACCCTATATGAATATATGATTACATGACCTGTGTAACTATCATGTACAACCAAACGAATGAGAAGCTACACTCCATGTATGTATGATGTGTCAAAATGTGTTCTATTGTCACCTATAACTAATTAGAATAAACAAAAAATATTTTTTTAAAAAAGGAATTGTTCCTGTTATTTCCCAAAGCTGTCTCTATCCACAACTTTCATGTGGAGGTCTCAAAGTGAAAAGAAGTTAGTAGAAGGAAGATGTTTGTATTGCTTTGGATAGTCAGGGCTCTTCAGAGAAATGGATGAAGGGATGGATAAATTTGATTGATAGGTAGATAGATAAATCAATAGATGTGGATGAATAAATAGATGATACATATACGTGTGTGTGTGTGTGTGTGTGTATGTGTGTGTGTGTATAAGTAATTGACTCAGATGGGTGTGGAGGCTGATATATCCCATGATATGCCAACAGCAATCTGTCAGCCCAAGAGAGCCAATGGGTTCCAATCCAAGTCTAAAAGTTTGACATCCAAGAGAGCCGATGATGTAATTTCCAGTCCAAATGCTAATTCAAGAACTGGGGGAGCCTGTCATATTAATTTCAGTCCAAGTACTAGTTTGAAGGCTTCATAAAACTTATGTCCCAGCTCAACAAGAGTCAGTCAGAGAGAAGAGATTTTCCCTTACTGCACCTTTTGGTTCTCCTGAGGTTTTCAATTAATTGGATGAGGACCACCCACATCAGGGAGGGCAATCTGCTCTGTCAAGCCTATGAACTCAAATGTCAGTCTTATCTGGAAACACCCTCACAGACACCCAGAATACTGTTTCTCCATATATCTAGGCATTCCATGGACAACGTGACACATAAAATCCACCATCACAATGCTCTTCTCTCCTCCCTGGACCCACCACTAAATTCTCATGGGAGCTTTGCTTCCTTCAGCAGAAGACGGAGAACTAGGCCTGCTTTCCAAGACAATCATGAATCAATAGAGTCTGTGACCACACATTGACCTCCCAGCTGCACGCCCCACTCAAGAGTTGTCAGGTTGATCCACTTTCTATGCCCTTCGGCACCTTCCTCTAGTCAGTGCCCGGCATCAACCCTTTTGGCTTCAGAGATGGTTTATCTTGGCTTTTTCTGAACCGAATAGCTTTATGTCTCTAGCCCAGCAGCAAATCTAGATAGACCATTCATTCTCTACCTCTCCACTCCCAACATGTAAATATTTCCATAGCAACTTCGTGATAACAGAATACTTTACATTTTTAAATTTTATTTTTGGTCATTCCATTCATTTGTGATACTGAGAATACAGCTAACCCATCAGATAGGAAGAGTCACAGTAGTAGGTCACTGGGGCATCTGGCAAGAAATGGAGTGTGAGGGCCTCAGAGCTTGATTTTCAGTTTTTCTTCCTATTCTTGACAAAGGAGTAGTGTGGCTTCTCCCTGTGGCTCTTGGCTGCAGTTGCCTGTGGGAGGCAGGAGGGAAGAGTTGGGTTGGGTTTTGGAATGACATCTGCTCAAATTCATTGCTAACTTATTTTATTGCCTAAGACACGTTTCTTAATGCTCCTCTCTGGTCCTCAGTTTCTTCATCTGCAAACTGGGGAGGCTAATAATTACTCTGGGAGATTATTGTGAAGGTCATAGATGTGTAAAGCACTTAGCATATCCTAGAGACTCAGAAATTTCCTTATAGCCTGGCTCCTTCTTCTGGGTGTCAGTCCTTGTTGACTCATTCTGAACAATAGGAGAGAGATGAGCACACGTTCTCAGGGAGGCCTGGAAGAGATCAGGTGTGTTTTCCATCTTGAAAAGGAGATCCCAGAGGTTGGTTAGCCTTTTGCCTTTTTTCTCCAAATCACCTTGTATGTTGGTTCTCACAACTTATACCCCTGGGAGCTCCCCTTCCTCATGCCTCCCAGGGAAAACATGTCAGCCCTTGGTGCTCAAGGAACACAGTTTTGGGGCCCATCTTAGCACAGACACTGGTCACAAAGAAGCACTTGACCTTAATCCACCTCTGGCAATCAGAAAATATGTGGAGGTATTCAGCTGAGGTACTTAATTTAGACAAAAAAAAAAAATCTCCTTTCTCCTCCTTACTCCTCTTAATTTGCTCTTTGCAGAATGCCATCCATATTGCATAATAATTACAAAAATGGACCTATATCTTTCTGCCCCAGATGATCTTCTTATATTCATGCATTAAACTCCTTTTTTATTCTGTTAAGTTATACATTGCAATAGAATGTATTTTGACATATTATACATACATGGAGTATAACTTCCCATTCTTGTGGTTGTACATGATGTGTAATTACACAGTAAACATAGGAATGGTATGTTCAATTCATTCTACTGTCTTTCCTATTCCATCCCCCACCTTCCCTTCATTCCCTTTTGACTAATCCAGTAAACTTCAAGTTTTCCCTCTCCCCTACCCCCTTTATTCTGTGTTAACATCCACATATCAGAGAGAACATTCAGCCTTTGGTGTTGGAGGATTGGCTTATTTTACTTAGCATAATAGTCTCCAGTTTCATCCATTTACCAGTAAATGCCATAATTTTATTCTTCTTTACTGCTGAGTAACACACCATAGTATATATGTATCACATTTTCTTTATATCTGCTGAAGGGCACCTAGGTTGGTTCCATAGCTTAGCTATTGGGAGTTGGGTTGCTATAAACATTGATGTGGCATCACTATAATAATTAAAGCTCTTAAAGCTCAAGAACAATTAAGATTTATTTCCCCTGGTAATAAAAGTTGAGAAGCCAAGGCCTCTCCAATGATCCTCGGGAGTCATTTGAGGAGTCCATCTGGCTGTATTTAATTGACACCATAAAACCAGCCTCCTTTCTTTTATGAGGCCAAGACATGTCCAAGAGTCTTCCTTCTTTCCATCCCTCATGCCTCCTGGTCTGCAGTGGCCAGCCCGTTGCCTGGCTTCTCCTGCATCTCAACCCCAGGCTGAGCAAGAGCCTCTGAAGCAGAGGTCAGCAAAGATTTTCTATAAAGAGCTGGATAATAAATACATCAGGTATTATGAGCCAAGATATATCATGCGGGTATTTGCATAACCCTTTAAATATAAATTGTTTACTTTTAATAATTTTCATTTTCATTTGTAGAGGTTTTATTTGGTCATCTGACAGGCATAATCATTTTCAAGTCTCTTGTTTTTCACACTACCATTTGATAAAAATCTTTTCTGTGTTAAGCATATTAAAGGTGCTTAAATTTATTCCATCATCAATAATTGAATGTGTGCAGTATTTACCAGGCTGTGCATGCTGGCTGTTGGCTTTTGCTGGTTCTTTCTCAACATGCCATTTTTCCTCAAATGTACCGTGGTACTTTCTTTAAGTGAGTTCCAATTCAGTGGAATTTTCTATCTGGGAATCTGTGCGTCTTAGGTGAACAGTGGATCCTTCATGAGGATTCACATTTGTCTTTAGGCTGAGAATACTCCCAGTTCTGTGCCACATTAAAACAAATTATTAGCTATGGTTTTTCGAATCACACTGACAGCATAAATGTGGCTGCAAGCACACACAAAGCTGACCTCTGGTTATAAATCCTCAGATTCTTCCTCCATATCTAGAGGCAGGATGGAGATAGGCAAGTTTCCTTTCTTTCAATGGGGAAAGGAAACTTCAAAAAGTCCTGGTGTAAACTGTCACTAAGAAATGTTTTTCGGGATATAGATGATTTATAATTTATAAGAAAGCCTCCAAGCTGACTCCCCACATCTCTTAATAATTTGTGTCCTGTCTGGTGTGTGGATAGTAAAACCAATTTGGGGGGGTGGTTCCCTGGGGGTAGACAGATAACCGCAGAGAAGCCTTCAGTTTATCACCGACTTACCTCTCTGGATTCGTGCTTCCTCGCTTGTTAGTTTGTTTGACTCTTATTTTCCTGCCTGTATCATCATGCATTTGTAAAGGCTTTTAAAAATATTTCACTCGGTATTTTCAGGTGGATTTTTGTCTTGTTTTGTGGTGCAGGGGAGGGAATCCAGGGCATTGAGTATGCAAGTCAAGCATTTTACCCCTGAGCTATGTCCCAGCCCCTTTATAGTGTTTTATTTTTTATTTTTTTTTTAATTAATTTATAGTGTTTTAAAGATATGTTTTGAGGACATCCCATTCACTATTATCACCTGTGATAAACATTTTGAAAGCTCTAGTCTCCCCAGTGTGTGAACTCAAATGTATAAGTCTGGGAGCATTTCTTCTGGTATTCATTCCTTTGATGGTTCCCTTCTATACTGAATTAAACATGGTCAGAGTGACCACAGTACAACGAAGTGATGGTTTGTCAAGGGCTAAGTCATAACAGGTACTGCGCTTTCTGTTTGCTCTTTCTCAGATCACTCACTAGGATAGAAGTCAGCTTCAGGAAACTCCCCTGTAGAGAGACCAGTGGTTCCTGGAACTGAGACCCATCAAAGCCACATGAGTGACTAGATAACAGATTCTTCAGCCTCACTCAAACTTCAGATAACACCATCCAGGCCAATATCTTGTCTACAACTTTATGAGCAACTCTGAGCTAGACTGACCCAGCCAAGTGGCTCCTGAATTCCTGAGCCTGAGAAACTATGAGGTAATAAATGTTTGGTATTTGAAGCTGCTAGGTTTAGTGGGAAATTGCACAGCAATAGATACCAAATATAAATTCTTTCTGCCCTGAGATGAGTGGAGAATTCCAAACGTTTCAGAAATATTTTATGACAGTCTGTGGAGAAGTTCCTCATTAAATTGTGTAAGTGTCAAGTAGGTAGGTAATGTGTAGTAGACCCCATACTCTCTTAAATGACAAGAGTGTGGCCTTGAGAAGCAAGGCCTGGGATGCATGAGATGTGGCCTGGGGAAGTTTTGTCAACCAGAGTGTTGTAGGTCTGGAGTGAGGCTGCACTAAAGAAGGGCCATGTGAGTAGGGAACAGTTGCCCTGGAGAGACTGGGGTCACCAAGATGACACCTTTCCCTATCCCTTTGCTCACACTGTTTTCTCCCCTTTGCATCTTGCCTGGTCCTCTCTGGTTTTCTAAGCTCTACACATTCTCCACTCATCTCAGCTCGCACCTTTTTAGCTCCACCTCTTTTGACTGCCAGAAAAGACTGACTTGTCATCCCTCCTGTGAGCTCCCATGACACACCCTAGCTTGCACGGGGTCTGCACAGAGCATGGCCTGCCCACCTCTCAAACCAGATTAGAAACATCCTGGCATCTATGTTGCCCACACCCTAATACCTGGCAGAATATTTGCATGTAGTAGGTGTCTAGACATCTGTGCCTGATAAAGGCCAACTCTGTGAATGGTTTGCCTCCTAATACTGCTTAGGTCATAGCCTTAAGTAAGACAGTTTAGGCTCCTAAGACTTAACTTCCTCATGCCTGTGAAAAAGGGACACACCTACAGTAAGTAGGTAAGAAGCTCTTTGGGGCCGCTTATGCACTTGGCAAAGGGACCAGCTGAAAAGGAGCAGAGGCTGAAATCTAGCCACCATTCCCCTTCCCAAATCTTGTGGCATCCCAGAAGAAGGGGCACACTTTTGTAATTTATCCCACAGAGAGCTCCTTTTGTTGCACACACAGAGATGTTCTCTTGCTAGAAGTTCCCTGAGCACTTCATAGTATGGAGTAGAACAGTCTTTCCATGCACAACCTCCCTAAAGTCCAGGCCTGGGGAAGTGTTGTTAGAAACCCTGGGAATTTCACAAGTTGTCAAAGTAGCCCAATAGGAAGCTGGTTCCATTTCTCAGTCATATGGTAAAGCTGGGAGTTTTAATTGCTGTCTTCCCCATGTGACTGGCCAGTCTTAGCCGCGACTTTGATTTAGGTACATTTTCCCTCACCAGGATTCCTGCAGGTTGCCACATTACTCTCTTACTCTCTCCCCTGATCCTGTTCATTCTGTACTTTTTGTTTGTTTAATATGAGTTATTTCCTGGTCAATCCAGTTTTCAGTGTTGATACTTAATACACCCACTTTTAAAAAACACTGGAGGGTATTTCTAGTTATACAAACAGAGGAAAAAGTCAAATAAATGAACCTTATAATTGGCACTTTAACGAGCTAATGATGATAACATGGCCCTTTTGTTCTATGCATGATACCACAGGTATTTCTTTCTGCCTTTCTTCTGAAGTCTTTCTGCACTCTATTAGCAACCCTTATGAGCAAGAGAAACTATTTGTGTTTCCTTAGATCAAAATAATCCTTGATTATTTATATGTACATAAAACTAAAACCTATCTTTATCAACCATATTGCCTTTGCCAAAAAAAAAAAAGAAAAGAAAAACTGCAGTATTGCAGTTTTAGGGACTGAACTCAGGACCTCTCACATGCTAAGTAAGCACTCTACAACTCAGCTACACTCCAGCCCTGTAACCAAATTTCTAAACCATGCTAACTGATAAGATGACACACAATTCTCAAAATTATCACATTCTGCCTTCACACACACACACACACACACACACCAAAAAAATATACACACACACACACACACACACACACACACACACATATATATATAGCTTTAACCAAAGGTAGCATACCTTTCCAAAAACATGTCCAAAATTCAACTTTGTTCATAACAATGTACCAAATGGTCAGTTGTTCCTAATAGTCCCCACCAAATGGAACATCATACAGTGGACACCTCTAACCTGTAGATGCTTCAATAAGCATTTTTGCTATATTCACTTTATTACATATCTAGGCATTCTTCATTCATTCTTGAATGATATTTTTGATTCATTTCAGGGTGAGTTGCTGATATCAGTCCACTTTACCCCACAAACTCTGCAGCATGTGTAAACTAGAGTTTAAAATTTGTTCATAGTTTCTTATTTAAGCCCGGCCTGGTGGTGCATGCCTGTAATCCCAGAATCTCAGGATGCTGAGGCAGGAGGACCACAAAGTCAAGCCCAGACTCAGCCACTTGGGGTGAACTTGTTTCAAAATAATAAAAAGGATTATAGATGTAGCTCAGTGGTACAGCATCCCTGGGGTCAATCTCCAGTAATAGAAAAAGAGGGTATTATTTATATACAGTCAAACCCACAGGTCTTGAGTGTATCAATAAGTCTTACTTCAGATCCTCTTTTAAAATAAAAATATTAACCGTAAGAATAATTCCTGAAGTCTTAATGCCTCAGCATGAATTGGATTTACCTATTTTATAAATAGAAAATCTTTAACAGGAGAAAGCAAAGGAAAAGACAAGTAAAACATCTACTTCATTACTTTCTTCACTGGAGCTCAACTGCGATTGATTGATTGATTGATTGATGTATTTATTTTTGCGGTGCTAGGTATGGAACCCAGGGCCTTCATGCACACTAGACTAACACTGTACCACTGAACCATATCTTTAGCTTTCAATTGCAATTAATTTTTTGAGACTATTAACTCTTTCTTTCTTTCTTTCTTTCTTTCTTTCTTTCTTTCTTTCTTTCTTTCTTTCTTTATTTTGGTACCAGAATTGAACTCAGGGGCACTCGACCACTGAGCCACATCCCCAGCCCTTTTTTGTATTTTATTTAGAGACGGGGTCTAACAGAGTTGCTTAGTGCCTCGCCACTGCTGAGGCTGGCTTTGAACTCACAATCCTCCTGCCTCAGGCTCCAGAGTTGCTGGGATTACAGGTGTGTGCCACCGCACCTAGCTGAGGCTATTAACTCTTAACTGTGCAATGTACTTCCAGTTCCCATTAATATTATTGTGAAAATCAAATATTTCTAAGAAACACCCCATTTCCAATAGTAATAATAAGGTTCTTCCATGTGCCAAGCATTAAGCTGATTTCTTTATACACCGCATATTTAATCTTCACAATCAGATGAGGTATTTAATAATGAAGTTGAACAGCTTTCTCAAGGTCACACAGCTCACAAGTGGTACAGAACCACGCAAGGCTGATTCTCAAGCCCACTCAGTAGTCAACATTTCACCAATATTTACTGAGCACCTACTAAAATCCCATCACAATTCCAGGTATAGAGTATGCAATCAAAGTTTGATACTTAGAAGAAACTATAGTTCAGCAGAAGGGACACATTAAACAAATAAAACATAAATTTTGTGAAGTAAATAAATTTTGTGTAAATCCCAATTGATAGATGTTACTATTCCTGATTTGCAGTGAAAAAACTAGATTCACAAAAATGAAATTGGTCAAAGACTATAGTTCTTATTAATAGGTCAATGGTATTGAAATAAAGATTGATTTTAAATGTAGATAATTAATGGCACATGATAGGTTTCTTTGTGAACAAGAATTTCTGAGACAAAAGGAAAAAGTGAATATAATTAGCCAAATCCTTAGAGTAAAATAGAAGCAAGAAATAAAATAAAAACTGCTGTCATATATAACAAATTAGAATAAGTAAAATTAAAAAATTTTTTTTAAAAAGTGTGCACATCTTGGCCTAAAGAAAGGTGAAATAGTACATGAGGTGATGATCAACAAAGAAATCGCTGAAAATGGTGTAACTTGTAACAAAAGTTTCCCAAAGAAAGCAATGCAAAATAACTTGAGGGGAAAAAAATCCTCAAAAGGCATTTTTTTGTTTTTGTTTGTTTGTTTTAAGGAGTCTTTTCACACGGTGAGCAGAGGAGCTGAATTTGTGATGTGGCTTCTACTTTGGTACCTCTGAGTGATTGTATACATGCTTCCAGTTGTAGGGAGTACACATATTCCTAAGGTTAATCTATGGCAGTTGAGACAAAGCGTCTTGAATGCAAATCATAGTCTAGTTTTAGGGCCCAAGTTCCCAAAGTAGATACAATGAAAAAATCAAATTAGATTGTGTTTGGTCCTTTTATTTTATGTCTTAACAAAGGGGATAAGGGAATAGTAATATAACTACGATGATTATAAAAACATAATTGCATCAAAATCTCTGGGATAGGGTCCAAATACTGGATAAGCTCTGTTGACTGTATTGCACAACCTGGGTGAATAATCACTGGCTTGGAGAAGGAGCCTGGGGGCTGCAGTCAGAGAACTGGGTGTGAACTGCAGCTGGAAATTACCTTTCAGCCTGGAGGCCTTAAAACAAGTTACTGATCTCTCTCATTCTATTTCCTCTTTACAAAAAGGGATGAGACTGTAGCACTAAATACATGTCAGATTTGAGTGGTTTCGCAAATGCTCCCTTCTGTGCCTGGATCATTAGGAGATGACAAAATAACCATTTCTTTCCATAGTACACACACACACACACACACACACACACACACATACACACTTACACACTTTACACACACAAAAGGCAATATTTTCCAAAGAAAACTGATTTCTGGATGGGGAACCAGACACCCAGAATTGGAGGAGAAGGAGAAGGGAAGGTAAACATGGTCAGGAAGGGCTGAATTGAATCCAGGGTGTCAGGGTGCTGGGGGAGGTGGGCTTGGAAAAAGTCAAAGACCAACATGCTCGAAAGCCAGACAAGGACAAGGACGTTGGTCTGAGAAAAGGACATATCCTTGGTTTTGGAAACTGATTACTGTTAGAGCAAAATATTAACTGAGTGACCTTGAATCTCAGTTTCTTCATTTCTAAAACAAGATTAGGACTACCTTACTCATTTGTTGTGAAGATTAATATAATTAAATGTGATGACATGTATGAAATGACATAGTTTGTTATAGATGCCAATAATGGTCAGGTAGTTTTCCATTTGAAACTAGTTTATAATTAAATATTGTTGATTAATATTGGTTTGGCTTTACAATATCTATTATTGATATTCAAAATAAAAGGAAAACAGATCAATTCTTTGCATGTTGAAATCCAGCTCCTTGATGCTATAAAGAGGCTATATCACTTTCCCTTTTCTTCTGTAGAATTCAGGCAATGAAGACCTTCTTTGTACTTCAGAGATAAGTCAGAGCAGTGGCTGGTGTTGGTCCAGAGGCAACATTCAAGCCAGGAGTCAAAGGAGCGTTCAGACCAGGTACAGACTCCTAGACTGTTTATAGTAAAGCTTCCCCCCCCCAAACTTCCTTTTAGATTTGGTCTCAGATTTTATCTGATTAGCCAGGCAGCCCACAAAAGCATTTCCACCCTTGTTTGAAATGAAGGACAAACTGAGCACCAACTGGGAATGGAGCTTTGTGTAATTCCCCAAATCCAATTCAACAGATGACAAATTGTTGAGAGAGCATGACAGATTGTATTTGTGTGTGTTTGTATGTGTGTGTGAGAGAGAGAGAGAGAGAGACTGTGGATTGAACCCTGAATGTTCTATCAGCCTCCTGAGTTGCTGGGATTATATGCGTGCACCACTGTGCCCAGCAGTGAACTTCGTTTGACATTAGTAATTTCTTCAATCAAGGGGACACACTCAAAGATTAGAATGCTTATACACATGGGGATAAGTATGACAACAATTTGCTCTGCTGATATAAGGCACTGTGCCTGATTTTCCTCTATCCTCCAGAGTGAAGGAGAGAGTGTTTTTCTTGAAACTTTTCAGGGTGATATTTGAAATGAGAATGAGATCTTGCTGCTCTTTTAAATCTTGACCAGGGAGAATATATAACTGCTGAAAAGGCTAATAGTCACCTTGAGTTTGATCTACAGATAGGGACATGCCTTCTATTTACTGAATTATCATTCTTCAGAGTACTGATCCTTCTCTCCTGCTCCTGACCTTCTCCAGCCTCCACTTGTCCAAATCTAAGTGGCTTCTCACTCATCTGCGAATCCAGGTAAGCCCTGGTGTTGAACACAGCAACAGCCCCGGCCTCTAAGAAGGGAGACAGCAGATCAAAATCAAAGTGTCCCGATGGCTTCTTTGTTGAAGGTATAACTCTTAATAAGTGCTGCAAGGGACAAAACTAAAGACACCTTTTCTATTTGGAAAGATATTTTATCCATAGGAATATTCCCCAGCACCTGGAATGTAGCACATTCAGACCCAAACCATCACCATCACACCAATTCAATGAGCACCTCCAGTGTGAGTGTCAGGCACCGTTGGGGCACATTTCCGAGAGGACTACATCTCCACTCTCACAACTTTACCAGGTCAATTTTACTTCTCTCCATTTTAGAGAGGAAGACATCAAGCCTCAGCCTGGTCAAATACTTAGAAAAGATTCCATGGCTGATTGAATAAATGTGAGATTGGATCCCAGGACCACCTGACTCCAAACCCCACAGTTTTCTTATTTTAGTTAGTGTCACAAATAGAAAGTCATGTGCTCACAATAGTACAGTGGGTGTTAACTCCTCTTTCTCCTTCACCCCCAATCCTATCTTCCATCTGATGGCCTTTCAAGACTTACAATGGCTCTTTCTTAATTGATTTCATATCTTCTTCTTTCTCCATCAACATCTCTAACACTGTCCTTACTTTGCTGTGGAATGATAGTAATTTCCTCCTAGCATTTTTTGACTTCAGCTTTCATGGTCCTCCAATTCATCCCTTATACTCCTCTTAGAGTCATCTTTCAAAGACTCAAATCTGACCAAGCTACTCCCTTAAATTTATACTTCGATGGCCTTCCATTATCAATAACTATCATTTTATAGCACTTACTATGTGCTGGGCATTGTTTCAAGTATTTTATATACAAGTGCTAATATTATCTCCATGCTACAGATGAGGAAACTAAAATGTAGATTATTATGTTCCTTACCCAAGAATACCAGCTATTAGGTAGCAGAAGGATTTGAACCCCAAAAATAAAGTTCTAGAGCCTGTGCCTCTACCCCATACCACGTATCATCTGTGTTTCTAATATGGCATGTAAGGCTCCCCATAATCCAAAGTCTCCTGCTCTGATCTTTCTCCCTGCCTTATTCTCCAGCCACTGGTCACTACTTAGAGATTTATGAGTGTACTGTGCCCTGAAACACAGGGCACTTCCATTCCCTTTCTGCTCTCTTGCCTCAAATCCTATCCTCCATATCTATATGATTGACCCTGACTCATTCTCTGAGCCTTGATTCAAGAGTCATAACATCTGGCAGGACTTCCCTATGATCATAGCTGTTCTCTGGAGTTTACACTAAAGACCCTATATGCTACAGTGGCCAAATGCCTGTCACTACCTTCCGAGGCAGGCTATGAATTCCTGGGTCTTGAACATCATGTATCTTCAGGATATGGCACAAAATGAGTGCTAAGTAATTTTCCTTGAATGAAAATTTAAAGTAGAATTTGACAAGTGACAAATAAGTTCTATTACAAGATGGGTAGAGATATTTAAAATTTGGGGGGAGAAAGAAGACAATAGTGGGCTAAAGTACATCCAACAGTGTCCTCATTTTACCTAAGAGAAAAATTGAGACTCAGATTAGTAAGTTCTCTAGTCACAGAGGTAGGACTGGAGATAAGATTTGGATTCTGACGTCAGTTAAGAGATCCCACCCTCTACCTGTACAAACGTTTTGTATTTTAAGTTGTGTATTTAATTTACAGCATTTCAATATAAATTGTATAAACTAGTAATTTTGTGGGCATTGTTTGGAATGAACATACAAAACACGAATCCATTTAAAGACAGTGATAGGAGAACAGTTCTCAGAACTAACGAAAATCAGAACAATGGAATGATAACAACTAGTCAATATTTATTTTTAGGAAACATGATAAGCTATGATAAAGTTAACTAACCTCTAATTTATGTATCTGCCATAGATATAGCTGACGAGATGTGCCCTAATGTCAGGCTGACTTGACACAATAAAAATGTACTGAATAGCTGTCTTTCCACTGGGACCTTGAGAACTCTCGGTCCATTGTCCATCAATTCCTTGCACTTTGGACCCTTCCCCAGAACACTTTCACTCTTTCCTTCCCTTCCGTTTCCTTCCACTCCTGAAAGCCTGACATTCTCTTTAGCTTAGCTTTTAACTTTCTGGGGGCATTGTGGCTTCCTTTCTCATTTCTCCTGGAACTCAAAGTGAAGATGGGGGACACATTCTCATTGTCCTTCACCCTAGATCATCCTTGCTTTTTCTTCCACCTCCTCAACAATCTCTTCTCCCTGGAAATCCATGTCATATCACTCTTGGTCCCTTTGTGCCGCTGCTGTCTATCAACTTTCAAGTTACCTTTCCATGAAGACTACAGCCAAAACAATGTTTGGGTGTGACTACCTTTTCCTTCTTGAAAAATGTCTTCATTTGTTCTTTGGGCTTTGTGTTCACTCATCTGAAAGGTGGGATTTTTTTTTTTTTTTGGTGCGGGGAATGGAACCGAAGGTCTTGAACAAGCTATACAAAGGTTCTATCACTGAGTTATACCCAAGCCCATAAAAGATGGGATGGATGGATTGATTGATTGATTTCCTTCTTTCTTTCTTTTTTGGTAACTGGGATTGAACCCAGGAGCACTTGACCACTGAGCCACATCCCCAGATTTTTTTTTAATTTTTTTATTTTGAGACAGAGTCTGAGTTGCCCAGGGCCTCACTAAGTTGCTGAGGCTGGCCTTGATTTTGCGATCCTCTTGCAGGGGATTACAGGTGTGCACCACTGCACCAGACTAAAAAGGGGATTTCTTTAAGGTCCTGCATACCCAGTCTTTAACTTTTCCCTCTTTCTCTATTCTACCCAATGTCCTTCAATATCTTCAATCATTACCTCTTTCTACATGTCTCTCAAGCCTACCTCTCTTACTCAGAGTTTCTCCTTAACTATAGGCTAAAATTCCCAAATGACTTTTTGCAATATCTCCAAAATATCCTGTCAGCTCAAACTTTATCAAGAAATGGACTCTCTTTCTCATAATCCTGGCCCTCCCTCTGCTCCCCTTCTCCCAGTGAATGGTGATGATCTAGAAGAGAATGCTCAGAATTCCTTTCAGAACTTGCCTCTCCTCCATTACTCACAACATCTCTTCGGTTACCATATCCTCCAATTCATTACCATTGCTCTCTGTTTACAATTGCTGTGGGTCTGCCCTCACCAGCACTCAACCAAACTACCCCAACTAGTCTCACTGCCTGGGTCATACCATATCACGTAGCAAAGCAAATTGCTAGACTAAGACTAGAACATGTGGATCTCTGGCTCAGATGCCTTCTAAATATCAACTTTATCTAGAGAATGGACCTAAATTTTTTTAACTGGAAAGCCAAGATTATCTCTTGAGCCTATTTTTTTTCCCTTCATCCCCCATATGAATCTTCCTTAACCAAGCCAGATTTCTTGATGCCTAAATAAGAAATTCATTCATTTATTTATTCAAGAAATATTTATTAAGTTGCTCCATATTAGCCCAACACTGTACTATGAGCTGGGCATATGGTGGTAAGCATGACTTGTGTTTAAAATTAGATGATACAAGCAATGAAGTATGTCGGTATCAATCCAGGAATTAGCCAGGTGTGTCCATCTAGGGGCTCCTGAATCGGGTGGAGCAAGGTTTGGGGAATAGGGAGATCAGTTAATCTTTGTGAAGGAAGTGATAATTGAGCTGAGGCCTGAAGGTTAAATAAGATTTATTCAGGTGTAGTGTGGAAAGAGGGGTGTTATTAAAACAGAGAAAAATGCATTCATAAATATTTGGGGTAAGAAGGGATTGACAGAAAAAAGGGAACAGAATGGAGGTTGGAGACAAAAGGAAGAAGAAAGCAAAGATGTTGCAGAAGCAAGGAATGAGACTGTAAAGTGAGTGAGAATGGACTACAGTGTCAACGCTGCCAAGAGGTCAAGTAAGAGTAGTAAAGAGTGTTGTTGGCTTGAGAAATGGAGAAATAAAAAAATACCCTCATATTTTGGACTTTTTAAAATTCCTGGCAGTTAGAATGGATTGTCCAGTACTTGCCACATAAATCTTTGCTGAATTAGCAAACCTCTCGGTGATCACGTGGCATTTCCTGTGTGTGATTGTTAGAAGCACTTGCTTCTTGCCACCTTGAGGTCCATTTAGCTGTATACACATGTCATCTCCCTGACTACACAATTTGATGATGATGAACTAACAATTAGTCATCTTTGAACCTCTCATAGTTCTGAGCTAAGTTCATTGTCACTGTCGTCATTCAAACTGAACTCAACTGACTGTTCTCTCTTAAATTCATTTAAGCACATAAAATGTATGACATAATCTTGGTCCTGGAAGACAATGATTTTTTTTCTCTTTTTTTTTTAAATTTTAATTTGTGATATATGACAGCAGAATGCATTACAATTCATATTACACATGTAGAACACACTTTTTCATATATCTGGTTATACACAAAGTAGAATCACACCATTTATGTCTTCATTACCCTTCATACACTTAGGGTAATGATGTCCATCTGATTCCACCATCTTTCCTACCCCCATGTCCCCCTCTCTTCCCCTCCCTTCCCTTGCTCTATCTAGAATTCATCTAATCCTCCCATGCCCGTCCAACCCCATTATGAATCAGCATCCTTAAATCAGAGAAAATATTCGGCATTTGTTTTTTTGGTATTGGCTAACTTCACTCAGCATTATATTCTTCATCTCCATCCGTTTACTTGCAAATGCCATAATTTTATTTTCTTTTAATGCTGAATAATATTGTGTTGTGTATATGAAGACAATGATTTTTATAGTAACTTTTTTTTAACTATACCAGGAACCAAACTCAGGGTCTCACCCATGTTTGGCAAGTTCTGTATCACTGAGCTATATCCCCAACATTTTAACAGTATCTATAACAGGCATGGAAATTTTGGAAATTTTTAGTCTTTTGTGGGGGCAGGCAGGGATCAGATCCAGGGCTTCATATATGCTATTAGACAGGGTCTCACTAAGTTGCCCAGGCTGGCTTTGAACTTGTGATCCTCCTGCCTCAGTCTCTTAAGTCTCTGAGATTATAGGCATGCACCACCACACCCAGATTTTTAGAGTCATCTTTAACTTGTTCAAGTATTTTCACATGCTTTGCATTTTCTAAATTCTATAAATGAATATTAGATTGTTTCATTCAATATACATGAAAGAATATAAACCAAGTTTCTGAATCAAGTGAAACTCTCTGAAGCTCAGAGTCCTCAAGTAGCAACTCATTAACGAAGCTGAGTTAACTACTCACACATCTTTCTCTTTAGAGAAAACATTCTAGAGATTCATTAAACCAGGCAAAACTAGAAAAATGACATCGAACTTTTGAGATTTATAAGGAATAAAACCAAATGAAAGTCATCTTCTTAAATTCTAAGTGATGATCATTTGGATATGGCTTATTTAAAGAGAGTAGAGATGACATTACAAATGAAAGATAAATTTATTTTGTTGTAGATTGAGAGTTTTCCAAAAACTTTTTATAGTTGGAGAAAGTAAGAGTCCCTTAAACTTTTTTTTTAAAAAAAAATTAGTACACTTGATAAGCTCCAGTCTAAACTATGTTAGAATTTCTCTTAGGCATATTTCACAATTCTACTGCAATAGATTCTGAAACTTTTATCACTTTCTTCTTAGCCTAGCCTCACCCTTTACCACATTTTAAAGACAGAGCACAGAGATAACCAACTCATCCCTACATCTCATAATAGAACTGGAACTAAAGTACAAAGCTCCACTTCTTTAAAAAAAAAAAAAAAAATATTGGGTTTGATGATATAGCTTAGAGGTACAGCACTTGCCTAGGGTGTACAAGTCCTGGGTTCAATCTCTAGCACTATAAGAAAAAGAAAGAAAAAAAAAGAGAGAAAATCCTGAAGCAACTGTCTAAATGTCAATTTCTGATGAAACAGGATAGTGGGTATTCAGGCAACTGATACTTTTTGCTATTCCTTCTTCTAACTGTGAACTATAGCTTTAAAATAAAATTTTAAAAAAATCCATATGGTCCAAAGTTAAGGGACAACTTAATAACTGAATGAGTTTCTTTTACTGACTCTTAATTATTCAAGTTCTCTGCTTGGTCCACGAGTGCTTAGAGATCAGATATTTCTTCAGTTTTCAGAGGAAGAAGCACGTGAAAATAGTTCAGAGAAACCAAGAGATTCTAGAGTAAGGGCAATAAGCTGAAGTCAGAATTCCTGGGAGGGGAAGCAACCCAGTACTTCATGGCATAAAAGGCATTCAGTGAGTAAGTACATGCTTGATTAATTGGTTACTTGTTTAACAGGGATGAAAGCTCAACTTCTTGAGGAAATGGTACATTTCACTTTCTTTCATTACTGACCATGGACATGCTGGGCCAAACTTGGGAGAACTCTTGTTGACTCTTAATAGTAGTGACAGTTCAACATGGAACTACTTCAACTCAGAATGGTGCCTGCATTTGTAAAGCAGCTGACCCACAGTTATGGATATTGTTGAGAGCACAGTTAATGAATTCAAAGATTAGGAAGAACCACAGAACTCAAGGGCAAGAAAGAGCCAGTGCCTCAAGGAAATATATTTCATTTTGGGGGGGAAGCAGATTAAACCCAGGGGTGCTTAACCACTGAGCCATATCCCCAGCCCGTTTTTATTTTTAATTTTTGAAACAAGCTCTTGCTAAGTTGCGGAGGCTGGCTTTGAACTTGCAATCCTCCTACCTCAGCCTCCTGAGACATTGGGATAACAGGCATGCACCACTGCACCCAGCTAAGGAAATTTATTTCTAAGCTACTCCCTCATTTGGTGAGCATTCTGTTACCACAAAGGTAACTAAATGGCACTGACTTAGTTGGTGGAAGAGTCCACCAAACAAAAAAGGGAGTGCATGGTGTTTCCAGTGAAGCTCTTTAATTCTGCTGTGTTCTGATTGGAACATGAGGCATCTCCCAACGCTCATGTGCTAGGCAATGGTGGAACACTCAGAGGGGAAATGATTAGATGATGAGAGCTGTAACTTCATCAGTGGATTAATCCATTTGATGAATTCATTATTCAAATGGGTTACTGGGCAGTAATTGTAGTCTGGCATGGCTGGAAGAAGTTGGTCAATAGGAGCAAGTCCTTGGAGAGTATAATTTGTCCCTGGCTCTTCCATTTCTTTTCTCTCTCTCTCTCTCTCTCTCTCTCTCTCTCTCTCCTCAAAGTCCTCAAAGCATAAGTTTAAGCACCTGTAGTGAGTAGACTAGTAATAAAGAAAGAAAAATTTCAACTCTAAAGAGGGGGTTGCCCGGGGCTATAAGTGGTATGTTCACTGAACCTTCTTGAGGCAAGTGTAAATCAAGCCTGGTATGGTGGCTTGTGCCGGAATCCACAACTTGGGAGGCTAAGACAGGAGGATTGCAAGCTCAAGGCCAGTTTTGGCAACTTAATGAGATCCTGTCTCAAAATAAACATTTTTAAAAGAGCTGGGGATATAGCTCAGGGTAGAGTGCTCCTGATTTAAATTCCCAGTACTGCAGGAAGGTTTGGGGGAGTAAGCCACTCTGTAGAGAGTCAGACAATGTCAGAGTTTGTGTGTGTGCGTGTGCATACATGTGAGTGTGACTTGTTTGCAAGAGTGGTTCCTCCATGGTTATTTATTTAATTTTCCCTCTCAGCAGCCATGGCCCTGGTTAGACCCAGGATTGCAGCCAAGTCAATGCACTCAGACTGGGAAGATTCTCAGGGAAACCTGGAAGACTGGAGCTTGAAAGGATATACAGAGCAAGAGCCCAAGTCACCATTGCCCAAATGGAGTAGTTGTTCCTGGAGAGGGTGCAAGATTTGGGCCATGAGGTGGCTGAGCAAGAACTTCAGCTCTGGCCCTGCTCTCAGCCTACCTGGGGCTGGGATACAAATGCCTGGAGCTTTCCTTGTTACCTATAAAATACTAGCAATGAAAGAAAGTCAGAGTAAGGATACTCACCCTCTCATTAACTTTCCTTCCTGGCAGCACACACCTTCTATCCAAATCTTGCTCCCGGGCCTGGAAACAGAATTCCTCCTTAGAGGTTTCACACAAAGGAGCCAGAGGGCGGTGTTAGAGACGGATTAAATGAGTTCAAGGTATGAACAGGTGAGGGAAAGCATTACACAGGAGGAGAGGGGCATATGAGGTAAGTCAAAGAGAAGCCAAGGTCAGCCATGGTCCTATGACTACAAAGGCCCCTGGCCAAATTGAGCAATGCATTTTCTCCTCTCTGCAGGGGAGGAAAGCCAGAAGAGACAGGATCTGGGAGCTGCCTCTGAAAATCCCAGCCTGCTTGGGGTAACATTGCCTGAGTAGAGCTAGTGTTGGGATGAGACCCAGAGACACCACGGGGTCCCCTATTTGAAAACTACCTTTCCCAAGGAGGGTCAAAACTGCAGCTGGGAGCCCAAAGCTGGGCCAAACCTCAGAAAACCACAGTCCCTTTGGGACTTCGAGTCAACCTTTGGTCTGAACCTGCCCAAGACCAAGATATCTTATGCTTCCTGCCAGCCTAATCCTCCTGAATATGCTTTCATCTTACCCCTCCCTGGACCAGATCACTCCCCTGGCTCCACAGTGCCTCCTGCTTCAAGTCGAAACTTCGCTTCCCTGTTCTTTACATGCACATTCCACCCCCACCCCGCCTCACTCCCCATCCTCCATCCCACACATCCTGCTTTAGACACTACTATCACCTCCCTCTCCCCTGCAATGTCCATGATCATTCCTAACTCTTTTGTCTTTTCTCCTCTTCTTCTATTCAGAAAACCATGCTTCTTCCTCTGTGAAAAAACTAATCTGCCTCTCCATCAAGGTGTGGCTCACTTCTTCCAGGAATCCTTTTTCTTTATCAGTCCATCTGGATCGCTTCCATCTAGAAATGTCATTCTAACAATCCAAGAGCTGTACCAACACCAATACTAACACTACTGCTAATGCTAGTGCTAACACAGATGCTTACTGGGTGCTCACCACATGCTGGACTAAATTCTTGGTCATTTTGTGTGCTGACTCATTTACTCCTCCCCAGATCCTACAAGGTAGGTACTCTGATTCATTTTACATATTGGAAAATAAGAAAGGGGATATAAAATGGCCTTAGTAAGTGTTCTCACATTTGGCGGGTATTTAATATACAAGTGGCCCTGGGTGTTAAAAAATGAGAGGAGAAAGCTTCTCCCTTTTTCAGTGGTAGAGCCATTGGTGACCCTTGGCAGCTTTATTTATGAAAATAAATCATTCCTGAACTGATTCAGGGTTTAGGACAAGCAGTATTCAGGCTGAATGGGAAGCAGGGAGCACGGGGAGAGTTGCATTTATCACAATTAATATCTTGTGCCTTGTCAAATATCTGACATACTGTGCCTGTGTATTACCTCTTGTCAAAGGCATGTGTAAACATTCAGTTAATATTTAATGGCCTCCACTGGAGAAGAACTCATGGCTCATGATGAAGATTGATGTTGGACTTTTTATTATGAACAATTTCAGACACACACACAAAAGTAGAAGAATTTAATAAGCTCCATTGTACCTGTCACCCAGATCCAACAATAATCAACTCTCAGGCTTGTTTCATCTATATCTCACTTACCAGCCCCCAGCCCCAAATTATTCTGAAGCAAATCCAAGACACTGTGCCATTTTATGTTGAGAATATTTCAAAGAAAAAGGAAAGGGAGAGGGAAACATACATTTTACATAAATTTTACTTTTCCTTAAACAACAGATGGAGTCTAGGAAAGAACAAGACACTCAGTCCCCAGGAAGGACAGAAAATAACACTCTCCCATTTTAATTGCTTTGCTTTGTATATTTACCCCATAGATTCTTGATCATAGTTCTGTAAATTTATAGCTTTAATGTTCTCATTGGGGGTTGTCTCACCAGCTCCAATTACATTGGAAACACCTGGCAAGCAAGATCCACATTTTCCTCTTACTGAATTTGACGTCATGTGTTTCTGCTGTTCCATAGGACATCTGGCTTGCCCTCCTCCCTCCCTTCCTTCTTAATGTCTGCCTTCCTTCCTAACCAGTCTCCAGGCTTCATAATAATGTCCTAACTTCCTTTTGTTACTCCCATAAAAATTCACTAGATACAGCTCCTGGTATACAGTAGACAAGATTGGAACGTGTAGCACACCAGTGGAACTGACAGGTGGCAGGAAGGCATCTCCCACAAGGTGATGGTGCAGCTGAGTCTTACAGAGTAAGCATGAATTAGTTGATTGCAGTGGGTCGGGGGAGTGATTGTTGGAGGAAGGGAATTTGAGGCAGAGGAAATAGCCCCAGCAAGATCTGTGAAGAAATTTGGGCCTATGTGAGAAACTGCAAAATGTACCACATGGTTGGATCAATATATTTAAATAGGTCATTGGGACCAACAATGAGATTTGAAAATACACTGCATCCAGACCTTGGAGGACAATACCAATCAGAGCAAGGGAGCAGCTAGAGAAAGACAGGTGGGAGAGAGAGGGAGTCCTGATGCATAAGAGACACAGCTATGATGAACTCCCCAAATGCCTGGATTCACCAAAGCTCTTTTCAACTTTGACATCATCTCCTATGGAAACATGTTCTCCCAAGATCATCATATTTCTTTGATAATTAACTAAAGACTGGTGTCTCTCCCCTGAAAGATTTTTGCCTGATCTAGAATCTATATTCTGCTAGAAATATTATCCATATTTCTTTAGTTTGCAAACATTTGTTTTCCCAGAAAAAAAAATGTTTTCAAAACAGAAACTAGACCAGACTTTATGATTTTTACATATTTGCTTCGCTTGGTATGACAAAAGAAATGCAAAACAATTATGAGATGGGGAGTGGTGATGCAAATAATAATTTTTTGTTATGGTAGTTGTTTTTATTAGGTTACCTGTACCTACAGTGCACCTGTGGAAATATATCTGAAAATGTTCATTTTTTTAGCACCAGGGCTGTTTGATCATGTAGCCGATTTATGAACAAAATCTGTAGAACTCAAAAGGAAATGCAGATCTGCCGATTGGCTGCTGAATTGGGGTTGTGCAGGTAACTGTTGCCACTGGTCTAACCTGGCTGTGATCACTGCCTCCACTTAGTTTGCAGCTGAAAATTCTACACTTCGCTCTTGAATTGTTGTGCTCCACTGCTTTCAGAGCTTGAGGGCTGGAGGGGTCATGTTTTTAGTTCCAGAGGTCATGAATTTGATTTGCAGTAAAGAATGTACTAGAGAGCTCAGGAGTGAGAAGTGTGATTAAATGACCTCTAATGGACCTTCCATTACATAATAATCTCCGTCCTTGGGTCACCGACATCTGGAGCAATAGAAAATAAAAATATTTTTTTCTAAACTAAAAACTAATCAAACTTTGATGACTTAATGGATGGTGGTGGAAGGCATTTGACCATGTTGGATCTAGTTTCACACTTTACAAGATTTAGATTTTCATTCTTATTTAGATTGACATGATTCAGATTCAGGGTTCATTGAGAACATTGTCCCAGGACAGGACAATGCTGATTCTCCGGAGACCAGATGTGACTTCATTTCCACCCATCTGTTCCCCCATTTGAGTCAGGGGTTCACTCACTTGTTTTCCTTATTTGTGGTCCCTGGGTGGCTGGATTCTGATAGTATTCTGTGTGTTTGACTGCTGTTGGCCAGACTCTCACCCTCATCTTAAAGCTCAACTCTGGGGATAGATCTAGTCTTAAAGAGGAAGAGCTCTTTAGAGGGGTAGTTAGAGCCTAGAGTGAATCCCTGTCTTTAATTTCCTCCCAGATGGTTTCTAGTGGGCTTATTACCCCATTCCCAGTATTTCAGGAAACAGTTCTCCAATACATGCAACTGGCATTCTCTATGCCATACCCTGCTCTCTGGGCCTTGGTCAATCTCCCACTCTACTTCTGGTTGGAGCCACCTTGAGATTTTAAACTGTGGGAACTTCAAAATTATTCTTACAACCTACAAGCCCTAGATCACTGAGGCTCATAACCCCTGGAAATTGCCAGAACATATACTCCAGTTAGGTTCCCATTTGGACCTTCAGACTCTGTTGACTCCACTGCTGGGCTCACAATCCTATAATTCACTGGTCCATCCAGCCCTTCCAGGCCTGAAACTCACATACATCCCTGGACTTAGTTTGTGCCCAGAGAGAACGTGAAGAAGAAATCTGTAGCCTGATGAGCCTTGCCTCAGTTACCAGCACCACACTATCACATTCTAATTGCTCTTCTCTGCTATCATTTTTCTTTCTTGTATGTCCAGACTCTGGTTTCTGACCCAGAGTTTGACCTGACTATGGTAACAGTGTCTGTCTCAGGACTCTTGCTTCCTTGAAACTCTGAGAGCCTTCTTGGCCTCTGGGATATCACCTTACTTTGATATTTGGCTTGAACACACTCAGACCTCCCCAGCCTTAACTTTCTAGTCACCATGGACCCAGAACTTATGACTCCAAATTCAGAGTTCTCCCCAGGATGCTATAATGTTATCTGTCTCCTAGATTCTATTCAAAAGAAAATAATTATTCCATGAAACAATTATTCTATTCTCATTGATAGAATAGAAATAGTAAGAGTTCCTATACCACAAGATTCAGATAAGAATGAACAGTGAATAATCTCAAGTGCACTGAATACTGTAAAGGTGGAGTGTTCTCTGAATGTGTGATACGTGCAAAACAGTCACATGACTGGACCTCCTGTCTCATGCTTTTTAACAAAAAGCCTGGAAAATGGTGGGAAATCAAGGCATAAAAGATATGAAATTCTTGCTTATATGAGAAGGATTTTTGATTTTTCTTCTCCTTTTCATCATTCCTCAAAGCTTCTAAATGGATAGAACTGCACTTCAACTGTCAGCCCTTTGTTTTTGACAGAGTTTTCTTTGAAATCAATAAGGAGGAAGGCTTACACTAGAAAATCGTGCCATCTTTATCATTGACTCATATTTAGTTTCTGGATCTTCTAATATGCCATTCATATGACTATCCTTACACGTGGCTACCTTTGATTGTGATATCCATATTTCTCATAGTTTCTTGTTATGTTCATATTACTCCTAGTTTCTCTTACTAAGTTGTGAACTTGTGGATGTCAGGAGCTTTCATTTATTCATTTATTCAGCAGGTAGTGACTGGTCATTTGCCATGTTCCAGGCATGCTTCTAGACATCAAGGACAAAGCAATGAACAGACAACTGTACCTGCAGTGCACCTGTGGAAATATATCTGGAAATGTTCATTTTTTAAGCACTGGGGCTGTTTGATCATGTAGCTGATTTATGGTAGTTACTTCTCATTGGTGATTATAATTTGTTATTTATTACAATGTTTGATGGATGGATGAGTGGAGTAATAAATAATGAGAAACAAATATCACAGGACTCTTGGAAATGCACTTCTTACTTACCTCTTCTTCCATCCCCCATGAGATTTCCTATTTGCCATTTTGGTGTGGATAAAGCAGAAGTTGAGCAATCATGCGGCACTGGTATGGAACAGAAATGTCTCCTTTGAAGAGACAAAGGACTACCAAGGAGACTCTTGTGACATTTGTGACTTTTTTTTTTTCCCCTCAAAAAGATGTAATGAGAGATTCCTGTGCTAATATATATAGATAGATGTTTGGGAAAGAAAATAGCTAAGTTCCACCTTTCTAATTTCTCTCCCATTTGAACTTTTTATTACTTTTGCGTAAGCTTGAGAGAAACTCCAACAAAAGGATCCCAAATCCTTAGAAGAAGCTGGGGTGAGAAGGGGAAATCACGGCTTCTATAACAGCAGGCAAGAGGCTAATTCACTTGACAGATTTCCCTACAGTGATGATGGTCGCATTTCAGGTCTGATTTATATAATTCCTACCTTGACCTCCATGGGTGCACATTTCCCGGATGCCATGGAAATATTCTAAAAATTTTTCACTTACAATTTGTAAAAATTCAAAAATACATATAAATGGTAGATAACTCAAAGATTCAAAAGTGCATATCACATTCAAAAGTGCATATCTCCTGACTTGCCCATTCTCCCTCAAGGCATCTTTTTTATACATGTTTCTTACACATTCTTGCAAGATATTCTATAAACATATTTGAAATCCAGGACTCCAGAATGCAAATGTGTTTCACATATATAGCTGTTTAAAATCAAAAAAGGTAAAAATCTTTCAAAAACTCAGTTCTTAAATGAGTAGATCTTATGTTTAACTTTCAAGTAAAGGCAAAAAGAAAACTTGGTATCACAAAGGAGTGCTTCCTGGGATTCAGGTGACCAGGCTCCACCACTAACTTGCAGATATGGACATAGCTGTCTCCCAGAAAACCACAGGGCTTTCTAGATGGCATCCAAATTTCCTTCCAAAAAAAAAAAAGAACCATATGTGTGCTAGACATGAGATCACAGTTGTTTCCTCAAGTCGAAGTCCAACTTAGGTACATGCTGCATTTGCAACATTGTACAAAAAGATTGATGTTGCAGATGGTCTAGGTGCTACAAAAATCACTATGAGATAGTGCGTTTTCATGATTCATTTTTTACTACAGCTCTTTGAAAACAGACAAACTGTCTATTAAGTATATATTGTAACCTAAGCCAGGATAACATCACTTCCTTAATATTCTTGTCCTAATCATACCTGATATATTATGATCAAAGCAATGAAGAATTATTTGCAGGTGGGTTCATCTCAGCAATTAAGTTTTAAGGTATCACTCCCTCGGTATTTGATAGTGTATCAATTCTTTGCACAGCGTATTAGAGATTGGAAGTGACCCCCAGAGGTTCAGGTGTTAAAGACTTGGTGACCAACCTGTGGCACTCTTAGGATGTGGAACCTGGTGGAAGGAAGTTAGGTCACAGGGGGAATGCCCTTGAAGGGGATATTGGGACCCCAGTCCCTTCCTCTCCTTTTTCACCTCCCACCTGCCTGGAGGTGAGTGGGCTTCCTCAGGATGGTTATAGCAAAATCATATTTAAATAACAGAGTCCCAGGTTAATTTCCTGGAAGGTTTACTCATCAGATCTTGGGTGAGGTTTAGGAAGCACTCTTTCCAAGCTCTTAAATAAGTGATTCTCCAACCTGACTACACGCTGAGATCTCTTGAGGAACTTTTAAAAATGCTTCTGCCTCTTGTCCCATCCTGAGATTCAAACATGGTGGCTCTGGAGTATGGCTGGGCACTGGCTTTCTCAGGGCTGTCCTGCTGGTTCCAATGTGCAACTAGGACTGAGAACCACTATCTGGAGATCTTGACCAGGAGTGCTTGGTTCAGCAAATCCTTTTGGATCATCGAAATGTTTTTTCCCCCACTCAGGGGGAATTGGTGTAGTCTTCTCCCACGTTAATGCTACTTTTTTTGTGAAATGGAGGCATTATCGGTGGTGCCTAGCATGATGCAAAGAGCTGTAGCACCTCTTTACTGAGGAACTAACTTGTTAGTGAGGCAGCCTCTGGGCCCCACCCCCAAAACAATTGGAACAGCACCTGAATTTTAAAAAGACCTCTCCATCTCTGTGTTTCATTTGCACATTAAAGTTAAAGGAGAACATCAAAGTGTCCTCCAGTTGTGCATTTCTAGTTTCCAGGTGTTGTGGATATTGTCAGGTCCTAGATCCACAGTGATAAGAATCTAAAATATCTAAACATTGTTTTCTACATGTGGCCAAAATAAAGTGTGTAGGAGATTCCTTCTGGATTTCACCATAAACCTCCTTAATTGGACTTTGGGAATCTGCCTTTTTAACAAACTGTTCATTCCCTGGTAATCTTTATTTAAATGAAAGTTTGAGAGCCAATGACTCCTGTCCAACTTTTTCCCAGAGAGAGATCATTCTCTGAAAAGCAGCCTGATCTAATTGCATTTAGTCTAACTTAGCTTAGAGAAAACTATTACTCTCTGGAAAAAAAAAAAAAAAAAAAAAGTCTCTTCCTTAGCCCTTCAAATTACTGAAGCTAGTCTTTCTCCTACTGCCTAGGGGATATTTGTTTCCAACAGCTGCTCCTAATTCTGTTTCTTACTCTTCTGGTTATCCCCCGCCACCCCTGCCTCCCCACTCTCACACTGGAAACCTGGTTTCACCATACTTCTCAAAATAAGGGAGCCCAAACCAGGGAATCACAAAGTTCAAATGATGCAATCTTCAGCTCTGATCAAAACTGTGTACCTTTGGGCTGGGGTTGTGGCTCAGCAATAGAGCACTCACCTAGCACATATGAGGCCCTAGGTTCGATTCTCAGCACCACATAAAATAAATAAATAAAATTAAAAAAACAAAACAACAATTAAAAAAACTGTGTAGCTTAGTAGTGCAGATGGAGTTTACATTCTTTTCTAGAAAGCCTATGTACCATGAATGTTAGCTCAAAATTAAGCTCTTGTTAACCACAACTCCTATGTCTCTAGTTGCTGTTCCTGAATAGTCTTGAAGTGAGACAATCAGAAAACCCAGATTCAAGTCTCATTTCTATAAACTTTGCTATGAGGCCTTTAAGCAAGTACCTTCGCTTTATAAGGCAATTTTTTATTTCTTTTAAGAAGAAATTTTAATAGGTGTAATAATAGTACCTATTTTAACATTTAATATTTTGATAGGTGCAATAATAATACTTATTTTAGAGGGTGAGTGTGAGGATTCCATAAACTTCTATAGAAAGCACTTTGTAAAGTTTAAAAATATAAATGTGGGTTATTAATAAAAAGCACTCCCAAGCTACAATTAATCTACAAACAACTGTAATGCTGATTTATTAATTCATTATATTTTCTACTGCTACATAAACCAAGTGGCAGATCTGTCACCTCCATGTCCATCTCTGTCCTATTCTAGTTTGGTCCTTGTGTAACAGAGCTCTTGTCTTTCATTAACAAAAGGATGAGAAACATGATGTGAGAACCAGGATGACCAAATGTCAAGATAGTTCTCTGGAAACCAACTGCAGAAGTGGATGAAACCAGAAAAACCTTGTAATGTCGCTGACAAGAGTACACACAGGTGTCCCTTTCCATTTACTCACTGGAAGAGGAACTGAGATTTTGGTCATTGGAATTCTGTAGAGCCAGGCTCCCAAGCTTCTAAGCATGTAATAAATAATACTACATTATAATTGGAGTTACTCAGGAACAATGGGTTTCCTATGGAAGCCTGTGAACTTGGATAGACCCTCCCAAGAGAGGCAAATTTCTTCAATGGCAATGAGTAAAGACACACTCCCAGGAACCAGTCATTATTTGCACCTCTCTGCTGTACCTCTGTATCCTTAGTTCTTAAAATAGGGACAATCTTAACAATGGGAACCTAAGGTTTAGCTCAAAAGAATAGAAAATGCTTGGTAAATTTCCTTCTCTATGAGTCTCCAAGTACCTTTTCAAACACCTTTGCTAATTTGCATGATTGACAGATTAGATACCCTGAGGAAGGTAAAAGACATACTTTTTCAAGAGACTAATCATAGGGTTATAACCTGAGCACATGTACAAGGTACGGCAGTTAAGGATGAAATACACTCAAACTACTCAAGTAACAAACACCTAATATTTATTAATAAATTAGTACACTTGAAGGCATTTTTCTGATATCGGTCCCTCACCACTATCCACAAACCCCCAACACACAAAGGGAGTTCACACCACCTTTGCATTAGAATCTGGCAACTGAGCATTAGACGGTAGGTTTATAAATGGGAGCATAGTTGCAAATATATCAGACAAGAGTTCTTACAGCTGCAGCCATTTTTAATTAAAGTGTTTGAATGATGAAGGAAATCCAGCAAGATCAAGGCCTTGAGGGCAGACTGGATCTATTGGCTATGTGTGTATAAAAACAGACATCTTTTAAAGCAAAGCTAGGCAAATTCTCTATGGAAAAGGTGCCACTGGCACTCAATTTTGATTTTCCGAAGTGCAGCAATGTGTGCCAGAACAGCTCAATCCCTAAAAGATGAAGTTCAAATTCTTTGGTGGCCCAGGTGTCAAGCCACTGAAACGGCAAGTCCGGATGGCTTGAGGATTTCATTTCTCTAGCCCAGAGCATATTAACATTAAGAGGGGCACAAGTAATCAAGCATTCTGCACAATGTCCAGGTGAAAACCATACAATCGGCAATAGTGTGGTCAAGTTTCAGCCATGAATATGAACTACACACAGACATATTAGAAAGATAATCCAAAGACTAATTGCATTACAGTAACTCAACAGGGTCTTAAATTTCCTTAATTCTTAAGAACATGTGTAAAGGACAAATAATAATAAAAATGGTAGTAATAATTTTTTTTAAAAGTAGATGTGGAAAAAAAAGTAGGTGTTGAAAGACAAAAAGACTGCTTATAGAATTCATGAGATGCCATTTACACTTTTAAGAAGTTAAGAGCCCCATAATCCAGTGTGCAGGAAAAGTCACACTGAGATTTATGGTAAATTAAGTGAATTTAAAGTGCACAGAACAATTTTGAAAATACATAAGGCGGCAAAAACGGAGATAATACAGAACTTAAAAACCTTTAGTGGTGGATATTTTGCAACAGTTATACCTTGAAAAGACTTATAATCTAATTTCCCAGAAGGGTAAAGAAAAAGAAAGAACTCAAACACTGGCCATATATTCTGTTAAACACACACACACACCCTCAAATAAACAAAAATCAGGAACAAAACAAAACCACCCTGCCACTAATCTCCAGCACGATCTTCAGAATGCAGTCTCCCTACGTTCTACAACAGATCAGGAAGATGGCTATAAACAGAGTCCAGCAGGGTCTGACTGGCTTCTTGGCTCTTGACTCCAATTATCTCAAATAGCCGGTCTAGTTTGTCCTCAGCTTGGGGAATCTCTTCAATTACCCGCAGCTCCTCAGGGTTCAGAATGTGCAGCATGTCATCGAAGATAGGCTGCAAATCACAGGGGTCCAGGCGTACCTGCCGCAACACTGTGTCCTTCTTTTCTGCAGGGAAGAGAGGGAGGGAAAAGAGACAGATGAAAGGGACTGTTATAGCAAGTGGGGGCTACCTAGAGAGAGACATCTACCTGTCACCCTTCCAATCCCCCCTCCTCAAGGTAAGTGTGTGACCATCAGGCACATTTGTTTTTTTAAACACAATTTTTTTTGCCAGATATGATGGTGCAACTCCGGAGGCTTGAGGCAGGAGGATCGCAAGTTCAAAGCCAGCTTCAGCAACTTGGTGAGACCTTATCTCAAAAAATAAAAAGGGCGGGGATATGTCTCAGTTGTTAAGTGCCCCTAGGTTCAATCCCCAGTACCAAAACCAAAACATGAACATAAGATAGCAAACAAGATCTGCCCAATAAAGATCAGACAGGAACCTGCTTGAATGGGTTGTTGATGTGTCATTAATGTGACATCTGTCTAGACTCAAATGATTACTAAATTGTTCTGAAACTCAGGGGAAAAAAAATGTTAAAGTACTTTAAAAAAATCTTCATTACTTTTTCCATCAATAATGTGCTTACTAAACAAAGATGTATGTTGGCCTACCCCTTTTCCAAATGATCAAAACTCTCAAACTAGTGCAGTTTGCCTATTTGATGTACTGATTACATTGTAATACTTCAAACTGCTGAGAGAGTAACACATAAATGAGAAATATTGCTTCTTGGGTCATATTTTACATTGGGGTGAGGAAACGCTAACTTCTATTAAACTTATAAAACATTCTCTTTAAAATATATAAACATAAAATATAAACAAAAATACAAAAATTTTGTACAAATATTAAATATATTAATATAAATATGGGGGGGCTGGGATTGTGGCTCAGTGGTAGAGTGCTCGCCTAGCACGGGCGAGACCCGGGTTCGATCCTCAGCACCACATAAAAATAAAAATATATAAATATGTACATAAAACAGTAATTTTATAAAGTATAATAAAAACTATAACCCTTTCACTAAAATTTTAATGTAACTGCTTAAAAACTAGGGAATTTCTAACAAAACTTTGCCGTCAATATAGTGCACGTAATTCCCTACTCTAACTAGTACACACCAAAAGTGGCAAGTTGTTTCTCCAAAAGTACCAGTCTATTATTAAAAAAACATTATTTGCAATGTAGCTCAGAGCAATCAGAGGATCAACTTATGTTGCTAAAATTGTACTTTTGACTCCCAATATACTTGAAATCCCTGAATTTAGAAAGTCTGATAAATAATTTTCAAAAAGCCCACCAGGTGCCAGGCACGGTGGCACATACCTGTAATCCCAGAGGTTTAGGGGGCTAAGGCAAGAGGATTAAAAGTTCAAAGCCAGCCTTAGCAATGTAGTGAGGCCCTAAGCAACTTAGTGAGATCCTGTCTCAAAATAGAAAACAAAACGGGCTTGGGATATGTCTCAGTGGTTAAGTGCCCTTGGGTTCAATCCCTGGTACACACATACACACAGCCCATCAGACTACATTTTATCAGACTTTTCCCAAAATACACATTTGACAGCATCATGAAGTCAAAGGGTGACAGTCACTTCTCCACACAGGCCTAGGTGGTCAATGAGATGGTTTTCTGGAGCAGAGGCTGGTATTATCTTTTGAGTTTAGGGCAGGTTTTCCAGAACAAGTTATTCAAATGTTTCAGTAGCAACTGGACCATGGGATCAGCAAAGGAGAAACCCTGGGACTTTTCTGGGGAGGCTCAGAGTGTGCATCATGAGCCCCACTGGTGCGTATCGTACCTTTGGTAATAAAGGAGCCAGTCCTGCTCAATGCCGAGGATCCGCTGGATGTGGAGTCACAGCGGAGAAGGGGCTCGGACTCATCCACGAAGAAGCCTTTGTTCTTGTCCAGCGGGGAGGGCTCCACAGTCAGGAGAGTGGAATTCTCAAGTTTCACGTTAGGACTGGGGATGGGGCTTGGGCTAAGTGGGCTGGGACTTGTTGGGAGGGCCAGTTTGTCAGTCTCCAGCTGTAGGAGGGAGAAAACATTTTTTTTAAATTATATACATTAAAAATGAAAACAGAAAAAAATAACGAAACTAAAAATTACTCTCAGTCACTCTTTTGTTCAATTTAATATTGTTAAATTCTTGCCAAAAGCAGTGGCACAGGCAGGTAATTCTGGCTATTCGGAAAGGCTGAGGCAGGAGGAGGACCAGGAATCGGAGGCGATTGAACAAGACCCTGTCTCACAGTGAAAAGTGCTGGGTATGTAGCTCAGTGATAGAGTGCCCCTGGATTCAATGCCCAGAATCACAAAATAAATAAATAAAACAAAGAAGAGATTAGAACACAGATACAGAGAGGGAAGACCCTATGATACACAGTGAGAAGGTGCCATCTTCAAGCATAGGAGAGAGGTGTCAGGAGACACCACCTTGCTGATATCTTGATCTCAGATTTATAGGTTCTAGAATAATGGTAAGATAAATTTCTGTCACTTAAGCTACTGAGGCTGAGGTACTTTGGGAAACCTCAGCAGACTAAAGAACACTGTAAAAGTGAAATGACTTCCCCCTTTTTTTTTTCTTTTAGATACCAGGGTTTGATCTCAGGGACACTCAACCACTGAGCCACACATCCTCAGTCCTATTTTGCATTTTATTTAGAGACAGGGTCTCACTGAGTTGCCATTGCTGAGGCTGGCTTTGAACTCATGATCCTCCTGACTCAGCTTTCCAAGCCACTGGAATTACAGGCGTGCACCACCAGGCCCAACTGAAATGATTTCTTAAGTAAGGCGAACAGGTAAGGGGCAGATCTAGATGTAACAGAGACTCAAGCTTACAATCTGGAGTAGATAACAGAGACACAACAGCAAGCAAACAAGCAAAGAAGATGGGGTTAGACAGGGATGGTGAGCATCACAACACTATAGCTGGAGTGTGAAGAGGGGATTTTTAGGAAGGCAAGAATCAAAGTAGGAAGACTGGTTAGGATGTTCCTATGATGGCTAGGTGAGGTGTGATTGTGGCTTATTCCAGAGGGATTCAATAGAACCAGAATAAAGCAATTGGTTGTTATGGTTCGGATTTGAGGTGTCCCCCAGAAGCACCTGTGTCAACACAGGAATGTTTAGAGGCAAAATGGCTGGATTCTAAGAGCTGTAACCTAATCAGTCCATCCTAGTTTGAATGGACTGGCTGGGTAGTAACTGTGAACAGGTGAGTTGTGGCTGTAGAACGTAGGTTCACTGGTGGCACGCTCTGGAAGGGTGCATCTTCCTTGTGACCACCCCTGCCCCACTTCCTGGGCTCTTGGAGATGGGCTGCTTTCCCATTCTCTGCCCCTTCCCCATTGATGTACTGCTTCACCTCAGAGTAAAACAGTGAGCCTGAAATAAACTATTGCTCCTTTAACTTGTCATGTATTTTGGTCACAGAGACACAAAACTAAAACATAGGTGACGTGACTCTGTTTTTACAGGAGAAACGACAAAAAGTACAGAGAAGGCACACCGTTTTAAAGAGGAAAGCCAGGGCTCAGCAAGGCCTGCTTGACTTCTCCACTTGACTCTTTCATTTGAGAAAAGACTTGAGAACTCTGGCAGGCACTTATGGCACCTGCTTACTTGGTTGACTTGATCAATTAATTGGCTTTTCTGGCGTAGTTGAAGGTCTGGGAACCAGGTGGCCAGATCAGGGGCAGAGTTCAGGGAGTGGTGTACACACTCCCTGGAGCTATTAGTCACCCCACTTTAGAACTCTATCACTTCCCTCATATAGTTAACGTGAAATGTTCTCAAATTCTTCAACCGAAACACTGACTCTCATTTCAAAGCATTATACTGAAGAGTTATATAAGGCAGAAAGCAAACATGACTGCCTCTTTTACAACTTTTAAGGCCTGCGAAATTCTTGCAACAGACTGCAGATTGCGTAAGACCACTGATTACTCTACACATCTGATATACTGGCAGCACTATTCCTCTGAACCACCACCTACGCCCTGCCTCTCACTACTGCAAGTTTCGAGCATGGGTAACACCTGTTCTAGAGGTCTCCTTTGATCCTCAGACAAGTTTTATTTCTATGCTTTAAATTTTTTAATTCAATAGGCCCTGGCATGTGTCGCTTCTCCTGAAAATGCACATGGCTGTTCATGCCAAGATACTTTTTTTTTTTTTTTCATGCCTTCAATTAGACAAAGAGTACTTGTCCACTTTCTGGTTCTCAAGGACATTACATTGGAAGACACAGTCCATCAATATGGTGCACTGTTCTTGTTTAAAAAGAAATTCCCACCCACAAATCACATGCAAACAGACTAAGTCCACCCACTTATTTCCTGAACTCATTTCAAAACTTTACATCTTTAATCTTCCCATCAGTTTTTCCAAAAAGTTCTATGGGTAGAAATTCAGCACATAATTTCCAACATAATTTGGAAAGGCAGAACACTAAACTGATGCTCTCCTGTAATGAACAGAGTCAGGTAAATATGAAAATGTCCTTGCAGTGGTATTAGCATTGCCACAATGGAGCCAGTAAGCATGGCTAAAGCCAGAGACAACATGATAATTATCTTCCTAGAAATCCACTCAGCTACCAAGTATATCTGTCTCTCACTTTATGCAACAGTAGCTGCTTGGGTTCCAAATCTGTCTGAAACTTATTTTTATTTTTCCCATAAGAAAAAAAAATGCGCATAGAAACTTATTTCTTTCCTCCATCTACCATATCTATCAAAGTTGGTTTGTAACACTGCAACAGAAACAGTCACCAGGGTTTGTGAGATAAATTGTTTATTAATTACAAAAGTTGATGATTTTGTTTCAGAGTTTATAGAAAACGAAGACCATTATGATAAGATTTGGGGATACTAAACAGAAGACAAATATCTAAGCAAGAAAGCCAGATTTCCATAGAAAAGTTTCTTATTTCCTTTAAAATGTTTTGAATACAAACTTACAAAAGAGTCACAAAGTACAGTAACTTAATTTATTCCTTAAGCTTCTTTGTGCTTTCTAAATTCTAAGGGGACATATTAATCTTACAATTAGAAAAACAATACATGTTATTTTTACAAGCAGTCACCACTGATAAGTATATTCTCCTTCTGCTAACTTGGGAATGTTGTGGCTGCAGCAACTCTTATTTATATTGGTGGCCATGAAACAAGATAGCTGGAAGATCATCTCCAAGACTGAACTTTTCTGTTTTTGTTAAGTGTTCATGGGTACAAAAATGTTCATACAACCCCCAACTTACTGCTTAGGCAGATATTAAGACTTAAAAGAATGGCCTCTGGGAAAACTTGGTCTGTAAAGGAAATGCATCCACAAGATTTTTTGTTGTTTTGTTCCAGGGATTGAACCCAGGGACGCTTAACCACTGAGCAACATCCCCAGAGCTGTTTTACATTTTATTTAGAGACAAGGTCTTGTCAAGTTGCCTTGGTCTCCCAAAGTGCTAGGATTACAGGCATGACCCTTTGGAAAAACTTGAAAACCTCAGTTCTTCTCGCTTTAAAGCCATGGGATAATCATACTAACTTGAGAAATGAAGTAGAGGCAGTAAGACGGACCAAAAGGGAATGGAGCAAGGATAAGGCAGGAAGAGCACTCCTTGGAGCCCAAATTGGAAGAGTTCCACTGCATGCACTTAGGCAGTAGTAGTCCATCTCTTTTGATCAAATGAATCCCAAATGTCATCCTCATTAGTTTCCATGCAGGCTCACTTAGTTCTTCCAGGTATTTATTAATCTAAACTGATAAGGGAAGGAAGATGTATGGTTGACCTCACTCAACAAATAATTCACATGTACGGCTGGGTTGCTGGCTTCCTTTCCATTCTGAGTGCCAAGACAGTAAGCACAAGGAACCATCCCAGTGGATTAGGTAAACAGAGTATTACTTGGAATTTGGGGATCTGATCATTCTGAATACAGCAGTATTCACGAGAACAGTGGTTTAACTTGTATTTGGGTTCTACTGGGATGAGCCAAAGCTGTCATCTTCTCCTTTCCCCCATTTCCAGCTGTGTCCTTCCCAACCCAAGCAGAGTTCTAGAGCTGAAACACCTACTCTGGGTGCTCAGCCAACTCAAAATCAGAAACTGATGCTCAAAAATAATCCTCAACACTTCTAGTATCAAACTGAAAACTCACTTCCCTGTTGATTGACCTTCCCTAAGAGGACACACTGGGAAAGGTTGCATTTTCCCTTAGCTTCTGGGGATGGCAGAGCCTTTCCAAGCCTCATTCATGGGATATAGGAATGAAACAAGATTTTGATGTGTCTGCTTTTCTTCTCCACCATGCTCTGCGGAATAGACTCTGCAGTCAGGAATGGGCCAGAACTCCAGCCTCATGAGACATCTTTTCAGAATACATTTCCCATTCCCCATAGCCCCTTAACAGTCAAAATCATGAAAATCCTGGGAAATCATTGCAAGGGAAGAAAGAAAGGAGATATAACACCAACTAGCTGCATGGTGTCAGAAAAACCACTTCCCTCATGAGACCTGCTTCCTCATTTCTAAACTGAGAAGGTTACACTAGGTCATCTAGTTCCTTCCATTCCTTCCATTATGGCTTCTCCATTGCTTGTGTCAGTACCACTATTTGATTCTCCTAAACCCCACCCAGATTCCTTTCTCCTTCCCAAGTTACCCCCACAACTGGTTCACTCAACTAAAGCTTACCATTGAGTTATTTTCAATTACTATCCAATTACAGTGTCCCTGCGGTTGCACAATCTGTTTTCATAAAACTAATTAACAACTTTGATGCATCAGTGACCCCTGAAATGAAGTATTAATTACCCAGCCTGTATCCTCCTTGTAAGTCTGCTAAAATGTTTAAACTTAACCCCTTGACTCCTGGCACTCCTTCTTTGGATATTACTCCCCCACCTCCATGTAGACAAATTTACCATCTCCCGAAGAAAGCTCCTTGTAGTCAAAAGCCACCCTCCCTTTCAACTGAACTTTCCTTTCCCTCTAGACCTCATCTAACACTTAGAAAGAAAGAAAAGTTCTATTATGTTTGTGTAAATACATCCCGTTAATCATGGTTTTTAGAAGCCCATTTGCTAAATCCAAATGAAATTAATTGTTATTCCACATAAGTTGACCAGCTTGTTACTCAGATCCAGTGAACAACAAAGGACTTTAAGAAATAAGCCATTACCAATACTGTTCTAGATGACTCAGCATAACAAATCTACAATCTGCTTGCTGCTAAGATGTTAGCTCCATTTATAGATGAAGAAATTGAGGCTCAATTTGCCCAAGGTTACGGAACCAGGATTCAGGACCAGCTCTGTCGAGGTTTGAAGTTGCCCCCTTGCTGGGCCATGTCACTTTCACATCTGGACCCAGCATCTAGAAGCTGACACACTTGGTAATCACATGGCCACAAGGAGTTGCCCTGGCCCTTTGGCCAGAGTGAAGTGTCCAGAAGCAGGATCTGAAAGAACCCGAAACCCTAAGTTGGATTTACACTCCAGCTGGATAACTGTCCTCAGATAAATATGAGAGATTCTGTAAACATCAGACACTTCAACTTTGTTTTCTGTTAGAAAATATTTCAGATCCCAGCAGGCCAGTGACCGGTTAGAAAAACAAACAAATTTAATTTCCACTAAAGGTTAATCTCAAAGGAATTATAGTCACAAATATAAATTCATGACTATTTAAGGATTATGATATTATCTCAAGCTTGCTTCTCTTTCTGTCCCAGCCATGCATGCCATCAAGATCAAATAAGATTTCAGACCATCTATAGGTTAATGTAGTACTTTAAGATTGGCTCTGGAAAAAACAGAAACAAAAACCCTCCAAACAAACAAACACCAACCAGTTATCCTTCTTGCCATGTAGTTTTGTTTGTTTGTTTGTTTTTGTTTGTTTTCGTACCCCAGGGATTGAACCCAGGGAAGCTTAACCACTGAGCCACATCCCCAGACCTTTTTTATGTTATGAGTTGCTCAGGGCCTCACCAAGTTGCCGAGGCTGTCTTTGAACTCATGCTCATAATCCTCCTACCTCAACCTCCTGAGCAGCTGGGATTACAGGAATGTGTCATTCATCTGCACATAAATACTTCTTGATATGTTAAAGATTATTCCTTATTTAGAAAGCAGGAATTCAGATAATAAGGAAGGCTTTCTTACCCAAGTCTATGTAGTTCCAGGACTTCAGATATTTAACAAATGAACATTCAGAAAGTAAGGGTTAGCAGCCTGATCAAAAAATTTATCTGAATCTAGCCAATTCTTAAGTTTAGATACTGAAGAACACCTGTATATAATGATTTCTCCTTTACAAAAATAAGTAAAACAAGGGTAAGGATATAGCTTAGTGGTAAAATGCTTGCTTAGCATGCTCAAGGCCCTGAATTTGATTCCCAGTAGTATAAATAAATTCATTAAAATTAAAAGATAAAACAAATTCATCACCTTCAGAAAAGAGGGAAAAGGGGGTAGGTTTCCTTAAAGTCTCAGATGATGAGATAACAGCTTTTAAATTATTCTTTCCAGTGAATTCTCATCAGACCCTACCTAGACAGAGTGAGAGAGAGGTCTTGCCAAGAACAATCCAAATTTTCTCAGCTTTTTTTTCAAACAAAAAGAAAAAAAAAAAGATGAAAGAAATGAGAAAATACTGGTTCCTAAACCTTTCAAAGAATGATTATCAGTTATAAGAAATTGGAAGGAAAATCTTAAGACGTGGAAATGTGGATTAAGATTTATACACACTCACATAGATAAAGCGAATATGCCAAAATGTAAATAATTCTTGACTTTAGATGGTATAGGTCCATGTGTATTTGCTATACTGTTCTTTCAATTTTTCTTTGTTTCGTAGGTCTTACTTTTTAAAGTAATGAAAAAGAGGGTTTAAGGGCCAAATAACTGTTAAGACAAAAATTCCCCAAACTTTTCCTAGGCTTCTGATTGCTTAGCTATATCCTCTTGTTTTTCCTTCTCTCTTTTTCTGCCCATTCCAGACCCTAGGAGACTATGCAAGGAAGTTGCTGACACTTAAATGTATAGTACCAATTAGCAGGTGGACAACAGGAGGGCCCTTGGCTATCTAGATGGTCTTGGGTCATTGAAGGTCATGGTATGGAAGCAGGAACAGGAACAGCAACTCTAAAAATGCTCTGCTCATGGGCTGGGGATGTGGCTCAAGCGGTAGCGCGCTCGAGTGGCATACGTGCGGCCCGGGTTCGATCCTCAGCACCACATACAAACAAAGATGTTGTGTCCGCCGAAAACTAAAAAATAGATATTAAAAAAATTCTCTCTCTCTCTCTCTCTCTCTCTCTCTCAAAAAAAAAAAAAAAAAAAAAATGCTCTGCTCAGCTTCTCAGGGAACTCCCAGAGCCAGCCAGCATAGATGAGTGAACTTTAGCTGGGAACCAATTCAGAGCCTGCAAGATGAACTCACTGGCCATCACAAGAATCTTGACTCTAGACAGTATAGGTCCATGTGTATTAACCTGGTTGAAAAAAATGCCAAAAGCACAGGGGAATGGTTTGAAGAGACCCCTTCACCAACCCTAGATTTGTTAGAATAATGAAATAATTTTGTTCTACCTGCAACCTTCATTAAGGCTCTACTGCTAACTTTAAGTCAAAGTATCCATTGCCAATCCTTGCCCTAAGCAAGAGAACTATTTCTTTCTGGATGCATAGCGGGGAAACTACAGGATGTCCCACGTAATGCACTGAAGTGGCCAAAGCTGGTAAAAACCGGCCTGCTCTAGATGGAGGGAAGGGAAGGAGCAGGGAGGGCACACCCGCCCAGCTGCTGGCCTATGCGTCTGCAAGCTGTCCCTTCGCTGACATCAACAGTAATGCAGTTACAGCCCAGAGCTGACTCACTGATTAGCTTTCTCAAAAAAGGAAGTAAGGATAGTTAAGTGGGCTTTCTTCTTTCAAAGCTGGAACCCACTCACGATAGAACACACTGCCAAACCCTGTAAGAGTTCAACACCATCTGAACATTAGATCATGCTCCCTCAGAAAGCAGGGGTTTCCCTAAACTTCACTCAATGAGATCCATTAGAAATTCTTTTCCACAAAAAAATAAAATAAAATAAAAGACTTTGGGCAATTCTAACCATGAAAACAAGTTGCACAAACCTTTTTAAAGCTTGCTCTATAAGACAATGAGGAGGATAGAAAGTAATTTCATAGGAAATTCAAAATCTCAAAGTAAGAAGGCTCAATTTCATCTTTGTTACTGAAGCTTTCTGAATTTTCAGGCCATTAGAATTATAATACACATAGTATACAATTCCAAACACTTGCAGGTCGGTTACTCAGGTCCCCTCCCTGGTGGAAACTGCAGTTAGCAATTCCCCTTAGACTTTTCCAGATATAGTACCAATAAATAGGTACATTCTCCACCACACCCCTTCAAAACAGCTTTGGAGGTTATCAGATAAAGAGCTGACTCACTTTTTTTTTGCTAAGTTCTACTGTATGGATATTCCATAGCTTATGTAACCAGTGTTCTGGTGAAGGGCATGTGAGGGTTCTACTCTATTGCTATTACCAATAACAACTACTACGAATACTCTAGTACTAGCATCACTGAATATGTATAGGATATTATTCCTAAAAGTGAAAACACAGATCAATTGTCACATAGTGTAGTAAGTACTGCCAGACGACCTACTATAGAAGCTGTATTAATTTAAATACATATCAGCAATGGACACTATTCTTTCTTTAGTCCTTCATACCTTTTCCTTTTGGTTAGTCTGAGAGGTTAAAAATCTGCATGTACTTAAATGTTTTCAGTACTTCCTTTCCTGTGGACTGTCTTGTCCACAACACTGTCTTACTTTTCTCTTAACTACTTTGTAAAAATTCTTTTTTAAGAAAATTAAGCCTATACTGCAAACAACCCCCCGCCCCGTCCCGCAGTCCTGTTGTCTTTTGAATTGTACATGATGTTTGCTGTCTTGTATATTTCTGTTAAGTAGCTTCATCTTTCTTATATGGCTTCTGTGTTTTTATATCATTCTCAGAAGAGCTTTACCTACTGCTGTGATCATAAAAACATCAAACAAAAACATCTACATCAAAATTTCCTCTGGAATAATTTTTTAGGGAAAACCAATAGTGACATTTTTCTCAAGGTAATGGTGAGGAACAAGCCACTAAAATGTTGTCATTAACTGATACACAATAAAATCTACTGCTGACATGATGTGATGCCTTATCAGCAATTGTACCCACCACTGAAACTTGGGGTTGTAATAGATCAAGGGACAGTTTCAAATACATACAGAGAGAAGCTAGGCTAAAATTAGAAGTTAGCAAATTTCTTTAGACATATGTTTTGACTTTAAAAAAGAAAATGTGTTCTCCAATATTGGTAATTGATAGGGAAAAAAAAGTTTCTTTTCACACTATTGATTCTGATTTCCTCCCAATGCACTTTTTGAAGAAGCCAGTAAGGGTGTGGACTAAAGGGATGGAAAACGTAATCAACTAATAGACAGTCTTTTCTGAATGACACCATTTCTCAGAAATAATAAAAGCTCACTTTAATCTCTTCTACAGAAGTTTCACAGAATATGTTATAAAATTCGGCTCACATATCTATCCCTCCTATAAAAATGTCAGCATCTTGAGGGATGATTCTGGTTTTTTAATGTAAATTATTTTATTTATTTATAACAGCAGAATGCATTACAATTACTATTACATATATTGAGCACAATTTTTCATACCTCTGGTTGTATATGTAATATATTCACACCAATTCGTGGATGATTCTGTTTTTGAGTTTTATTTCTTTCCATTTACTTTCACAGTGCTGCCTGGTACAGGTCTCAATATATAATGAGTGCTGTGTTAATATTTACTAGATAAACTGCCTCTGTTAAATATTCTCATACTTGAAGGTAATAATAATGACACTGATGATGATAAAATGTGGTGTGTGTGTGTGTGTGTGTATGTGTGTGTGTTTTATAGAGGGAGAGTACATTAATATCAGTATCTATTTTCCAGGCTTTTCTCCTTATGACCTATACATACAAAGTCCAACATCTACATTTCATTAGTTCCATGATACATACCTTTTTACATTTTAACATCTCTGAAGTAGGGATGTATCTTGCAGTGATTTTTTTCTTTCTCAGTGGTACACATAATAACAGTACATCTTACAAATTACACAAGACCCAATGAAATATAGTAATACATCTTAACTTCAAATACCTATCTAAACCTCTCAGGACCATGAAACTTGATAAATAAGCCCAAAAAGCACCCAGACAAGTTTTGGGATGCAATAGATATACTCAGCCAATGCCGGTTTGCTTTCTCCTTACTATGCATTTGCTCCGGCAAAGAAAACAGAAAATAATCACTAAGATTCTTCACACCTCCTATTTTATGTCAAGTGGCAGACTGGATATTTATACCACATTCCCTAATTCTCAGGAAATCCTTCCAAGACAGCTACAAAGAAACTGAGGCTTGGAGACATAACTGGATTTGCCAAAGGTCACACAGTGAGTGGCAAAAATAAGTTTCAAACCCAATTCAGCGGAACAAAGTCCAAGACTTGGATTTCTTTAGTCTCTTCCATTGGCTCTTAGAAATTCAAAGTCAATCTCCAATACTTGACATGAAATGGGACATCAGAACCTATTCCTGTGCCTTTAAATATTACAGAACAGCTAAAGGCTTCTGAAAAGCTTGCTATTGAGCAGAAAAAAACAAGCAGATGTTCTCTGTAGAGTCGAAGGTTTGAGAAGCATTTTGTGTGAAAAAGCAGATGGGGCTTCGTAGTTGGAAATAAATGGGAAAGTATCAGGGAAGAAGAACAAAATATCAAGAAACTATGGTCTGTGTTGTTTTTTCATTACTTTCAAATGGACAAATATTCATCTGTTCTAGTTTTCTATGTATTTTTTTGGTGGGTCCAGTACTCCTTCCTTCTGATGCCACCTTATAATTTCTCATGCACATTTCTACTATAACATTTGCTTATCCTGCTGAATTGTAATTATTTGCACATATGTTTCCATCCCAGGAAGTGAGCTGTGAAAAGCCAGGGACCACCCTCTTCTTTACCTAGTACCAGGGACACAGCTGGTACTCAACAAAACATTGTTGACTAACTAGATGAAACTTTGGAATATGATAATAAATAGAACAGTTTGAAATGTCATTAAAAATCTAAAGGCTATTCATAGGCCTGGCTCCTTTGTGCACAATGACAGCCTTAAACACAAACATCACAAAATGTACCTGAGCTTGTGTCAAGAATCCTTTTATCATGTTCTCTTCTCCTCACCACCCCAAAAGTTCCCCAGAGTTCACAGTCACACCCTAAGATTAAGTAACGTGACCTTAACTGACCCTTTCTGCTGTAGTGACTCGGCAGAGGGAAGGAGTGAAGATACATGCAAGTTTAGCTACCATCATAGATCCTAGGTCTTTAGGTGTCAGGACAATAACCTCTATTTAGTAAGAGATGACTGACTAGAAAATTAAAGACAAAAGACAAATTTGAATAACCCAAAGCCAACAGTTAAATGTACAGCTGGTATTTGCCTCAACCCGCCCTCACTGTATTACATTTCTCAAAATAGCTGGTCTCAGTCAGATCCATAGATAAGGACAGCTGCATCCTGCAGCTGGTAGGCCAAAAATCAGGAACTGTCATCCCCTTTGCAGAGGAAGCAGGAGCACTGTTCTAGCCAAAATAAAAGGCCCAGTACTTCTCTATCTGTTGGGATTGTCCCAGTTGATCATACAGAGCAAAGCCACCCAGACTCCAACACTAAGGCTATTGTAGTACAGAGAAAGAAGCACCCCAAGGGCTCTGTCCCTGAGATGTGGGTCTCCTATGTGGTTCTGGAAAGGACTAAGATTCCCTAGGAACAAAGACTCATTCTACTTCATAGAAGTCAATATGGCAACAAAAGTAAACATTAGGCCCGGGTCTACTAGCTGCTAATTCATAGTTTAGTTTTAATCTACCTAATCTATGGAAGGAGTGAAAAGAACAACAACATAGATGCTCATCAGATGCCTGATCAACATCAGTCCTTTAAATGGGTCAATCTCTAGTCAAAGCAGACAGCTAAAGTGACACTTTCTATTATGTTTAAATTGCAATGGTTGTTTTTAGAATTATCATTTTTTAAGTACATGAAAAATTTTTCTTCCACTTTTCAAATGAAACCATAAAAGCACAATCACCCCACCACCATGCCACTAGACATCGCTTTCCTATCTCACTTGCCCACATCCCAGTTTCACAAGTTATTACCTCTGTTAATTTTGGTAACCACTCAGTGTGTGAAGGGCATGTCGTCCTTGAATTCCCATTTAAATGGAAGAAACGCAAGATTCCAAGGAATTGTTCACCCAAGGTCTCCTATGGAGAAGAAATAGTCTCCCTACATCCAAGGGGGTGGGGATGGGACCCCAAAACAAGGGTTTAAAAAAAAATTGCATTGCTTAAGCCTATCTGCATTTGCAGAGGCCCTAAATAAAAGTTGGGAGAGGGGGTACATAGAAAACTAAACTGAAGGAAATCCTAGAAATTCATCTGGTTCATGTTGTTTCTTTTTTCTTGACAGCCACTGAGGGAGCAGAACATTATCTTCACACACACCTTTGTTTCCCTGCTACAGAAAACATTCCAGCCAGCCTAGGAACACTTGCTCGGCCAGTAAGAAATAAATATTTACACTTAGCTGGGATTTCCAGTTCTGGGGCACTGAACCCAGGCAGCAAGCCTCTGCCTTGACCATCTACTTCAAGCAGTCTTGGAATTGGGAGAACTTCTCCACCCAAAACTCAGTGACCCTCAGTGTTCAGGATTTAAAAGATCCATTATGTGTGGTTGTTGGAGCTAGTTGGGAACATTCTTCCATCTCTCTGGCCTCTGGAGCTGGGAAATAATTGCAACTAATGGTAAACATCCACTGGCTGCTTACTGTGGCCAAACAACCCTCATTCCCAAAGCAACCTGCAGTCTATTCACTCATGTTGTTCCTGATTTGTCATGGAGAAACTGAGGTACAGAGGTCAAATTATTTACCCAGAGTCCCCAAAGGGAGTATACCCCCCAGGAAAGGAATTTAAACTGGCACACACCTCCATACCTCTGTTCTAATCGGAGCCCATTATTAGGACAGCCAGCATACCCCATCCAGGCCCCCTGGACTTGCTCCCTCAGGAGGTAAGTATGTGTCCACTTCTTCTGTTCAACTGCAGGCTCCTTCAACTGCACTGACTTTGACATACTAATCTTTGCATTGCCTGAAATGTCTGGTATAACATAATTTATTACATGATATAGATTTAAAAATAAAATTACATCATCTCTTTGGCTGTTTAGCAAAGGAAAACTTCAACCCAGGCATTAAAGCACTGAAAGAAAATAATTGGCTAGCTAAACTTCTATTTCCAGTTAGCCTTCAAAAACTATGGTGAAATAATGCTACTTATTTATTTAGTGGGCATTTTCTAAATAAAGAGAACAAAGTTTACTTGTGGACACCTACACTGAGAAACAGTCTTTAGGGATATGTATCTCTGTATTAAAAAAATGTAATCTCAGGTAAAAGCTGAAGATGTAGGAAGGTGCGAAAGACAACAGAAAAGATCAATACACAGGCAAATCTCCTTAAATCCTGACTGTAGAAGACCATGGTCATGACCATGCCTTTGGGTGCCATTAAACATGTAGCATTAAAATTTATGACAGTAAAACCAAAATGCAAGACAAGAATAAATAGTATTCAAGTCTTCTAAGATTTATTGTATTATCTAAAAAATGGTTTGAAAAATATAAATATATTTATATTTCATATTATACATGTTGTAATCCCTAGAGTAGTCATTAAAAGTTTTTTTAAGTGTTACAAGCTAATAGAGGAGGAAATATAGGATAATAGAAAATATTTGATTTATCCAAAAGAAGACTTAATCCAAAAGAAAGAAGGAAGAGAAACAAAAGAGGAGAGAGAGAAGAGAGAGGACAAATAGGAAATAAATAGTAAGATGGTAGACTTAAAGACAAATATGAGTAATTATATTAAGAAAAATGTAAACCCACTGAAATACTCTTAATTAAATGACAAAAACTGTCAGACTAGATTTAAGAGAACATCTTAAGTATATGGTCATTATAAAAGCCATTCTTTAAATAAACACACACACACACACACACACACACAAACATGGTAAAAGGATGGAAAATGAGATAACATACAATTTGCAACACTATATTAGATTTTTGTTTTCTTTTATTTTTCAATAACTTTGGCAAAATCCTTGCAACTTCTAACTATCAGTCCATTACTCCGCTGCTTTTTCCAAATGCTCATTCCCTGAAAGAGAAAATAGGATTCTAGAAGGCTGGGCTTAGGTTAGACTGTTGACCTTGAAAGGAGACAGCCTGACCAAAACACCTCATACCTCAAATTAAGGAAGACAGATCCTCTGGATGTGTTCATTTTAAAATGGTTCATAGGACACCATAGTTAATAATGGACCAGCTGTTCTGGACAGAGATAACTAAAAGTCACAACAGGGCTAATTCCTTGGGTGGAATATAACATAGATGCTCTCAGGTTCAATGACAGAAAAAAATCATTAACCACTGAAAACAAAAACAGTCATTTTTACACACTGAGAGTCCACTGAATTCTTGGAGCAAAGTCCCCAATGCTCAGCAATATCACAAAACACAGGGAGTACAAAAACAGCATACTACAGGGACACAGCCACATCAATGTTGATAGCAGCACAATTCACAGTAGCTAAACTGTGGAACCAACCTAGATGCCCTTCAGTAAATAAGTGGATAAAAAAAATATGGCACATATACATAATGGAATATTACTCAGCAATAAAAGAGAATAAAATCATGGCATTTGCAGGTAAATGGATGAAGCTGGAGAAGATAATGCTAAGTGAAGTTAGCCAATCCCCCAAAAAAACAAGTGCCTTATGTTTTCTCTGATATAAGGAGGCTGATTCATAGTGGGGTAGGGAGGGGGAGCATGGGAGGAATAGACGAACTTTAGATAGGGCAAAGGGGTGGGAGGGGAAGGGCAGGGGCAGAGGGTTAGCAAGGATGGTGGAATGTGATGGACATCATTATCCAAAGTACATATATGAAGACACGAATTGGTGTGAACATACTTTATATACAACCAGAGATAAGAAACATTGTGCTATATATGTGTAACAAGAATTGTAATGTATTCCGCTGTCATTTATTTTTAAAAAAATCAATTAATTTTTTTTAAAAAAATTCATCTTAATTAGTATGGAGGAATTAAAAGACTAGGAATGGTGTTACCATGTGATCTAGCTATACCACTCCTTGGTATTTATTCTAAAAAATTAAAGACAGCCTACTAAAGTGACATATGCATACCTATGTTTATAGCAGCACAATTCACTATAGCCCATCTATACACCAGCCTAGGTATCCATCAGTGATTGAATGGTGCTATGGTTTAGATGTGGTGTTCCCCAAAAGTTCATGGTAAGACAATGCAAGAAGTTCAGAGGAGAAATGATTAGGTTGTAAGAGTCTTAACTCAGTGAGTGAATTCATCCCCCCATAGGGATTAATTGGGCGGTAACTAAAGTGGTATCATGTGGCTGGAGGAGGTGGGAATCAGATGTGGGTTGGGGTATACATTTGTATCTGTATAGTGCACTCACTCTCTCTGCTTTCTGATCACGGTGTGAGCTGCTTCCCTCCACCATACTCTTCTGCCATGATGATCTGCCTCACCTCAAGCCCCATAAAATTATAGAATATCCAGATAAATGGATAGAGTTGGAGAATATCATGCTAAGTGAATTAAGCCAATCCTCAAAAACCAAAGGCCAAATGTTCTCTCTGATATGTGGATGTTGATCCATAATGAGGATGAGGGGGGCATAGGAGGAATGGAGGAACTTTAGATAGGGCAAAGGGGAGGGAAGAAAAAGGAGGGGGAATAGGGGTAGGAAAACTGGTGAAATGAGATGGATACCATTATCCTAAGTGCATGTATGAAGACACAAATCATGTGACTACTTTGTGTACAACCAGAGA